>NW_004524594.1:23335876-23338134 GCF_000260255.1 Octodon degus | reverse complement strand
AAAATCTTGTTTTGAGATTTTGTACCATTGTTTTTATTTTTTTTTCTTTAAAATAAAATAACTGATGTCAAAAAGAAAAAAAAAAAATTAACCAGTAACAAACGTTTGTGGGAAAAAAGGAGCCGTTCCCTGTTAGAAAGAGTGCAGGCTTGTACAGCTACTGTGAAAATCAGTGTGGATGTTTCCCCAAAAACTAGGACTAGAGGTTCCATTTGGCACAAATATCAGGCTAGGGAGCCAGCTCAGTGGCATAAGCGCCTTCTTGGCATGTCCTAGGTCCCAAGTTTGATCCCTGGTACCACAAAACAAAACAAACAAACGAACGAACAGAATGACCCATATATTCCCACTCTTGATATTTTCCCAAAAAAATTAAAGAAACCTACTACAGCAATATGTGCGCACCCATGATTATAGCAGCACATTTTGTAATAGCTAAATCTTGCCAATAACCCAAATGTCCATAACTGATGAATGGGTTTAACAAGATGTGGGGCTTTTTATAGAATGGAGTCCTACTCAGCTATAAAAAGAATAAACTTGAGGAATTTGCAGTTTGGATACACCTTGAGACTATACTTTTAAGTGAAATAAATTGGATGCATGGATTAAAGTGCCTGGCAGCAGGGCCAGGGACCAGGGGTTTGATCCCCAGGCCTACCATGCCAGCCCTGCCCCGGGGCATACTGATGCAGCAATTGAAACTGGGCATGGTGGTGCACACATGTAATCCCAGCCCTTTGGAGGCTATAAACAGGTAGATCACTATGAGTCTGATCTAGTAGTGAGACCCTGAACTACTTATAGTCCCTTCCCTAAAATAAAATAAAATAAAATTTTAAAAAGTTGCAAAAGAAAAGGGGAAGTAGGGGAAGAGAAGAAGTGGAAAAGTAAAAGTAAAAAAATAAAATAAATAAAATGGAAACAAAGCTTTGTAAATAACAAGGGGAGGTGAGGTTGAAGGGATGGCAGGGGATGGGGAATAAAAAGAGTAGATGAGGCATATCATGGACAGGTACAAGTTCCCTATGATGAATGCAATCATAATGTATATCTAAAATGTACCAATAAACTATAAAAACCTTCAAGCATCACAGCTGTATGAATGCTATCTTTTCTATACTTTATTTATTTATTCGTGTGTGTGCGTGTGTGTGTGGCCAGCTCAGCCCACCAGGGGGCGGGGCTGGCTGGCATGTGGTGTTTGCGGATTGAACCGCGGTTCTCGTGCTTTGCTAAGCTTGTTCTAAGTAGGTGCTTTAGACCACTGAGCCATCTCACCAGCCCCTCTATACTTTCTAAATTTCTTTTTTCCATTCTTACTGTCCTTTATATCTCATGCCCTTCACTGTTCATATGTTATAGGCTTGAGTCCTTTTGATTAATTAATGTGTTTAAGAATACTGTATTTAATACCATAAAGATACATGATTTTAGAAAAAAAATGTTCTTAATATGAAGTGAAAATTATCTTGGAAAGGTTTTGATATTTGTATTTCACCTTTTCTTTTCTTATAAATATTAAAACCTTAAGCTCCATCTGCTGTCTTCTTGCATATACAGGAACCAGGTTCTTTACAGTCACCACTCAGCTGACCACCTGCTATATATTTACATTGATTATCATCCTTTACAGGTCTGTCTAAATGAACCCTGGAAAAGAAAAGAATTTTAATTGTAAATTAATATTTACTTCATGTATTAACTCTACTAAGTGACAATTATGACATATTTTTACAAAATATTTCTTTGGCGTATTTGTTAATATATCAATGAAAAAGAATTCAGCTGTCCCTCACTTATCATGAGGTAACATTGCACACTCCCCCGTGATACGTGAAGATTGGACAAGTAGCGACTTAGGGGGCATCTGAGATGAACACACACTTCTTAGATGAAGAAGTGCAAACAGAAAATAAATATATTTCAAAAGTTCAGGGCCGGGGAGATGGCTCAGTAGAATAAGCGCTTCCCTGGCAAGTGCAAGGGCCTGAGTTCAATCCCCGGTTCCACAGGAAAAAAAAAAAAGCGTACTTCTTCTTGCTATATCTTGGTCTTAACCTTCCAGCAGAAAAGTATAAAAATGAGGTGTATAAAGTAAATCCATATTAATACAATGAGTTGTAAAAGGCTCAAGTCAATAACTTCTGAGGATAGCCTACTAATATTATAGACTGCTAGACAGTGTTAGATTATTTAGTTGAATTCAAACACTTACAGTATTTAGATGCCAATAGAATATTCACCTCTGACAGGAC
>NW_004524594.1:23316694-23335776 GCF_000260255.1 Octodon degus | reverse complement strand
TATACAAAATAGGATAAATTTACAGCTACTTTCGCTTAATGCAATGAGAAGAAAGAGGTGTACTAACAGTGTTTGGACAGAATATCCTGTCTGCTTCTTGTACTATGGATAACCACTAAGAAGATAACAATGTACAGTGTATTGACTATCAAAACTGTTCTATTAATCAGCTATGAAACTGTCTCATTCATATTTATTTCTCAATAAAAAAAATTTTAGAAAAAGTTCAGAATTACTGATCAGCAACGCTGTGTTTAGTTTAGTATTTATGTATTTTAAGGCTTTATGCACCTTTCCCACACTTTTAAAAACACTTCCAATGTTCTTAACCATTTCCTCACTCGTAAACCTATATAAGTCTAAAAACACACTGATACTGTACGGTACTAGAGAATCCCGCAATATAGCAAAAGAGCCATGATAAATAAATTAGATTAATATTTTTTGAAAACCCACAAAAGAGTGAGCCCTTGAAAGTTCAATGGCAAAATAGTGAGGGACTACTGTGTGTGTTCTCTTCACAAGTTGTGGAAGGACAGAGTGCAGATAAGAACTCCAAAACACCATCCCTCCACTAAAACAATGACAAAACTGGCAAAATCATGCAGCTTCGACTTTCCAAAATACTAAAATCTAATAAAAACACAATTTAGGAGAGACTTAATGAAATAAAGAAAGTGGTAAATTTTGGTGAGAAGATATTTGTTTCATTTACAAGCTAGGGAAGTGGGATGGTAAACATTTCTTTGGTCCTGACTATCCTCTATGTGTCAGGCAAAATAGGAAACTTGTCTACTATATTAATAGATGTGAGGAGGAATGAGAGCCTGATATATGTTAATATATTTGTAGAAAATCAATGATATCTTTTTAATGGTATCTTTATTGGAACAGGAAGTCTCATAAATTTGTTTTCAGGTCTCCAAAATTATTGAGCAATCTCTTCAAATTTTCAATATATCTGTCCATTTTTGCTGTATCAAAAATTGAGGTTTAGGGGCCAGAGAGACAGCTTAGTAGAATAAGTGCTTTCCTGGCAAGCACAAGGTCCTGAATTTAATCCCTGGTACAGAAAAAAAATGAGAGAGAGAGAGAGAGAATAAACTTGATAGCACACTGATAATTTTACTGTGAAAATTCTGGTCTCTCTTCTTTTTTCTTAGTGATTATGGAACCCCATGCTATAGAATGTAATACCTGATCAAGTGCCCCCTAGAATTTTATTTCCTATAACTAAAGATTTAAAACATTAAGACTATACTAACTTGTCCAAGGTAAAAGCTGAGCCTTCTAACCAAGTCCATTTTGACAGGTTGCTGTTGTAGTATGAATTGATCCAAAACTTTTCTGCGTGAGTATTATGTGATTATATTTTTGATAACTTTTTTACAAAATCCTGAATAGAGTGAGAGCATAAAAATAAATCAAATATATGTGATTGATTTTTCAGTATAAAAACATTTCACATTATTAAGCATTGTAATTTTATTTGAAATTCTATCAGTATGATAAATTCTCTAGGGATTCTTATAACACACTTATAACCAATAATTCATTCATTCATGCAGTGAACATCATGGAGATCTTGTAACACTCTGGACATGATGCTAAGTACTGGGAATTGAATAAGGAGAATTGCTAACAAAGAATCTAGGAAAAGAACAAGGCCATTAAATAAGCAATAATTACCAAAAAGAAATAAGGAATGAAATGACAGTACTTATCTGAACATGCACAGAATTAAGGCAATCAAAATTTTACAAGGCTCAGTGATTCTATGGTAAAGTAAATAAGCATTTATTAGAGAACCTTAAACAAGATTAGGAGTGGGAGACTGCAACTCAGGAGTAGAGTGGATTGCACTTTAAGAAACATATATGATGTCTTCTCCCCATGTGACTCTCCTATATTCAAAGAGGTTGGGATAGATATATAGTTGCATTCTCTTAATGAATAGAATGATTTGTTCTAATGATGTTTGAAAATAGGATCACAAGTCCGCATCTTGTACAGCAATTAACCACTAGGAAGAATATATGCAGTGTATTATTTGTTGAAACTGTACTTCCGATTTGATTTGAAACTGTCTCATTGCTATCTGTTTATCAATAAAACTTTGAAAAAAAAAAGAATAACTGAAAGACTACTATAAAAAAAAGAAACATATAGGAGGAGTAAACTAATTGTTAGGAAGTGGGGGGCAGAGGAAGTGCCTGAAGAGGCTAGGGAGACAGAAAAAGTTCAGATAGGAATAACACTTGCACATTTGTTGTTGACTAGGGACTTTACACTAGACCCAAGGAAAAGAATATGGCAATCTTAGGTGGGCCACATGAATTTCTCTCTATAGATATATTAGAAGACAGAAAAGCTACAGTCCAAGAAATTTCTTCCAGAGAAAGGTATGAAAGCTTAAAAATGGTTATTCATCTTTACCAGCTCTTCTTCAACATCAGCTCTAAGAAAATTTGAAAGAGAAGTTACACAGTGAACTTGACAATCTCTCCAAGATTTCAAATTTCTGGAAAAGGAGTAGCAGTTGCTCCCGTACTGGTACCAATCAGAGTCACAGAGGTGACACTTCCAAGCTATGGAAAAAAGGAGGTGATGTCCAAATGTCTACAACCCATGTGTTCATAATTTGAATAACAGCTGTTAACATTGCAGAGCCACACTAACCCTGCATAAAATAAATGACAAAATACATTCATCCAGTTCAAATTGCTATCATCCTAATTTTAGTAATATAAGATCAGTTACAACATTCTGTTCCTAATACTGTAGGTGTTAATATTTCAGCATTTTCAATACTGTCCCAATTTAAAACCACTAGTGGTGAACATGTCACATGTGCGTGTAGCATTCATTCACTGATTCATACGTTCTTATGCTTTTATGTGGAAAACTCACGCAGAGGAAGTCATTTTCTAATTCTTAGAAAATTTCTGATCATTACCTTGAATGCTTGTTAGTGACTGTTGACTCCTGGAATATCCTGAAAGCAATCTCTGTGGATCTGTTTCCTGGCTCCAGGTGAGATTTCCTGAACACTTCTTAGCAACTAAAGAACAAATCGCAAACAGCATTTTGGTTGAACACATTTAAACTAAGATAAATTTGCTATTACACAAAACACTGCATTTACTATGAGAATATGCCAAGCAACAATACATTATCAATGGCCTCTCACACAGGAAACTGAAAGAAAATACAAGTAAATTTTAAAATATTATCAACTTGATAGGAAAATTACCATATTATGTTGTAACACAGGCTATTTACTCACTGACTTTGGCTAACAAGAACCTAACGTTTCTCAGAAGTAATGCCAATATGAAGCTGACGTTAAGTGTCAAGCAAAGGAAAGGGACAGCAAAGATAACACAGATAGATGAGACAATGTGAAAGAGCCAAAGATCAGGGCCTGGGCAGCAATTTTATGTGGTTCTTAAAGTCATCTACAGGGCCAGGGAGATGGCTCAGTAGGATAAGTGCTTGTCTGGCAAACGCAAGGATCTGAGTTCAATCCCCAGTTTCGCAAAAAAAAAAAAAAAACCTTATCATCATTAAAGTCATCTACAGTACAGAGATGATGGCTGGAATATAATTGGTCCTTAGGAACTCACATTGAGCATAAAACTGAATGATCTTAAGAGATTGTTGCCTCGGAATAGCAAGCAAGCCAACATCATTTCAGTCAGACTTACCTTGTGTGACTAAGCTTGCAAGAGACAAAAGGAGGCCTATGGAGATGAACAACAGAACCAGTGCAGTTAATTTCCATGAAGACGAGGGAGCACAGCAGCCTGTTAGAAAAGGAAGAGCACGTTATTCCATGTATCTTCTGTGTGTATATTCATCTTTCCATTGTTACCGTCATCAAGCTCCAAGGAGAAGTGTTGCTCGTACACAGCTAAATGATTTTTCATGACTAAGATTTGATTATGTAAAATCTTTCATGAGTTGATGGTCTCATATTAGTTTTAATATCAGATGCAAAATGGAACATTTTTCCTTTTAAACTAAAATTATATAGAATGATTTTAATATTTTAAAAATTCATAAATAAGAACAAAATTAAAACTATAATCACTATGGACCCACTCAGAGACTAATCTACCATCACTTCAATTTATTGCTTTCATTATTGTCTATGTTACATATTAGGAATACATTTTAATATTTTCGCAGGTCATTAATTGCTTGAAAAATATGTCTAAACTGCCTACATAATATTCTTGCTCATATATATACATATATATATATATTTTAGTTTATTTGATTGTTCTGCTCTTTTAAGACATTAGGGGTGCTGTAGACATGGCTCAGCAGCACAGTGCCTGCCAGGCAAGCACAAGCTCTTGAGTTCTGGCAAGCACAAGCTCTTGAGTTCATGGCTCAGCAGCACAGTGCCTACCTGGCAAGCACAAGCTCCTGGAATCAAAAAATAAAAATAAAAAGACATTAAGGGACTTTTCTCCTTTTTGTGAAAAGTTATCAAGTTTGAAGTTTCATAGGTAGTCATTACTGTTATTACAGTATTAGTTTATATTTTTTCAGCTTTTAAATTTGAATATTTTATTTCTATCTTTCTTTTCTTCCTTGTTCTCTCTCTCTCTCTCGCTCTCACTCTCTCTCGCTCTCTTTCTTTCTTTCTTTCTTTTTCTTTTTGTCTTTTTGAGACAAAGCCTTGCTATGCAGTTCAGGATGGCCTTGAGCTCACTTTGTAGCCCAGGCTGGTCTCAAACTCACAACAATCCTCCCGACTCAGCCTCCCAAGTGCTGGGATTACAGGCAGGCACCACCATGCCCAGCAATTTTTTTGGTGCTGAGGACTGAACCCAGGGCTTCCCCCTTTCTAGCCAAGTGTTCTACCACTGAGCTACATTCCCAGCCCTTGAACATTTTTCTTACATGACTCTCTTACTTATTTAGGTTTTCTGTGAGTAATGTGCTAAGACAGTTTTTACTTGGAGTTTATATGTTATAATTATTTGTTATTTCAAAGAAGCTATCATGAGGCTGGCCAATTAGTTCAATGGATTAAAGCTCCTACAAGCCGGCACAGGGGCCAGGGTTTCATCCCTAGACCTGCCCTGCCAGTCCTGGGCATGCTGAGACAGGGATTGAGACTGGGTGTGGTGGTGCACGCGTGTAAAATCCCAGCTCTTGGGAGGCTGTAAACAGGTGGAACACTATGAGTGTGATCCAGTAGTGAGACCCTGAACACCCTGTAGACCCTTCCCTAAAATACAGAAGAAAAAAAAAGAAGCTATTAGGTATTCAACATATCTCTCCTTTCCAAATCTAGTTACATTTCTTTTTTTTAAGAATAGAAACTTTAAGTATTTTAATACACTCTAATATATCAATTTTTTATTTTTATTTTTTTTATTTTTTTGGAACCAGGGATTGAACTCAGGCCTTTGTGCTTGCCAGAGAAGCACTTATTCCACTGAGCCATCTCCCCAGCCCTATATCAATATTTTTGGTTACACGTTGTACCATGGTGACATTTAAAAAGTCTGTCCTTACCTAAAAAAAATACAATAAAAAAATTTAAAAATATAAAAGTCTGTCTTCATTTCCCAGGACATGTTGTGCTCCTGCTTGCTCTAACTCTGTCACTCCATTCTATTTCATTCTTTCAAAACAAAATGAATTCAACTCAGACAAGAATATATATAATAAGCAAGCAAACTCCTTTTCTCCTTTCACTGTGTCTATCAAAGTATTTCTCCTCCATTAGAAATTGTTGGAAGAATAGTTTAAATTTTTTGTCTCCTTTTACTATGTCCCTTTCTTTCTTTTATTTCTTTTTTCATCTCTATTTTGACAATTTTGAAGTCAATCTCAAGAATGTCACTAAGAATCATGTTCAATAACTTAACCACAATCTTGGTGGCATTATATTGTTGATCTTTCCCTGTTTGAAAATATTTGCTTTTCAGATCTTTACTATTTTAATTTCCAGATTCTGAGAATGGAAAGAAGTGAAATTCTTGGTCAACTAATAGGTATATTAAACTATGTTCTTGTTTTAACTAACCATTCATCTTGTAAAAGGGCACATCACTGTCCTATATGGAAGTAAATAACAATTCCAGTGATACAATTGCCTCAAATTCATGTAATCCTATGTGACCAATAAAAGATGAAAATGAAATTGTAGTGGTAAAATACAAGATAAGGTAAAATGTTGAGCAAGAATACACTTGAGGGGCCGGGGAGATGGCTCAGTGGAATAAGCGCTTCCCTAGCAAGCGCAAGGGTCTGAGTTCAATCCCTGGTTCTGCCAAAAAAATAAAAATAAAAAAATATATATATTTATTTAAAAAGGGCTGGTGAGATGGCTCAGTGGTCTAAAGCACCTACTTAGAACAAGCTTAGCAAAGCACAGGGACCGCGGTTCAATCCCCAGCACCACATGCCAGCCAGCCCCGCCCCCTGGTGGGCTGAGCTGGCCACACACAAAAAATAAACAAATAAGTAAAATTTAAAATAAAGCGCTAAAAAAAAAAAAAAAAGAATACACTTGATAAGGACAGATATAGCAATAAAACTTAAAAATGAAATTGTCATGGATTCACAGAAATTATGAAATAGTCATTTTCTTTTATTTCTCAGACTATCCATTATTGTGGCTCTGTCATCTTCAAAAGAGTAGTGTTGGCATATAAAAATCTTTATATACAAAATTCACTATTTTACTTAAAATGCCTTCTTTTCATATCTAGAGCTAAGGTCATAGTAGATGTTATTTTTTTTTTCTAAAACAAGTTTAGGTTGTGGCTGCTTGTGAAAGTTTGATCATTTCCAGGGTTCAACTGAAGACATACTACAGAAACAGCTTTAAAATGTAAAGTAAAATTATATGAAAAAGGCACCCACCAAGATGCTCCAAACAGGTGTTCCTTCGGGCTTCAGATAACCCAGTGCCTCCTCTCCTCAGCAGCTGGGATGGAGACTGAATTTTCAAATCAGCATAAGTCACTTCTGCATTCATTCCTGAAATGTAGAGGTGCATTTGAAATAAAATCTTTCTTCTAAATCAAGGACTATATAAATGCTGTCGCTAAGATGTATACACATTGTTCTTATGTAAGCCTAACAAAAGATTTAAGTTTCTTTTAAATTAGTGAACATTGCTTAGGAACAGATTATTATTGACGTGTATGACAGTTTAGAAAGTGGGCTGTTGCTTACCATTTGAAACTACAATACACACACACACACACACACACACACACACACAAATGAAATTACAATCTAAAGGAAACATGTTTTTAAAGTTACGAACTTCTGACACCTGTTCAATTATTTAAGTTACTACATGTCAAGTATTTTAAAAATGCTACATAAAAAATTCATCCGGTTTCACCTGATATATGCTCTTGGCAGCCTCTGTGTCTTGTAGCATCTCTTTCTATCTTTACAAAACACATTTTGTTAATCTCTTCAATCCTGATCTGCTCTTCCAGACTCTTATACTCTTAGAGAATTTGTTTCTCTTTTCTAGTATATATTGGTACTACTTTACCCCGTGATCATTAAGTAATCATTTAAAATATGAATTAAGGGCTGGGAAGATAGCTTGGTTGTGTAAGCACCTGCCTGGAAAGTGTGAGGACCGGGTTCGAACCCCGTTACTGCATACTGCGCTGGCCCCAGAACCCAGGGCACATGATGCAAGCCAAGAAGCCGGTCATGATGGAGCACACCTGTAATCCCAGTACTGTGGAGGCTAAAACAGAAGGATCACTAAGAGTCTGAGGTGCATAGTAAGGCCCTGTACTAAGTGCATAAAGAAATAAAAAAAAATATATAAAAGATCAAAAACTAAATAAAGTAATATAAAATATTAATTAAATCCTATCAAATTTAAGGACATTTCATAGCTATTTCACTTAAAATTTATCTCATCTTCCTATGAATAGTCCTGCTTTACTCCATTTCTCTTTCAGCCAGTCATCTCTCTCTGTTTGGATTGCTGTCTCTTTACTATGACCCATTTGTCCCTGAAGTCACATTCAAATGATAGATGCTATGGTTCTTCTTAGGACCCCTTGTGCATTTTCAGATTCTAACAATTGCAACTTTACACTAAATTGAATACTTTGCACTTTGAATATGTTAGAGCTCAAGACAAAATCTTAAAATGTTTCAAAGGAAGCTTCATATATCTTTTACTCTTAAATACTCTGTAACATTGATGACTTAATTTCTAACCTAATGATGAGTCTTGGGGACTACTTCCCAGTACAAGTTTTGAAGTATTTTGTTCAAGTACATTACCATGTTGATGTTAGAGGTTCATCTCCAAATTATTTTTTCTACTAATTGACATAAAAATGCAGTATGGTTTTTTTCTTTTCTTGTCTATCCTCTATTAATCTCTCATCTGTCTGAAGCAGCACTTCCTTATGAAAAACATCCTTTATTCTTCTGATTCAATTAATTTGATCCACTTTTACTGAAATAATCAAAAATATTAGTACTTGGATGCAATAAATTAATATCTTTTTATTAATTTTATTGACAAACAAATAGCAATGAGACAGTTTCAAAGCAGGATAGTAGGACATTTATAATAATTAATACATTGCATATTGTTGTCTCTGTAGAAGTTATTCATAGTACAAGATGCAGACAGGATATCCTATCCAAACACTATTAGTACAAATCTTTTCTCTCATTGAATTAAGAGAAAGGAGCTGTATATCTATCCTAACTATTTCGTTAAGATATATTATATCTATACATATATGCTTTTCCCTTCCTCTTTTCCATTCCTCCATCCTAGTTTCTCTTTCCTGTTGGAGTTTCTTCCCATTTTACAATATCTGTTATACATTGTGGATCTTATTTACTCTTTCAGCTTCTTCTACTATGAAGACAATATGATGCTTACGCGTGTATCTGGTTTATTTCACGTATGAGTATGGTCTTGAGTTGTACCCATTTACCTATAGAAGTCTCAAGTTTATCCTTTATGGCTGAGTAGCACTCCATTGTATGAAAAGACCTCATCTTTTTTATCCATTGAAAGGGCTTTTGATGTTATATTGGCATAGGATATGAAGTGACCCCCTTTCCAACATGTCAACTGGTCAGAGCATCTAGGGGTGCATACATAGTTTCTGTGCATAGCTTACAGGTGGGAAGCTAATGTTACACTCCAGGGTCACAACTCAGATTTAAATAAACAATGGTAAAATCACCATGATTTCCCACATGAATGGCTGCACCTTTTTTGTTTGTTTGTTGGGGGTGGGGAGATTGGTCTTTTTGAGACAGGGTTTTTTGTTTTTTTTTTTCCAGAATCAGGGATTGAACTCAGGCCTTTGCGCTTGCCAGGGAAGCGCTTATTCCACTGAGCCATCTCCCCGGCCCCGAGACAGGGTTTCACTATGCAGTTCAGGCTAGCCTGAGCTCACTTTGTAGCCCGGGCTGGTCTCAAACGTGAATCATTCCTCCTGTCTCAGTCTCCCAAGTGCTGGGATTACAAGCGTTCACTACCATGCCCAGCCTGGCTGCACCTTTGTCCCAGGCAGAAGCCAGGGAATTATTCTCCACCTCTCATCCTCATCCATCCCCTCACTCACCACACTACATCCCATCAGTTAGTTAGTGTCAACCAAGTTTTTTTCTAACCACAGAGTCTTTCTAACTTTTTTTTCCCTTGGAGACAGGATTTGGCTATGCAGTTCAGGCTAGCTTTTTTTTTTTTTTTTTCCCTTGGCCTTTGAACTTGAACTCACTCACTCTGTAACCCAGGCTGGCCTCAAACTTGAGCTGATCCTCCTGCTTCAGCCTCCCAAGTGCTGGGATTATAGGCATGCACCCCCATGTCCAGCCTAAGAAGGTTCTTAAATTGAAGCTTGCACTAGAAATTCTTAGAATTTTAAAAAGTGGCCAGGCATAGTGGCATACACCTATAATCTCAGCACTGAACTGCATAGCAAAATCCTCTCTCAAAAAGAGAATTAAAAAAAAAAAAAAAAAAAAAAAAGGAGCCCCAGCACCAGCACCAGGAGCAGCACCAACATCAGCTAGGTATCCAGGCATAGTGGTGCAGGCCTGTAATTCCAGCTCGAGTAAGGCTGAGGCAGGAGCATCACTGCAAGTCTGAGGCCAGCCTGGGCTCCATAGTGCATTCAAGGCCAGCCTGAACTACATAAGGAGACCCTGTCAAAACAAAGCAAAGAACACACACACACACACACACACACACACACAGAGACAATCTAGGAGATCCCAGAACGCCCCCCCACACCATTGGGAATTGAGCCCCTAGTTTTTTTTCTTTCTCCCCCTCCTTCTCAGGCCCAGCCCTTAAATACTGTACTAAAGGCACTGTGTAGTCTGCCGGACGCATATTAAATGCTCCCAGCCCTAATCTAGTTTGTTCACCACTCAGCGATGGCGAAATTTTTGAGTTTTTAGTAACAGCTAACTGTGGGAAGTGTTCCACTGGTCAATCTCCACTTATGCTGTGGACCTCTAGCCTGCGGGAATACACAGGGTCGCGACCTGCCCTTTTATGCAAGGGCACTAGTCCTGAGTTTGATTCCCTGGTGCAAAGAAAAAAAATCTTTTCCCCAGGACATTGGTGGAACCCCGGGCTCCCGCGGAACTTCTTTACTCAGGGAAGACAGTTGCGGGGGAACTCTAGCCTTGAAGGACCCAGAGCTGTAGAAGGACGCTTCACCCAAAGGACTGCCTCGCTTCAACAACAACTTTATGGATCCCGGAAGTGCTTCCTCCCGGTTCCCCTGTCAGCCTCCAGCCAGCCTCCAGCCAGCCTCCCAGCTGCAGCTGGAATGATGGCGGCAGAAGCCGCCTTGCCTGGTCCCGCATCTGGACCTGGGGATTCCCCCGAAGGGCCTGAGGCTGATGCCCCTGAACGTCGGCGGAAGGCTCACGGGATGCTGAAGCTTTACTATGGACTCTCGGAGGGAGAGGCTGGGGGGCGCCCCTCCGGGCTGGACCCTCTGGACCCAACCGATCTCAATGGGGCGCACTTCGACCCGGAAGTGTATCTGGACAAGGTGTGTGGGGGTGGGTGGGTGTGTGGGTGTGTGGGAGTGGGTGTGGGAGGAGGGGTTTAGGCCCCGAATATATTGGACCCCCAAGTCATAATTCAGATGGGCGGGTAGAAAAGCTGGGCTTCATGGGATAAGGACCTTTGACCGGGCTGCGGGAGCAGAGCTTAAACCTAAGGGCGTGTGGGCAGGTCTGGACTGACCCTAGGTGGTGTGGGGTCTGAGGTCTGAGGTTTCCATAGGTCCTGGGTAGGGGCGTAACCCAGCTGACAGGGGCGGGGCTGGGTGTAGGCCGAGCCTGATGGTCAGCTCCTGCCAGCGCCAAACTACTAACCCCTGATGTAAGATCCATGTCTATGATTCCTAAAAGCAGTGGGATCGGGACTTTTCTTTTTTCACAGCTTTATATATAGATCACGTCAAAGGGAATTTGTACCTATGCATGATACATCTTGCTCCTGTTTTTGTTTTTTTTCTCATTCTTCCCACCTTTCAAACCTCTCTTCATTTACAAAACCTTTTCCATTTTTTCCTTCTATTCTTTTTTCTCTTGTCTCTTCTTTCCTTTCCTCCTCTCCCCTCCTTTGTTCCCCTTCTTATTTGAACACTTTCTTCTCATTTCCCAGTAGCTATTATACATTTTGGTCCTTATTTACATTCTCAATTTTACACACAATGGGGGTTTTCTTGCAACCAAGAGCCTGCCAGTTGGGGCCCAAGCTGGGGAACACTAATCAACACTAAATGAACACTAACTCAAAGCACTAACTGCCCTACTTCTTTAGCTGCGTAGAGAGTGCCCACTAGCCCAGCTGATGGACAGCGAGACGGACATGGTGCGGCAGATCCGGGCTCTAGACAGCGACATGCAGACCCTGGTCTATGAGAACTACAACAAGTTCATCTCGGCCACAGGTGATCCGCACTGGCCACACACCCACAGTCTTAATTCCCCACCTGTGTTGGGAAAACTCCTGATTTAGAGGCCCAGATTCTAGTTCTGCCAGGATATCAGTGCACTGTGACCTCTCTCTCTCTGGCCTTCATGGTCAGACCAGTATAGAGATAATAACTCCTCCTGGGGCTTGGTTTGGGCAAGCACTCTCCCAGTGAGCTATATTCCATAGGGCTTGGTTTGGGAACCAAATGGGAATAAGGATAAAATGAGATAAATTTGTGTAAAGCATTTAAATAACAACCCCTGATAGCAAGGAAGCTTCAGCAAGATTTAATTTTTAAAAATCTTTATTATTTCTTTGGTACAGGGTCTCATTACAGAGCTCAGACTTGTAGTGATCCTCTTATGTCAGCCTCCCCAGCACTGGGATTACAGGTTTGCGCCCCCATGTCTGGTTTCAGTGGCTGGCACGGCACGCCCAGGGTTCTAGGGCTGGCACAGCCTGTGGTACTGGGGATCGAACTGGTCCTTATGCTTGCCAGGCAGGTGTTTAGACTGTCGTGCTATCTCCCTAGCCCAAGGTTTAATTTTATTAATTTATTTATATTTTCATTTATTTTTGTATTTTGGGGAAGGGTCTACAGGGTGTTCAGAGTCTCACAACTAGATTGGACTCCTAGGGATCTGCCTGTTTACATCCTCCTGAGAGCTGGGATTACAGGCATGTGCCACCAGGCCCAGTCTCAATTGCCATCTCAGTACACCCTGGGGGCATAGCGAGCACAGTAGGCCCCGGGGATCAAACCCCTGGCTCCTGCCCCTGCTTGCAGGCACTTTAATTTGCTGAGCTATTTGGCCAGATCCAAGGTTTAATTTTTTTTAGTGGTAGCTTTCATCTCTAATCCAGATCATGCCTTGGGGTTCCTTTCCTTCTTTCTTTCTTACTATTCTTCTCCTCAGATTCTTTCTTTTTTTTTTTTTGATGGAACCGGGGATTGAATTCAGGCCCTTGTGCTTGCCAGACAAGCACTTATTCTACTGAGCTATCTCCCCAGCCCCTCTTACTGTTCTTTCTCCCTCCCTACTTTAGCAAACAGAGAAAAATTATGACTTTAAGGGGCACAAAGATCGTGTAAAGGCTTTTTCCTTTATTTTCTAGTACTAGGCAGGGTTCAGCAGTCCTCCACATTATCTTCAGCCCTGTTTTGAAGAGATATACCTCAGACTTACGAAATAATTTTGGACCTGTGTTTACTTAGCCCAGGAAGCAGACTCCATGGGCCTGACTGCAGTACAGTTCGTGTAATGTTCCATCAGCACAGACTGGGATTGTGTCCTCAGGTGTTGTCTTCCTAGCGTCACAGTGCTGGGTGTACTAGCATACTTACTGTTCTTTTATCAGATTTGTAGCAGGCAGCCCTCTGCTTGCTAGTGCCAGTGTATAAATGACATAACAATGTACTGAAAACTTTTTCATGAGTTTCACAAATACTATCTTTCCACATTTGTTGGAATATGCATGCTTTAACCCTTAGCTGTTTTTTAATAAGGATAGTTTGGTTTCTAGATTTTTTTTTCCTAAGAAGAAGGGAGCAGCTTGGGGCCGGGGAGATGGCTCAGTAGGATAAGCGCTTGACTGACAAATGCAAGGATCTGAGTTCAATCCCCGGTTCTGCAAAAAAAAAAAAAAAGGAAGGGAGCAGATTATATAATGAGTATTAAGGTTATCAGTTTATAAAAAGCATGCATTGTTTTTTTGTTGGTGGTGAGTTGTTTTGGTGTTTTTTTGGTTTGTTTTTTTAGGACCTTGTACTTACCAGGTAGTTTTTTTTTTTTGTTTTTTTTTTTGGTGGAAATGGGGGTTGAACTCAGGCCCTTGTGCTTGCCAGGGAAGCACTTATTCCACTGGACCATCTCCCCGGCCACTGAACTATCTCTCTGGTCCTGTGGTTTAGTGTTTGTTTGTTTCTATATTTAGGACAGGGTCTAGAGGTTCTCACTACACAAATTGGACTCAGTGATTCTCCTGTTTTCAGCCTCCCAAGTGCTGGGATTACAGGTGTGCACCACCACGTTCAGTCTCAATTGCGGGTGGAGCATGCCAGGGATCAAATGCCGGCCACTGTGTTCTGCCTAAGCAGGCACTTTAGTCCGGCCCTGGTTTGGTTTGGTTTGATGAACTGCTGTTTTGTACATTAGGTATATAGCAATAGACCTACCAGACAAAGTTCCTGCCTTTTGAGCTGGACATGATGGTGTGTGCTTCTGTTTCTAGGACTCAGGCTGAGGCAGGAGGATCACTGTGAGTTCAAGGCCAATGTGGACTACATAGTAAGACCTTGTCTCAACACCTCCCCACACCCCCAACCCCCACCAAAAAAAAAGTTCCTGTTTTTTAGAGGCCACACTCTAGTTGGAGAGACAGACAATAAATGATGCATTAACTGGGGATATAGCTCAGTGGTGCAGGACCTGCCTGGCAAGCATGAGGTCCTGAGTTTGATTGCTAGTGTCAAAAACAATTAAAAATGAAATAATACATTAATAAAGGTGGTAGGCAATAGATTGAGGGACAGGAAGAGACTGATGGTGTGTGTGGTCCAGCTTTAGTGAGGGTGAGTGTGGGAGGTGCTCTGAGATGTGAGTTGAGCAGGCCCTGGGAGACAGAGCCAGCATGGGGAAGAAGAGCTGAGGAGAGGATTAGAAGAGAGAGCCTATTCCTGGCAAACACAAGGGTCTGAGTTCAATCCCCAGTTCCGCAAAAAAAAGAAGAAGAAGAGAGAGCCTAGGGTGTTTCAGTGCAGCAGGGAATCCAGGGAAGGGAAGATGAAAAAGGTTGGAGGGTTAGTAGGACTCAGGTAACGAAGGTCCTGTAAGTGGTAGTGAGGATCTGCTTTCTACTGAGATGGAATGAACAGAAATGGAGTAGCCAGGTGTGGCAGTGCATGCCTGTGATCACAGCATTTGGGAGGTTGATGCAGGAGAATTACAGAGTTTGAGGCCACCATGACTTCATAGTGAATTAAAGGTCAACCTGAACTACATAGATGTTGAGACCCTGACTCAGAAAACCAAAAAGCTGAGAAATGGATGAGCTAAATCCTCCCCTCCAATGTACTGGGGATTAACCCCAGGCCTCATAACTTCTCTATTTTATTAATATTTATTTATGTTTTGGTTTTTTGAGATAGGATATCATATATTCTGTAATGATTGTCTGATTCCAATAGTGACCAGGCTGTGTTTATCACAGGCTTCTGGGCTGACTTTTAATCTAATTTTTATTTTTTATTTTTTTGGCAGAACCAGGGATTGAACTCAGGCCCTTGCATTTGCCAGGCAAGTACTTATTCTACTGAGCCATCTCTCAGCCCCTTGGCTGACTTTTATAGCATGCAGTATAAACTGTACAGAAAAAAATCCTTGGGGCCGGGGAGATGGGTCAGTAGAATAAGTGCTTGCCTGGCAAGCCCAAGGGCCTGAGTTCTATCCCCGGTTCTGTAAAAAAAAAAAAGGAAAAGAAAAAAATCCTTACTGTGCCCAAGTTCGATCGCTGGTACCAAAACAAACAAAAATCCTTACTGTGCATTTTACTGTAAAGCGGAAGGTTTAGGGTAAAGTTATATAAGTCAGTGTAAAAGAGTTTGTACTAAAATGAGTATCTAATGAAAAGTACTTCTGGGGCTGGGGAGATGGCTCAGGGGAATAAGTGCCTCCCTGGCAAGCGTAAGGACCTGAGTTCAATCCCCGGTTCCACCAAAAAAAAAAAAAAGAAAAGAAAAGCACTTCTACTGCACTCTTCAGTAACTCGCTTTCTCCCAAAA
Organism: Octodon degus; assembly: GCF_000260255.1. Taxonomy (NCBI): domain Eukaryota; kingdom Metazoa; phylum Chordata; class Mammalia; order Rodentia; family Octodontidae; genus Octodon; species Octodon degus. The sequence continues at coordinate 23,320,009 of NW_004524594.1, read as the reverse complement.
CCATGGTCTATACTTTATAAAAATACACTGAAATAGATTTAGTGTGCACCAGTCACCCCAACCTTCTGCCTCCCTCTCCAGACTGGGAAAACCAGTTCAACGCACACTTTTACTCTGAAAGGCCCTGCACTGTACTGTGTGTTTAGAGACCCAGGAGCAGGGCTGGAAATGCTTGCCCGTGGGCCTTGGCGTTCTTCCAGGTGGTGAGGGCACAGGTCCTCTTGGAGAGTTGTGTCTCAGAGAGGAGGACCCAGGGCCCATGGCCCAGGCATTCAGAAGACAGGTCTTTTATTAGTAATAGTTTTAAATAATGTGCATTCTACATCAGGACAGTGGGAAAGGGCAGAGAGAAACAGAGACAAAACAACAGCTGGCCAGGAGCGGCCACACCACTGTGCAGAGGCCGCCAGGACCAACCAGCTCTGCACTCTACTCCATATATCCCTGCTACAGTGGTTGGGTGCCTGAGAGTGAAGTTAGTCAGGGGCTTTTGTAGCTTCCCAGAAAAAAAAAAAAAAAAGTGGGATCTGGTTTGATTGGCTTTGTAAGGCAAAGGCTGTATAGCTCCCATGGCACTTGCAAGCCTGCTTGCACTCACACCTACTCACATGCCTGCTTGTACCCTCACATGCCTCCTGCACCACAGCCCAGCCCGGCCCGTGTACTACCACTGCCTTCACTATACAGTTGTAGCTGATCTAGAATTTGCTGTGTAGTCTAGGCTGGCCTAAAACTCACAGTGATCCTCCTGCTTCAGCCTCCCACATGCTGGGATTACATGTGTGCACTACCAAACTGCTTACTTAGAAAGAGAACACTGGGAAGGAGCAGGTTGGGGTGGGCAGCAAAATCCAACAGTTCAGTGTTGGCCTTGTCAGGTTGAAATGCCTGTTAGACAGGAAGTCTGGAGTTCAGAACAGAGGCTGGAGTTGAAGGTATGTGGAACAAGATGAAACATCACATAGGGAGGGACTGTGATGAACACACAGTGTGGATTGAGCCCAAGAAGTCACAAGAACAAGATTGTACATTCAGAGAGGGTTGGGAACAACCGGGGGCATAGATTCCTTCAAAGCTAAGTGAAGAAAACTTTTCAAGAAATGGAGTTGATAGAAGTGAGCAAGACAGGGACTGGTGTTTGATCCCCAGCACCACATGCCTCACTGGCCCCAGCCCCAGGTGTGCTGAGCCAGCCACAGAGTCTGAGAGTGGTGTCACATGCCTGTAATCCCAGTGCTGGGGAGGCAGAAAACAGGAGGATCACTATGAGTCTGAGCTATGTACCAAATACATTAAGTAAGTAAGTAAGTAAGTAAGTAAGTAAGTAAGTAAGTAAGTAAAGAAAGAAAGAAAGAGAAAGGAAAGAAAGAGAAAGAGAAAGAGAGAAAGCAAGTAAGCAAGATGTGGAGGAGAGGAGTCCGGTCTGTGGTGAGGCAGAGAACTGATTAGGGTGGCAGAACAGTGGGACACAGAGAGACCCTTCCAGGGTCTCACATGCCCATGATCCTTGTACCTCCAATGAGGCTTCACCTTCCAAGTTATACTTGGCTCCAACTTCTTGGTGGCTTAGTATGACCACACATACACACACCAGCTCCAGAGTCCCACCTGTGAGTGCTTGAGGCTTCAAGGGCACATCTAGATACTAGCTGTAATGGTTGGTGAGGATAGCCGAGGAGGTAGCTTAGCAGCAGAAGTGCCTGCCTGGCAAGTGCAAGGTTGTGGGTTATATTCCCAGTACAAAAAAATAAAATGGTTGGTGAGAATGTAGAAGATATGGGATCCTCCTAAATTACCAGTGGGCATATAAAACATTGCACCCATTCTGACTCATTCCTTAGAAAACTAAACAGTTATGAGTCCAAGCAATCTTATTCCTAGGAGTATGTAAAAAAAAAAAAAAATTGAAAACATTTTCAAACAAAAACATACACAAAATGAGACCCTGTAGACCCTGTACTAAATTAAAAAAATTTTTAAAAACCACAAATATTTATAGCAGCATTTTAAAAAATAGGCAAAAAGTGGCAGCGATCTAAATAACTATCAACTAGATCAGTGGTGATGAGTTTGTGGCATGCATGCCACAGTAGCCTGTTTGTATCACTGAAAACTCTAAAAAGTTCACCATTACTGGACTAGATGAAGGTTAACCAAATGTGATATGATAAATCTAGACAGTGGGATATTATTCAGCCACAAAAAGGTATGTCATATTGATACATGCTATAACAGAACATAAATACTTGTTACATGAAAGAAGCCAGACACATAAGCCACATGTTATATGATTGTACTTACGTTGAATGTGGGAATAGGTAACTCCATGGAGACAGAAAATGGATTAGTGGTTGCTGAGTATTGGGAGAGAAGGAATAGGGATTGAGTGCTAAGAGATACAGTGTTTTGGAATGTTCTCCAGTTAGTACTGTTGGATTACAACCTTGTACATATACTAAATATATTAAGAGTCACTGAGGGGCTGGGGAGGTGGCTCAGTGGAATAAGCACTTCCCTGGTAAGCGCAGGGGCCTGAGTTCAATCCCTGGTTCTGCAAAAAAAAAAAAAAAAAAAAAAAAAGAGTCACTGAATTTTACTTCACTGAATTTTACTGTATGGCAATCATATTCCATGTAAGAAGCAACAACAACAACAAAATGTGTTGAACAAGGTTTGTCCTGGAGGCTGTTGTCCTCCAGTCACTGATGTAGACCCTGAATTTAGTTATATAGTAATTTGTTTACTGGTTTTTTGTTTTTGTTTTTGTTTGTTTGTTTTGGTGGAACCAGGGATTGAACTCAGGCCCCTGAGCTTGCCAGGAAAGCACTTATTACACTGAGCCATCTCCCTGACCCCAGTAATACGTTTACCTGTGTCAAAATGGAAAGACCTGAAAGGTTATATCAGGAGAAGCCCTTTGCCATTCCATCCACAGGCAATGAGAGAATTAAAAAAAAAAATTTTTTTTTAAGTAGTTCTGGGCGTTGAACCCAATGCTTCTGCTCTAAAATAGCTACATCCCCAGTTCTTTGTAATCTTTTTTAAATTTTTGAGACAAAATCTAACTAAGTTGCTAGGATTGGGTTCAAACTTGTGATCCTCCCATCTCAGCTCCCAGAGCATTGGCATTTCCTGAGGGCATCACCATGCTCAGAAAATGTTGCTTTGGGAAATGGGAAAATACCCACCAGAGAGCTTGGGAGGATGACTGTCTTAGTTACTCTTCTCTCGTTGCTGGGACAAATACCCGACACTCAAAATGAAGGAAGGAAAGGTTTATTTAGCTCACAGTTACTGGAGGTTTCAGTCCATACT
>NW_004524594.1:23267893-23316504 GCF_000260255.1 Octodon degus | reverse complement strand
ATTTACCCACCTATAGATAATCCCAGCAGTACTAAGACCCATAATCCCAGCCTTGGATCACACATAATCCCAGTGGATCATGAGTTAACACAAACTCTAGAAGTTCTCGCCCCATGACTGCATGAGGCTTTGGGGGGACAACTAGACACAAACCATAACAATGATTTAGCAGTGCCAAGTGCCACTTGGCATTTGGTTTGGTCACATTTTCACAAATGTCCAAAGGGCTGGCCAGATAGCTCAGTGGACTAAAGTACCTGCTTAGGTAGAGCGCAGCAGCTAGGGTTTGATCCTGGTGTGCCATGCAGGCCTATCTCTGGAGCACCCTGAGATAGTGATTGAGCCTGGGTATGGTGGCGTGTGCCTGTAATCCCAGTGCTTGGGAGCCTGAAGACAGGAGAATCACTTAGTCCGATCTGTGTTGTGAGACCCTGTAGGCCCTGTATACCCTGCACTAAATACATAAAAAGAAAAAAGAGGGTCGGGGAGATGGCTCAGTAGAATAAGTGCTTGCCTGGCAAGTGCAAGGGCCTGAGTTCAATCCCCGGTTCCACCAAAAAAAAAGAAAGAAAGAAATGTCCAAAGACTCTCCCATGTTGTTGATGCTCACAAGGAGGTAACAGAAGGGGGGCAAGGGGAGACAGTGATCAGGAGCTGGTAACAAGAGGGACAGTAGAAGTGGCAATAAGAAGGGGGTAGTGTGATGAGAGGTCTTCAAAGAAATGACTTTCTTTCCCCTATGGCCAGCTCAGGCTGCCCTAGGGGTGGTGCTGGCACGGCATGTGATTCCGGGGATCGAACTGTGGTCCCTGTGCTATCCTAAGCAGGCACTTTAGTCTGATGAACTATCTCACCAGCCCAAAGTGACTTTTTAAAAAAATGGTTTTGGGAATTGAACCCAAGGCCTTCACACTGAGCTATATCCCCAGCCCTTTCTTATTGTTTACTTTGAGATAGGGTCTTGCTAAGACACAGTTGCCAGGGTTTAAAGTGCCTGCAAGCAGGCGCAGGGGCCGGGGGTTCAATCACTATGAGTCCGATCTAGTAGTGAGACCCTGAACACTGTAGACCCTAAAATACAAAACAACAACAACAAAAAACAAAACAAAACAGTTGCCCACAGTGGGCTTGAACCTGACATCTACCTGCCTTAGCCTTCCAGGATGATGGGATCATAGGCATGTACCATCATGTGCAGCTAAGAAATAGGTTTTTTGTTTGTTTGGTTGGTTGGTTTTTTTTTTTTTTTTTAAAGACATATTCATTTATTTATTTATTTATTTATTTATTTATTTATTTATTTGAGAGAGAGAGAGAGAGAGAGAGAGAGAGAGAGAGTGGTGTGTGTGTGTGTGGCCAGCTCAGCCCACCAGGGGGCGGGGCTGGCTGGCATGTGGTGCTGGGGGATTGAACCGCGGTCCCTGATGCTTTAGGTAAGCTTGTTCTAAGTAGGTGCTTTAGACCACTGAGCCATCTCTCCAGCCCCTGGTTGGTTGGTTTTTATGGCAGAACTAGGAATTGAGCTCAGGCCCTTGCCCTTGCCAGGCAAGCACTTATTGTACTGAGCTATCTCCTGCCCCCCAGAAATAGGGTTTTAAAAGACAGCTGGGATAAAAAGGATCTAGAACAGTGGCAGCAAATCTAAGGCATGCCTGTTGTTTTTAAGATAAAAGATGTTAATGTATGAGTTGTTTTTTGTGAACTAGAATAGTATTAAGAACCAGGGAGATAGCTCAGCAGCATAAGAACCTGCCTGGCAAGTGCAAGGTCCTGAGTTCGATCACCAGTACAACAAAAGAAAAATAATAATATGTTGGCTAAAATAGTATTCAGGCTTAATTGCAGTGTTGGCACTTTGTGATAAGTAAGTAAGCTTTAAGGAGCCAGATTCTAATTCACCTTGAGTAGAAAAGGATAAGAGGAGCCCAGGAGATGGCTCAGTAGAATAAGTGCTTGCCTGGAAAGCACAAGGGTCTGAGTTCAAGCCCTAGTTCTGCAAAAAAAATAAAGAAAGAAAGGATAAAAGGCCTCTTTAGGGAGATTTCTTTTTCCCTTTTTTGTCTTTTTTGAGACAAGGTTTCACTATGCCTTTCAGGGTGGCCTTCAGCTCACTTTTTAGCCTACGCTTGCCTCAGACTCACAGTAGTTCTCCTGCCTCAGCGTCCAGAGTGCTGGGATTACAGGCATGTACCACCATACTTGGCTAGGGAGAGTTCTATAAGGACAAAATGGCAAGGCCCCTTCCAAGAAGACAGACAGTATTGTAGATGTAAATGAAAGATTGGGGGTCTGGAAGAAGATAAAGATGTACATGAGGCAGATGCAGCACATACAGCACTCTGGAGGCTCAGGCAGGAGAAATGAGTTCAAGGCCAGCCTGAACTCCATAGCGAGGCCATCTCAAAAAAAGTAAACTGTATTATCCCCCCTGTGCTGGTCAAGGAGGGTGCCCCTCAGCATGAGCATATAGGCCTCAGCCTCTTCAGAGCTCCTTTTTTGTTGTTGTTGATAAAGGGTCTTACTACACAGCTCAGGCTCATAGTGATCCTCCTGTCTCAGTCTCCTCAGTGCTGGGGTTACAGGCATGTGCCACCATGCCCAGTTTCAGAGCTGGTACCATGCATACTGCTGAGCTGTCTTCCAGCCCTGCAGAGTTTCTCCTAACAGCACGATGAAAAAAAAACCAAGCTGCTGCAGTCCTTACCATGTGGGGCCCTCTTTGAGATCTAGACACACTCTAAGGGCAGAGTGCCCTTGGATCCCTGCCTCTGTCCCCTCCCTTGGATACCAGCACTGGGGGACATGGGTGGTGTGTGTGCAAAAGCTTTCTGCACTGATAGAGTGTTCCCTCTTGCAGTGTGCAGGGACTCAGCCTTTTCATGGGAGTCATAGGTATTAGTGCCCTGGCTCATGCTGAGAGGCTTAGGGTGCCACCACCCCCTTGTCACCTCCAGTTCCTTCCTCTCCTAGACACCATTCGGAAGATGAAAAACGATTTCCGGAAGATGGAGGATGAGATGGACAGGCTGGCCACCAACATGGCTGTGATTACTGACTTCAGTGCACGCATTAGTGCCACACTGCAGGACCGCCACGAGCGCATCACCAAGCTGGCAGGTGGGCACCTTCCTGTGTAGATCCCTCAACAGGACAGGCAGTTCCCTGGGCTCTGGGCTGACAGCCCTCTGGTCCCATCCTGGTCTCACAGGGGTGCACACACTCTTGCGGAAGCTGCAGTTCCTCTTCGAGCTGCCCTCGCGCCTCACCAAGTGTGTGGAGCTGGGCGCCTATAGGCAAGCAGTGCACTACCAGGGCCGAGCACAGGCTGTGCTACAGCAGTACCAGCACCTGCCCTCATTCCGTGCCATCCAGGATGACTGCCAGGTCATCACGGCCCGCCTTGCACATCAGCTACGGCAGCGCTTTAGGTATGAGCCTTCAGTGTCTGCGCCAGCCTCTGGGGCCATTGGGAGCTGTTGCCCTTTCCTTTCCTTTCCTTTCCTCTCTGATCCCACAGGGAGGGCGGCTCTGGAGCCCCCGAGCAGGCTGAGTGTGTAGAGCTCCTGCTGGCGCTGGGCGAACCTGCTGAGGAGCTGTGCGAGGAGTTCCTGGTGCACGCCCGGGGGCGGCTGGAGGAGGAGCTGCGTGCTCTGGAAAAGGAGCTAGGGCCCTCGCCCCCTGCGCCTGATGTGTTGGAGTTCACTGACCGGGGTGGCAGTGGCTTTGTGGGTGGTCTTTGCCAGGTGGCAGCAGCCTACCAAGAGCTGTTTGCAGCCCAGGGCCCCGCAGGTGCAGAGAAGCTGGCAGCCTTTGCCCGGGAGCTGGGCAGCCGCTACTTTGAGCTGGTTGAGCGGCGGCTGGCACAGGAACAGGGTGGTGGTGACAACTCTCTGCTTGTGCGGGCGCTGGATCGCTTCCACCGGCGCTTGCGGGCACCTGGAGCCCCACTGGCTGCTGCTGGGCTCACTGAGTCAGCTACGGAGATTGTGGAGCGTGTGGCCCAAGAACGGCTGGGCCATCACCTACAGGGCCTGCGGGCAGCCTTCTTGGGTTGTCTGACTGATGTGCGCCAGGCACTTGCTGCTCCTCGCCTGGCTGGGAAGGAGGGCCCCAGCCTAGCTGACTTGCTGGCCAATGTGGCCAGCTCCATCCTAAGCCACATCAAGGCCTCTCTGGCTGCTGTTCACCTCTTCACCGCCAAGGAGGTGTCCTTCTCCAACAAGCCATACTTCCGGGTACAGTCTGCCCTTGGGCTAATGTTTATTCATCTTGGTAGTTGGTCCCATACCAGTACCCTTTACCAGTGTGTGGGAAACAAATACTTTACCTTGAGTAGGAGCTAACAGCACCCCCAGTCCTAGCTGCATGGACTCTGGATGTGGATTTGGGTTCTCAGGTGGTACAGTTGGGAGGACTGGGGAGGCTGTAGCTACCTGCAGCTGTGCTGAAAGTAGGAGGGTAGCAGGATCCCCAGGGCTTCCAGCCTGCCACTCCCTGTGCCTGGGCCAAGCAGGGAAGCTGCCCTTGGTACTTGGAATGGAGAAAGAAGCTGTGCCTTGAAGCAGGGCCTAGGCAAGGGTAAGGAGCAGCCTCTGCTATGTAGAGGAGGCCACCTATATATCTAGGCCCCTCCCTCCTTACAGGGTGAGTTCTGCAGCCAGGGAGTCCGAGAGACCCTCATTGTGGGCTTCATCCGCTCCATGTGCCAGACAGCTCAGAGCTTCTGTGACAGCCCAGGAGAGAAAGGAGGTGCCACACCACCTGCCCTGCTCCTGCTTCTCTCGCGCCTCTGCCTGGACTATGAGACAGCCACCATCTCCTATATCCTCACCCTCACAGATGAGCAGTTTCTGGTGCAGGTGAAGTGCTGGCTTATAGCAGGGTGGTATTGGGTGATGCTGGGACACAGGAGGCTAAATGATCCCTTGTGGCCAAACCCAGACTGGCCATCTGTGTCCATCTAACTTCCACCTTGCCCAGGCTGTGTCCAGCTCTAGGTTGGTGCTACCAATGTCCTGCCCCGATTTCCACTGCTCCTTTTGCCTCCTTGGCTCAGGACCAGTCTCCAGTGACACCTGTGAGCACACTGTGTGCAGAAGCCAGGGAAACGGCACGGCGACTACTGACTCACTATGTGAAAGTACAGGGCCTGGTCATATCACAGATGCTGCGCAAGAGTGTAGAGACACGTGACTGGCTCAGTACCCTGGAGCCCCGCAATGTGCGTGCTGTCATGAAGCGGGTGGTGGAGGACACCACAGCAATTGATGTGCAGGTGCTGCCTGGGCTGGGAGTGGAGTCATGATGTGGGTGGGGGTTCTGAGGGTCAGCCCACTGAGACCTGAGACAGAGGGGCTAGGCAGTGCTTGTACTCATGGCCTTGTTCCTCTCAACCAGGATTATGGTATCATCACCCTGTTTCATCAGTACGGTCACTAAGGGCAGGTCTGTTGCTGAAGACTGGGCCCCAGACTCTTGTGGCCTGCCCTTGCCCTACTCCACTGATTCCATACATGCTGACCATTACCCTGTGATTCTTTTTAAAAAATGCTGCAGTTAATTGTATCCTCTGGGTCCCTAGTACTTAATAGGCCCAAGGGGTCCTCTGCTTGGCCCCCATGCAGTGTCCTTTCACCTCCAGGTAGGGCTCCTGTATGAAGAGGGTGTTCGCAAGGCCCAGAGCAGTGACTCTAGCAAGAGGACCTTCTCAGTGTACAGTAGCTCACGGCAGCAGGGCCGCTATGCACCCAGCTACACACCCAGGTCTGCCTGGTAGGGAAGCCTCAGAGAAATGGACAAAGAAGGACAAATGTGCAGGGTGGGCTCTGATTCTTATTTCCTCCCTCCAGTGCCCCCATGGACACCAACCTTTTGAGCAATATCCAGAAGCTGTTCTCTGAACGCATTGATGTATTCAGCCCTGTGGAGTTCAACAAGGTCTGAAGTTCTGTGTGACTCCCAGTCTCCAGTGGTCTTAGGAGGGCTTGGGGGAGTAGTCCCACACCAGCCAAGGAAGCCCTAGGACCATACAGCCTCCAGAGATATTGCTGGTCACCTCAGTTTCAGCCCCAGCCCAGCCCACACTCAGTGATTGGGTTTCTCAGTTACATTTCCCCTCCCTGACCTGTCCTATGTTAATGCTGACCTCTTCTCAGCCTGTTTTTGCTGGGTGGTACCTGTCCATTCCAGATGGTGGTGTTAACACTGTATCCCCTCCCTTTATCTGAGCCTTGGCTCTTTCTGCCTTATCGCACCTGCCCCCACCTTATGTTTCGTTGCCTCTATGCAGAAGTTGGTTGTCCCTACCTCCAACAACAGAAAGGGCCACATCTCTATGTCCCTGCAGGTATCAGTGCTGACTGGCATCATTAAGATCAGCCTGAAGACCCTACTGGAGTGTGTGCGTCTGCGCACCTTTGGGCGTTTTGGGCTACAGCAGGTGCAGGTGGACTGCCACTTCCTGCAGCTCTACTTGTGGCGCTTTGTGGCCGATGAGGAGCTTGTGCATCTGCTGCTGGATGAAGTGGTGGCCTCGGCAGCCCTGCGCTGTCCGGACCCAGTGCCCATGGAGCCCAGTGTCGTCGAGGTCATCTGCGAGCGTGGATAGGCTCAGTGGATTCCTCGCAGCGTCCTTTTCGCCGTGCCGAGGCTCCCCTAGTGGCTTCCCCGGGCAGGCCCGTGTGGGACTTCTAATAAAATATGTGTGGCCTCTCCCAGCTTTTCTCTCTGGGGCGGGGCTTCAAGACTGGGGCTACATTGGTGTCTGCCCGGCCCACCCTATCTGCTGATTGGTTGGTGTGCTGGTGCCAGAATGGGTAGGGGGCGTGGCCACAGGGAGCGTAGAAGCGCTGTCCAGTCCAGCGTGTGGACAGGTGCCTCGCGGGCAATAACAGACCGAGTTTCCTTGGCCGACTGTGAACCTCCTACCGCCCGCGAAGCGGAGATCATGGCCTCTCCTCAGGGTCTGAAGGCCCCGCTGGAATTCGGGGGCCCCCTGGGTAATGGAGCAGAGAGGTTGCTTGGGGCAGAGGCCGAGTGAAGGATTGCTGGAAGGGATGAGCTGTGATCGAGGACAGCGCTGGATCTAAGGGTGGAAGCAGTGGGTGGGGACTTCCTAAGCAAAAGGCTGGGGTGGTGTCCGCAGAGGGACATCCAGGAGGGCTATCGTAGGAAAGGAGGAGTGGGAAGCAGGGAGGAGGACCGGGAGGCAGGGTGCAAAGCTGGGGCTTTGAAGGAAAACGAAGGCGGGCGGCAGAGGGGCGCACCAAACGCCGCGATCCCTCTCCAGGCGCTGCGGCGCTCATGTTGCTGTTGCCTGCCACCGCGCTGCACCTGCTCCTGGCGGCCCGCTCCGGCCCGGCTCGCCTCCTGGGGCCACCTGCGCACCTGCCGGGACTCTCCGAGCTGTGGAATCCTCGGGTGCTGCTGTTGTTGCTCACCTGGCTCGGCCTGCAGGCGGCGCTCTACCTGCTGCCGGCACGCAAGGTCTGGGCTTCCTTCCAAAGAGAGGGGGAGGAGTGGGCCCAGCAGGAGACCCTGCGCCCCGACCCTTCTCAGACTCCCTTTGCACTCGCAGGTGGCAGAAGGGCTGGAGTTGAAGGACAAGAGTCGCCTGCGTTATCCTATTAACGGTGCCTGGGGGACGGGCCCTTGGGCTGGAGTTTTGTGGGTAGCAGTGGAGTTCATGTCTATCTGGGAGTTCATAAAGGTTGATCCCAACCGCAAGCTCCTTTATGGGGTTTCACCCACGACTGACAACCAGAGGGGTCTCCTCGCACCCATGTCTCCATAGCCCTGCCTTATTTCCTGCTACTCTATACTATACACCAGTCCAGTGGCAGGATTGGCCCTTTGAAGGGTAAGGTGGCCGCCTAGTGACTTAGGGTGAGGTTTGTGACCTCCCTGAGCTTGGATATCCGTGTGTGAATGTCTCCGTGTCTTGTGTTTCTGAGGGACTGGGTGAGAGCCACAGCCCCCGGACTCACTCTGCTGCTGTTCAGGCTTCCAGGCCCTGATGCTGACCGCCCTGTTGGTAGGGCTGGGGATATCCGCGGGACTTCCCCTGGGGGCTCTCTCAGAAGTGCTGCTGCCCTTGGCGTTCGTGGCCACCCTCACTACCTTCATCTTCAGCTTCCTTCTCTATATGAAGGCTCAGGTGGCCCCTGCCTCAGGCCTGGCACCTGGGGGAAACTCAGGTGAGATGGGGCCCAGTAGGGTGGGGATGGAGGCAGATGAGGCTGCCTGACCAAGATTTCATACTTTGTTACTCTCCAGGCAACCTCATTTATGACTTTTTCATGGGACGGGAGCTGAATCCTCGGATTGGTTTCTTTGACTTCAAATACTTCTGTGAGCTGAGGCCTGGCCTCATTGGCTGGGTATGCTGAGCTTGAGAGGGCTGACCTGGGGCCAAGGGAGGGGAAGGATGCCTGTGGATCCAACATGTGCCTGATACTGCTCTAGTACTGTGCAACAAGAGGGAGAATATATAAAGCTTTCCTTCTGGTTGGAAGAACAGACCAGATATCAGTAAGACATATAGTGGGGCTGCATATGTAGTGGCTCAGTGGTAGAGCACTTGCCTGGTGTGTGTGAGGTCCTGAATTCCACCCTTGGCATGGCAAAAACAAACACTTGCACATAGCATGTCAAAGACGCCAAGTGCCATGGAGGAAAGCAAAGCAGGGGGCAACTGGGACAGCACACACAGCTTTAACTTCAGCAGTCAAGTGCAAAATCTATTTCTAGAACAGTGGGCATGTGCCACTCTTGACAATCAAGGCCGTGTTGACCTCTGACTGAAATGTTTAACAACAAGCTGGTGTCGTTGACAGTATTTCAGCTGTGTTCCTTGGTTAAGACCAGCCATGCTGGATGGATTACCAAAGGCATTTGCACAAAGGTCCTCATGTCACCTTAAAAATAATCTCACTTTGAAAGGTTTGCCAGCTGCTCCATGAATCTTTTTTTCAGGGGGATTGGGGGAACCGAGAATTGAATTTAGGGCCTTCATACTAAGCTATCTATATCCCTGCCCCCCTTTTAAATTTTGAGACATGGGCTGGGGAGATGGCTCAGTGGAATAAGCGCTTGCATGGCAAGCGCAGGGGCCTGAGTTCAATCCCTGGTTCTGCCACCAGAAAAAAAAGAATGTCTCAAGTTTAAATTTTGAGACAAAAGGCTAGGGATTTAGCTCAGTGGCACAGTGCCTGCCTGGCAAGTGTGAGGTAGGTCCTGCATTCGATTCCAAGTACCAAAAAATAAATAAATAAATAATTTTGAGAGAGGTTCTCACTAAGTCACTAAATTGCCCAGATTTGGGTTCAAACTTGTGCTTCTCCTGCTTCAACCTCCTAAATAGTCAAGATTATAGGTGTGTGTCAAACACCTGCCTTCATCATGGATCTGGACTCTGGGCCTGCCCACAGGCATGGTAGTCTCTGGGCTATTTCCTCATTCATGAAATAGGATCAAATGAAAGCTTTTTCCCAAGAGCATTGTGAGAATTATAACGTCATTAATAGCACCTAACCCAGTACTACCTAAATGAGGGTGCTTAGTACAGGCTGGATCCTACTTTCACATACATCTTATATTGGAGTCTTCAAACACCACTATGAATCTAAGTGTGGTGGCATACACCTATAATCCCAGCAGTCAATCATCACAAGTTCCCAGTCAGCCTGGGCTACATAGTGAGTTCAAGGCCAGCTTGGAATACACAGTGAGTCCCTGGCTCAAAAAACAAAAATAAAAACAAACCATAAAACCACACCACCATGAGGCAGGTCCATGATTAATATGCCCATTTCCCCCAGAGTGGTAGAAAGTAAGCATTCTGCCCAAGTGGCAAAACTCAGATGCAGACAAGATCAGGAATGTTCAGGGTGGTATGGCTGTAGACAAAACTCAGATTCAAAAGCAGCAGGATTTTTTTTTCATATTTTTTATCATTTTTTTTCAAAAGCAGCAGTTTTAATCAGGAGCTGCAATTTCAGTCTGCGTCCCTGAGTACAGGGCCTTGGCCCACTCAACAAGAGTGACTGATAATGACAGCTGAAGGAGAAGTTGTGTGGCTAGGCCCTGCCACTTCAGTAGAGATGATTGCCCTGTTTTCCCCTCCTCCCAGGTCCTCATCAACCTGGCCCTGCTTCTGCAGGAGACGGAGCTTCGAGGGAGCCCCTCCCTGGCCATGTGGCTGGTCAATGGCTTCCAGCTGCTCTATGTGGGTGATGCCCTCTGGTACGAGGTGAGGCTGGCCTAGGCAGGGGAGGGAGGCAGGGAGGGACTCAGAGGACCTTGGCAGCACTCAAGCTATTGTTTCTGGGTCCTGTCCCTGCAGGAGGCTGTCCTCACCACCATGGACATCACCCACGATGGGTTTGGCTTCATGCTGGCATTTGGTGACTTGGTCTGGGTACCCTTCACCTACAGCCTGCAGGCTCAATTCCTGCTGTACCACCCACAGCCCCTAGGGCTGCCCAGGGCCTTGCTCATCTGCTTCATCAATGGTCAGTCAGGAAGGGAGGCAGACTGAGCCTGTCATTTCCCCCTTTCATTCATTCACCTCCTGCTCAGCATTCAGTGGGGAGGTGCTAAGCACAGGGGCTCGTCTAAAGCTGGAGCTGGGGCTGCTTGGTGTCCAGGCAGAGTATGGGCTACGAACAGAATGGTGGATGATCAGGACCAGGCAGATGGCTACAACCCTCAACCCTGACCCCTGCTTGTGCTTTTCCCTAGCCGTTGGTTACTACATCTTCCGTGGGGCCAACTCCCAGAAAAACACTTTCCGGCAGAATCCTTCCGACCCCAGCATAGCTGGTGAGCTGGGTCCCTTGAAGGCCATGGGAGAAGTGGGGCAACAGGGTTTTCTGGGGTTTCCCACCCTATTACCTTTGTTCCCTAGGCCTTGAGACCATCCCTACAGCCACAGGGAAGAGACTGCTGGTGTCTGGGTGGTGGGGTATGGTCCGGCATCCCAACTACCTTGGGGACCTCATCATGGCTCTGGCCTGGTCCTTGCCCTGTGGTAAGTGACACAGATGACAACGGACACGATGCCCAGCCTGGTTTTCCTGTCAATGCCTGGGGAGGGGCATGGTGTGTGGCTGGGTGGGGCCCAGTGCCAATGAGTACTGGTGTCTCACTAAGGCCTTGGTCCTTGCAAGGCTGAGTCTGACACTTTTGAGGCATTGGTGTGGGAGCCTGTGACCTGGGGTGCTGGCTGGTCACAAAGCCCCACTTCTTACAGGGGTGTCCCACCTGCTTCCCTACTTCTACTTCTTCTACTTTGCTGCGCTGCTGGTGCACCGAGAGGCCAGAGATGAGCTGCAGTGCCTGCAGAAGTATGGCCGGGCTTGGCACGAGTACTGCCAGCGTGTACCTTACCGGATTGTGCCCTATATCTACTGAACAGTCCTGCTGCCCCCAACGGGGGCCAGGAAGCCAGGACATACGAGGACTCCAGGGTCTGCAGCCATCCCTGAGCCGGACCAGGCTCACAGAAGAGGTGTTGGGGAGCACTGTTCCCTTCTGCATAAATATCCAGAACCTATGGTACACTTCTCTCATATTCTGGGGCCACTGTGGTAATGACCAGCTGGATCAACACTGAGAAGGGAGAAGATGAAAGCGTGTGAATACCATGAGTCTTGGTTATGAGGGACCAGATTTGTCACTCAGACACAGGCACTATCAACCAGTGGGCAAATCAGTCAAGTTTTATTAATGACACGGGTCCCCATTCAGCCAGGAAGCTCCTCAATGAGAGTCTTTGGGGCAGGTGGCACAGGGCCTCCCCAAAGCTGCTCCAGCTCCCCAGTGAGAGCTGCAATCTCCTCTGCTGCCACGGCATGGGCTCGGTGGGCCATGATGCAGTCTAGTGCCAGAGGAGTGAGGACTGCCTCATTTTCGTTGGTCCAAGCCAGCAAGAACTGGCACTTCTTGCGCGCGCGGTAGAGACGATCTCGCTCTTCTGTAGCCATAGTCTGTTTCCGGGCCCGGCCCAGGGTCTGTGCTAGGTGCCCCAGCGCTGCCAGCGTGTAGCCTTTGCGGTCTGCCGGACCCTCACCCCGCAGAATTCGGGCGGCCTCCTGCATCGCACCCCGTGTGCCCAGAGGCCCTGGAGGGTGCTCGCCTGCTTCCAGCACGTGGGCTGCGGCCTGCAGGGCTTCTTCCGCCGAGGCGAAGACTTGCTGGGCACCCAGGGCTCCGGAGACGCCAAGCAGTGTGGCACAGAAGTCGGAGAGCAGCGCGTCGTCCCCGCCGTGATAGAGGGCGAGTGCGTGCGCGTAGGCAAACAGCACATTAGGCAGCTGGAAGCGTACGAGCGGCGAGGCGGGGCTGCGGCTCAGACTGGCCAGCGTGGGGATGCGGGATGGCACGGGCGGCGCGCGAGCAGGGTCTTCGGGAGCCGGCCCCGCGGTGGTGGCGGCATCCTTCGCCGGCTCCTCAGGGTCCCCGCCGGGGCCACCATCCAACTCCTCCAGAAGCCGCGGTTCGGTCCCGCGGCCCCACCACCACGGCCGCCATGGGGGCAGCAGCCAGCCCGCCTCGCCGCGGCTCAGCAGCCGCTCGAAGGCAGCCTTCTCGGCCGGCGTTAGCCGTTCCCAGAGTCCTGAAACGGCGCCAGGCGCCGGGCCAGAACTTTGGCCTGCTTCTTCAGGCAAGTCCTCGGTTTCGCGTTGCTGGCGCAGCCGGCGCAGAGCACCTGCCAGGCGGCTCGGAGAGGAGCTGCGGCCGCGGAGCTCTCCCAGCACCTGGTCCCGGTAGAAGGCTTCGGCGCAGGTTCCGTGCGCCCGGTAGCAGCGCAGTGAGCAGTAGGGCACATTGCAGCGAGGGCAGGTGTACCGAGCTGGCTGGGTCTCTCCAGCCGGGCAGAAACTACAGGGCCCAGCCGGCTCCATGGTAACTGGCGCGGCGCAGCAGTGTAGCCACTTCCGGTGGTGCTTTGTTTCCTTCCGCCTCTGCCGGGCCAACCAAGGCTGCCGAGGCTTCTCGGCCTTTTCCGACCAGATTCGGAAGCCTAGCGTACGAGCCCCGCCCACCACAGTAACGCTAAAGGAAAAAAAACGTGACTAACGCTTCTTCGGTCCCAGCTCGCCCTCTAGCGGCTGTCCCAACACTGGAACCAGATTACATTAAAAATAAAAAAAAAATTTTTAAAGTTTCTATACTCATGCGCATGCTGGTAATCCCAGCACTGGAATGGCTGAAATAGGATGATCCCCACGAGTTTGAGGCCAGCCTAGGCTACAAAGTGAGTTCAAGGCCAGCCTGAACTGTATAATGAAACCCTGTCTCAGAAAACAACAACCTTTCCAGTACTACAAAGAGGTGTGGCAAACATGAACCTTCTCTAAACAGTTGTGTCAGACCTATGATACATGAAATGGCTCCCTGCACTGGAAGAGCGGCAATTCTGCTTAAGGGACAAATGTTAGGGAGGCAGTTAAAAGAGCAGAAGAATGGTGAAGGCAAGGACACCCAGGCTACCTCCTCTTTTTTTTTTTTTTTTGCAGAACTAGGGATTGAACTCAGATCCTTGCGCTTGCCAGGGAAATGCTTATTCTACTGAGCCTTCTCCCCAGCCCCTTTTGTATGTGTGTGTGTGTGTGTGTTTGTGTAACCGGGGATTGAACTCAGGACCTTGCCCTTGCCAGGCAAGCACTTTTTCTATTGAGCCATCTCCCCAGTCCCTATCTCATCTTTGATGTGTTGATGGCACTGCCCCTTCAACAGAACCCATGATTATCAGATTAACTCCTCTCTTGAGTTTTCTCATCCACACAGGCCTCTTCTTTCCTTGAGTAGCTTCTCTTTACACATCACCACTGTCCATTTGCCTCTGTTAAGGTAGACTCCATATTAAGGAACAAGAAAGAGCACAGAGAGAATGCGAGAGAAGGCCTAAGTCTGACTGAGTGTTGTGTGTACTGGGGACGTGCCACAAACAACCATGCCAAGCGCCATGGTGCCTCACTTCATGCATCAGCCAAGCAACACCCAGGTGTTTTGTTTTGTTTTTCTTTTTCCAGGGTCTGTTTTGCAGTACTGGGGATAGAATGAGGGGCTCTCTACCACTGAGTCACGCCCAATGCCCACCCCCTTTACCACATTTTTTAAAAATTTGTTTTTATTTTATTTTTATTGATGCAGGGTCTCGCTACACAGCTCAGACTTGTAGTGGTACTCCTTTCTCAGCGCTGAGACTACAGGTGCGCACCACCATGCCCGGTTTTGGGGCCAGCACAGCATGCAGTACCAGAGATTGAACCTGGGTCTTTGTGCTTGCCAGGCAGGTGCTTAGGTGCTTAGGCTGCCCAGCTACCTCCCCAGCCCCCATTTTTTAAAGTTTGAGACTGAATCTGTTTAAGCCATCCAGGTTGGCCTGAAATTTGTTTCTTCTTAGCCTTCTCAGTGTTGGGGTTATAGGTATGTGCTACAGTGCCCAGCTAGCCCCACTTCTTTGGTCCTCACCTCACACTCAACCCTGTATCCTATCTGTTCTGACTCTGAATTACTCTGCATTTATTTTTTGTTTGTTTTTGAGACAGGATCTCACTAGGTAGTGCAGGCTGGCCTTGAACTCACAGGGATCCTCCTGCCTCATCCTTCCAACCCCAGCTATGCTATACATTATTTTTTTTTAATTTTTATGTATTTGATACAGGGTCTCACTCTGCAGTTCAGACTTATAGTGACCCACCTGTTTTCAGCCTTCCCAATGCTGGGATTACAGGCCTGTGCTGCCACACCTGAACTTGGTGGCAAGTTTCCTGCGCCCCATGGGCGGGGCCATCTTGGCATGTAGGACTGGGACTGGACTGTCTATGTGCTTACCAAAGTGGGCACTTAGTCCACTGAGCTACCTTGTTGGCTCTGTGCGTTAATCTTGATACAGGCCATGTATTTCACTACCAACATGTGGCTGGACTTGAAGACCTTTGATAGTTTAGACCACTACATAGTGAGTTCAAGGCCAGCAAGACTTTATCCTCCCACCAAAACTTTTTTTTGAGACAAGAGTTTTGCTCTGTAATGCAGACTGTTCTTAAATTCACTATGGAGCCCAGGCTGGCCTCAAACTCAATGTTAACATCCTGCCTCAGCCTGAGTCCTGGGATCAGAGAGATGAACCAGCACACCCAGCTGGTTTGTTTTTAATTTTGTGTGTATGCAGGGTCTCACTATGCAGTTCGGACCCACAGTGATCCTTGTTCTCTGCCTTTCTAGTGCTGAGATTATAGACGTGCGCCACCACACCCAGACTCCATCGCCAGCACAGTGCCCGGAGGCGGGGCTGGCATATGGTGCCAGAGATTGAACCCTGGCCAGTGATTAAATTTTTTTTTTTTTTTAATTTTTATTTGGCGGGCTGGAGAGATGGCTCAGTGATCTAAAGCACCTACTTGGAACAAGCTTGGAAAGCACAGGGACCACGGTTCGATCCCCTAGCACCACATACCAGCCAGCCCCGGCCCCTGGTGGGCTGAGCTGCTCCCCCCTACAATAAATAAATATTTTTTTTTATTTTTTAATTTTTTATTTTTTTTTATTTTTTTGGTGGAACCGGGGATTGAACTCAGGACCTTGTGCTTGCCGGGCAAGCTTTTATTCTACTGAGCCATCTCCCCGGCCCCGACAATAAATAAATATTAAAAAATTAAAAAAAAAATTTATTTGGTATAGGGTCTCACACAGTTTAGTAATCCTCCTGTCCCAACCTCCCAGCACTGGGATTACAGATGCGCACATCTGGTTGTGGGGCATGCAGGCGGGTACTGGGGATTTAATTTGGGACCTTGAGTTTGGCAGGCAAATGCTTAGACCACTTAGCTATATCCCCAACCCGTTTTTTAATTTTATAACTCCTGGTATTGTTATTTTAAGACTCAATAAACAGGGGCTGGGGAGATGGCTCAGTGGAATAAGTGTTTCCCTGGCAAGCACAAAGACCCGAGTTCAATCCCCAGTTCTGCAAAAAAAAAAAAAAAAAAAAGACTCAATAGAAGTTACGTGAGGGCTGGTGAGATGGTTCAGTGGTCTAAAGCACCAACTTAGAACAAGCTAAGCTAAGCAAAGCACAGGGACCATGGTTCAATCCCCCAGCACCACATGCCAGCCTGCCTCGCCCCCTGGTGGGCTGAGCTGGCCACACACAAAAATATAAATAAATAAATAAATAAATAAATAAATAAATAAAAATTTAAAAAAAAAGAAGTTACGTGAGGGTCGTCATGGTGGTATACACCTTCAATTCCAGCACTCAGAAGGCAGAGAATGAAACAGGAGGAGCACTGAATTTGAGACCAGTCTGGGCTGCAAAGTGAGCTCAAGGCCAGCCTGAACTGCATAGCAAGACTCAAGACCCTGTCTCAAAAAAACAAAACACACTTCAGACTACAGACAAAAATGAACATTTAAACTTCATTTTCTATCTTTTAGCTGGGTGTAGTGGCGTAAGGGAGGCTGAGGCAAGAGGTTTGCCACAAGTTTTAGGCCTGTCTGAACTGCACAGCAAGACCTGCTTAAAAAATTCAAAACTGTGTATCTTCACAGCAACTACTAGCCAGGCAGAAAATGGGGCAAAAGAGAAAATAAAAACAAAAAAAATCAGCTGTTCTAAGTCAGTATGTTGTGGTAGGCTGGCCATCTTTGAAGAATCAAAAGGCTTAAGCCTTTGTGTGGGAAGACTCAACTGTTAGGAGAGAACCCTGAACCAGCCTCTTGAAACACTGAAGAACTTCTCATAGGTATAACTGGGTTAGCAAGGCTGGCCAAGCAGTCAGAGGTAAACCATCAATCAATAAGCCTTGCTTATTCTACCCAAGCCACCTCCCTCCCTTTTACACTGAATCTGTAACAAACTCCCCAGCCAGTACTTCCTGCTATCTTTTCTGTTTAGAAGCTACAAAATTAATTGGGAGGAGCTATCAAGTTATATAGGATGGGGAACACCCCCAAACTCCACCTTTTAAGGACTGGAATCCATTACTTCTAAACTATCATTCTCCCCATGCTTCACTGCTTTAGGGGATACTTGGCCAGCCCAGAAGCCACTGCTCTCCCCCAGGCCCTGCAAATAAAAACAGAAAAACGAACTGACTGGGCAAAGTAGCTTTATTAGAGAAAGCCAGGGCTACATAGCATTTAAGAGTTGGCATTGGGGCCCTTTTTCTTGCCAAATGTTGGTACAACGTTGACAAAGCGCCGGTTGTACTGCATCCGCCGCTTGGCCCGGCCTGTCTTCTTCTTCTTCTTCTCCTGTTTGGCCACCTGAGAAAAGGCAGAAAGGCAGGTCCCAGTGAGACTTTGGCTGACCTCTCCCATGCCTGGCAGCCTTCCCTCAACCTCCCCTCCACCAAGTAAGTGGGCAGGCCAGAACCAAAGGTCTTGGCTCACTCAGGCCAGCACAGAACAAGGTTCAAACACCACTTCTAATTCTCACTCACCTTGGGAGTCTGACCTCTCACTTTTCCAGCCCGAGCTAGGGAACCGTGGACTTTACCTATAATGGGAAAATAAACAAAAGCACATTGAGAAAGAAGCATCTCCCAGCATAACCTCCCCTTCTCCCCCTAAAACTTTTAAATATAAAAGCAAATAGACAGAAAGCCTCCTAGAAATAAAAAAACTCTTCCTAGTCCTGAGCATGAATGTCAAACACACTCTAACAGCCAGCTACACCTCCAGCTCTTTTTTATTTTGAGACAAAGTTTCACTAGATTGCCAGACTGGCCTCAAATCTGCATTCTCCTTCCCTAGCTTCCTTGGGATTAGTTTGCCCCCATGTTCAGCTTCAATTCAATTTCTAAAATATGTGACTAAAGGATGCAGAAATTTGACCTCAGTTTTACTTCAAAATTTTCCAGTTCCTGATTTAAAAAAATTTTCCTTGACACATTTTTTTCTTTTTTAACCAGTGACTTAACCCATGGCCTTTCTACGGAGTCCCCACCCTCAGCTCTTAAAAAAAAAAAAAATTGAGACAGGGTCTCAGTCATTAAACTGCCTGGGCTGGCTCAACTTGTATGGTTTTGCTGATTCGGCTTCTCAGGCTGATGGGATTACCCCACGTCCTTCCTTTTAACAAAACTGAAAAGCACCTTGGAGATCTGGCTTGACCTGGATTTCTTTCAGAAACTAGAACCACCTGGTAATACACTTAAAGAAATACTTGAATTCAGTCTGCATGAACTTTCGAGTTCCTTCTGGAAGCATTAAGAATCCCCCAGGATTGAGAACCCCCAGAAAGCACTAAGTGTATTATCTCAGAAATGACTGCTGGGTTGGGGTGGTGACACACGTGTTAATTAATTCCAGCACTTGGGAGGCTGTGGCAGGAGGATCATTGCCAGTTTGAGGCCAGCCTGGTCTACATAACCAGACCCTGTCCGCCCAGGGGGGGGAAAAAAAGGAAAGAAAAATGGACAGAGCTGCCAAAGCTAAGAACCCCACACCCATTAGGTGTGGGCATTTAAAAAAACTCTTCCTGGGCCAGTGAGATGGCTCAGTGAAATAAGGGCTTCAGCCCAAGGGCCTGAGTTCAATCCCTGGTTCCGTAAAAACAAACAAACAAACAAACAAACAAACAACACTCTTCCTGCCAGGTGTGGTTGTGCACCCTGGCAATCCCAGCACTCAGGCTGAAGTAGGAGGATCCTTTCAAGTTCTGGAACAGCCTGGGCTGTTCAAGTGAGCTCAAGGCCAGCCTGGACTGCATAGTAAGACACTAAGAAAGTCAAAAAACAAGACTTTCTCCACTAACCTCCAAGCATGCGACCAGCTACTTCGAGAGTGGCCAGGGCTTCCACTCCACACTGGCCTAGGGTGGCTTCATCCTCCAACGGTTGGCCTGCCAGGAGAACAACTTGATCTTCCGGTGCGATGCCCTCCAGTGACGCCACATGAGCCTACGGAGGAGGAAAAAAAGTCTTGTAAGGGTCTTTGCGGAACACGAATGAGTACCGCTAGAGGCCGGAACACGGGTAGCGCCACGCAGCCTTACCTTGATGTGGGCGACCGTCTCCTGGCCGGTCACTTCTATGGTATGTAGGTCCTGGGCGCGGACAAAGAGCTGCATGTTGACAACTAGGGAAAGAAAACCGGCTTTAAGAACAGGACAAGAACGCTCTCTGAGAAAGGGAGTCTGGGAATCGAAGACCCCGGGACGCAGCCAGCCGCGGCGCCTCACGTGGGACAAGCAGGGCTTGCTGGGGAATCCGGCTGGGGGCCGGGGGCAAGCCGCAGGGAGGCCCTGTGCCTGGGTCTTCCGCAGTCTCTGACCAAGTGGCCGGAATGCCACCAAGCCCTCCAAACCCGACCGTCCTCTAAACCTTACCTGAACGGCTGAAACAGCCACCACTACCGCGAAGATGGAGTCCAGAAAGGAAGAAGCGAGAGCGCGCACGTCCTCACCGCCCACTGCGCGTCACGTCACTACAGAGCGAGCCAACGCAAGGTCTTCTTTTATTTCTACCGCCCACCACCGCCCTAACCCACCCGCCCACCCCGCCCTAACCCCGCCCTAACCCCGCCCTAACCCCGCCCTAACCCCGCCCTAACCCATCTCGCGAGGCGTCCTTCGGTTTCGGGCGGTGCGCGCAGGAATGGGCGGGACCAAGGCAGTTGAGCGCGCAGAATACCGGCGTCGGGAGCAGCCCAAGATGGCGGCGGCCTTGCTCCGTGCTCCCCTTCGTTCCTGGAGAACTGGCTTCGGTTGGGGTTGCGGGCTGCGGCGGTTGGTGAGAGTGCTGAGCTTGGAGCGGGGGGTGTGGCAGAACGGGGCGTGGACGCTCGTGTTAGTCATTATAACCCTGAAACTTGGATTTATGCATAGGGTCTTAGTTTTCCTCCTCAGTGTCTTGCCTGAAGATGGAACGATGAGTGGGAAGGAAGGTGGCAGACGCCGGAGCGCCCTGGGAGGAGTGAGGGGGTGGAGTGAAGGTTGGAATGTGGCTACGGGAAAGCCCAGTTTCGCGGGGCCGGGGAGATGGTTCAATAGAATAAGGGATTGCCTGGCAAGCTCAAGGGCCTGAGTTCAATCTCCGGTTCTGGGGGGAAAAAAACCCCAAAAAACCCAAAGTCTAGTTTAGACTGACAGTAGCGCATCGACTTTCGGGGCCTGGGTCCCATCGTATCCATATGAGTGGGAAATTATGATTGGTTAATATTTGTGATTTGAGCCCTACAGAAAGTCGGAGACACCCATACTGTTGAATGCTTGAACGTCTTTCCCAGTGTCACTTGCACGCTGCCCGCTGGAAAATAAGTCTTTTGTTGTTGTGTTTTTGAGACAGGCTCTGCTATGTAGTTTAGGCTGGCTTTGAGCTCACTTTTTCGCCCAAGCTGTTCTCAAACTCGCAAGGATCCTAGCCTTAGCCTCCTGAGTGCTGGAATTACGGGCATGTGCCACCACGCCTGGTTTAATAAGAGTTATTAATGCGGATTTTCCTACGTGTTTCTTTTTTCCACTAAGTTTCTCTTGTGTTGAGTGGAGACTTGGTTGGTTGGTTTGTTTTACCTCAGAGCCAAACGCAGGAACCTCCAGGTTACCGCGGCTTTGTGGAGTCAACTGATGAATTCCAGTTCGTGGAACGCCTGCTACCCCCCACCAGGATCCCAAAGCCACCAAAGCATGAACATTATCCCACTCCTAGTGGGTGGCAGCCTCCTAGAGGTGAGCTGGGAATGGGAATGGTTGAAAGGCTGCAGGGAGCATTTCCCTCCCCAGTAGTCAGCCTGCCCAGTGGGTTCAGACTCGAGATCCCTTAAGGTTAGAATTGTCTCAAGCCCAAGGAAGAGCTCAGGGGTGGAGCCCTGATACCTGTCCAGCTTCAGTGTTGCTTAGGGGCCCCCATATGACAAAAATCGAAACATAAAGAGGAGACCCAAGTGTCTGGTCCTTCTCTCACCTGACTGCCATAATTTAGAACACAGCTTGGGAGTCAAGTAACTTGGAGTTTGAATTTGGCTCTGTTGTCCATTCCTGGTGTGATCTTGAATTAGTCACTTAGTTTCTTCTAGCCAGTTTCAGTAAAGTGGAAATGAAACACTTAGTACTGAACCCAGCATATGGTAGTTTGTTCTAGAAATTGACCTCATCTTCCCTAGCCCAGTGGAAAAGGGCAAAGCTGGCTTCAAAGGGGTACCCAGAGATCTAGGAGGTATGGCCCTGATTTCTTGAGTTCTAGATTGAATAATTCAGTTTTGTTTTTGTTTGTTTTAACAATTCAGTTTTGACTCTAGACTCTAGAGGTGTCTTAAGGCCTTGGTTGAGGTAGAATGAGGCCTAGGAGTTGACTTGTCACTGTCCCAATTTGTCACAGATCCCCCACCCAACCTGCCCTATATGATACGGCGCTCCCGAATGCACAACATCCCTGTCTACAAAGACCTTACACATGGCAACCGCCAGATGACTGTGATCCGGAAAGTGGAGGGAGATATCTGGGTAAGTGTGTGTGGAAGGGGGATCAGGGTCTTCCAGAAAGACTGACATGCCTGATCTGTCATCTTTCCCCAGGCCTTGCAGAAGGATGTGGAAGATTTTTTGAGCCCACTGTTGGGGAAGACACCTGTCACCCAGGTTAATGAGGTGACAGGTACCTTGCGGATCAAGGGCTACTTTGATGAGCAACTGAAAGCCTGGCTCCTCAAGAAGGGCTTCTGAGGTCTACTGAGCAGCCTGTGTGGACAGACTGGAGCCTGGGGAACCTTGGGAAAAGTTGGCATTAGAGCTCTGGGAATGATACAACAACCAGGGTTGAAGGTTTGGGCATGGCAGAGAGTAAGGGCTAAAGGATTTTGGAGTCAGATCTTGCTTGTGTACAGGGGAAATGGGCTCCATTTATGGGTCCACCGGTGAGAGCTGTATAGCGTGGAAGACCCACCAGGAACAGGCAAGGTAGTAGGAGCCATTGCTGCTCTTCCTATCACTGTGGCTTGCTTTGGAGGGCTCCTTGGGCTTAACTATTCAGATTTTGGGGATATCATCTGGTAGAAGCAATAGCCCAGCCTGGTTAGAGGAGGGTTCTCAGGGCAGGTTTATTCCTTTTTTTTTCCCCCATAATTTTATTGATAAATAGCAATGAGACAGTTTCAAACCAAATCATTAGGAGTTTCAATAATTAACACCTTGCAAGGGCAGGTTTATTCCTGCTTGCTACTAGGAATGCACCTGAGACCTTGTTCTAGGCCAGACCTGCTAGGTGGAGATCATAAGACACGGATGGGTCTAAGTGCCAAGTGCAGTGTACTAGGGCACAGAGTGCCATGGCGACAGCCCCATGGAGATCTAAATGTCCTGTTATGGATCTGGGTGCTGTTCAAGCCAGACCAAGGCCTCATTGGGTGGGTCTCTAGCTTTAGGAGTTAAGCTGCTCTGGCTGTCCTGGCCACAAGGGGGTGCCTGGGAGTTCCTCGAAGCCCTTGCACTGTCTGGGCCTTCCCAACTTTCTGGCCTGGAGTAGAGGCAGGCCAAGAGATGTGCAGGCAGGAAGAGAGGTTTGCCTTTGACACACCCATCCCGTCCAAGTAGCCTTCACACTTAGCCAGCCATGGACAAGAGCCAAAGACCTCACTCTATTGTCAACCTGGCTAAGAGGGTGTTCAGGTCCTGGCTGCCCTATTTGATCTGACGCAGATGGGATACTGAGCCTCTCTGAGGCTGCTGCTCAATATGTAAAATGTGTGTCTTTCTAGCTGCAAAACAGTGAAAATGTCCTCACTCCTGGAGGTTTCAGGTCATTCTCAAACCCACAGCCTCTGCCAGGAAGAGGAGCTGGACCCCAATCTGATGCGAGCCCACCACTTGTTAATGCAAGTTTTTATTTGGCTGTATATACAATTTAAGCTATTAAAATTTGTACAATATTTACAAATTAAATAATCATCTGAAACTGTCTCCAGCAACTCTTGTAACACAAAACAGAGGGGAAGAAAGACGGGCAGGCAGGCCTCGGCTCACATGTTCCCTTCCTGTCCCAGAGCCTGTTCTAAAGTAGAAAAAATAGGAGCCAGTGCTCCTCCTTTCTGGGGTCAAGCATTCAAATTCAAGACTGATTTAAGCCAAAAGGCCCTAGGTGAGGAAGTAGTTCTGTTCCTGACTCAAAAGTCCTGCCTGATCAACAGTGGGCTTCTTGGATTTTGGGTTGCAGTGGTTGAGGAGCAGCACGCCAGCCCTCAGCCCTAATGTGGCTGGGCAGTGGCTGCTGGGTGAGTCGGCTCAGCCTCACCTGAGAAGCTGCTGGGAAAGGGCCTGGGGGAGGGGCGGGGCAGGGCAGGGTCCCTCAGTGCTGCCCGCCTGCCCCCCACCCCCAGGCACTCCTTTCCCTGAGTTGTATGGTTGCCAGTAAGATGTGGAAATGCCAGAGGGCATGGGGGCACAGCCACCACCACAGGGGGCTTCTGGGAAGATTTGGGTAAGAGGAGGAAATTGGTACCAGCCTTGGCGGGAGGGCCACAGCAAGTTCCTGGCCTGCTCCAGCCTTTCCAGGATCCACACAGAATGGGAGCTAATACTGTTCGGCACTGCAGCATGACCCCGCACATACAAGTAGGGCTCAGAGGGGTTGCCCTTCCCCCAGGAAAGTGGGGGGAAGAGGGTCTCAGAGGCCAAACCTTCTGCCTTCACGTCGCTGGCCAGCTGGGCTGCAGCACTACAGTGTGCTGAAGAGCTGGAGAGGACAGCTGGCTGGAATTGACTGGCACCCCCAAGGCTACTGGACCAACTAGAAACAGCCTTCTTTCCACTTGGCCCCAAGGAGTGCCACTGCCTCTTTCTCAGAGCTGGGGTTAGGACTCCCTGGTGCAGACAGAGGGAGCTGGCACTTGGTGGCAGGACGAGTTCCAGCGAGGGCTGCTCAGGAGAGTGAGGATAGGGCCAGGGCAGTGTCAGTGGGCGACAGGGGACTCCAGCTTTTGCAGGCGGCGCCTGCGGAGCTCTGCAGCATCCGGCTCTCCATCCTCGGGAAGCTCCTCAGCACCCACCGACTCAGGAGCTGGGGACAGAGAGGTCAGAGGCAGAGCCCAGGGAAGCCCCTGCCCCACCCACCCTCCAAGCCAGTCACCCACCTGGAGGCTTTTCAGTTTCCTGGGCTGGTGAGGAGGCTCCTGGGGGTGGGGGGGCAGCCTCAGAACTAGGGGTGCTGGTAGAGGAGGCAGCAGCAACAGCTGTGGAGCCAGTCTCTTCTGTGGAGCTGACCGAAGTGGCAGGGCGGGGGGGCCTGCCAAGAGAAGGGACAAAATCCATCCTGTCCCTGGCATCCTAGATGTATCCTATGTGGCCGCAGTCACCAATAGCCAAAACACATGTGGCCCTCAGGGACCAAGTGATTCTGTCCTATGAACTGTCAATCATTTGCAGGCAGGGACTGCTGACTTCTTTGCCATCATGCCAGCCTTCCTGGGTATCCAGAGTAGGGCACAGAAGGCTCAAGTCTTGGATGCCAGCATCCCTCCATGCTGAGTAAGGGCTAGACACTCTGTACATACCACCTGGGAGTAGGATTTAGAACTACTCTTCCCACAAAGTAAAGGAAGTCCCAAAGCAAGTAGTAGTGGGGTCAGCACTTAAACTCTGTTATCTCTTCACTTGGCACTGGCAGTTCTCAGCATCAGGAGGTGTTTGGTGATGAGCTGAGGCAGTGCAAACTAGGAAGAGCTTGAGCTTTTTGGTGATGCTCTTTTTTTTTTTTTTTTGAGATACAGTCTTGCTGTGTAACCCGGGCTGGCCTGGAACTTTGTTATTCTCCTGCCTCAACCTCCCAAGTGCTGGGATTATAGGCATGCACTACACAAATAAAAACCAGGGACTCAAGGGCCTGGCCCTAGCTCAGTTCTTTAAGTGGCTGCTTCGACAAAGCAGTCAGGCTCATGTTGCTGTGGTTCGATCCCCACAACTCCAGCCAGCCAAACCTGCCCTGAAGGCATTCGGAGCCAAAAAAAAAAAAAAAAAAAAAACAAAAAACCAGGGACTGGGGAGATGGCTCAGTGGAATAAAGCGCTTCCCTGGCAAGCGCAAGGCCCTGAGTTCAATTCCCGGTTCTGCAAAAAAACCCAAAACAGGGCTTTCAGTGTGCCTCTAACTCTGTAACACATCTTGTAATTTGAGTTCCAAAAACAAAAGAATAAGATTGAAGATAAGTTAATAAACACTTCCCATAGCATCAGATATGCCTCCTGGAGAGGAAGGATAAAGGCATTGGGAGGAGTCAAGAGCTCCCCAAAACTGAAACTGAATGACCTTGCAGATAGGAGGCCTGAATGTTAGCAGATGTCACACAGTGACAGGGAAGACCAATGCCAAGAACAACTATGGAGCCCCAAGCAGCTTCACCCATTCACATTATCCCATGCAGACGCACCCCAAAGAGGCTAGTACAGTGAGGTACTGGTTGATCTGCAGCATGGCGGCGTCCAGCAACGTGTGGATGTTGCGCAGGCTCTGCAGCCGGGCCTCTAGGTGCTGCTGCTCATGGCCTTCCAGAGCCCGAAGCTCCTCTGGGGTCAGCCCAGCAAAGCCCGCAGGGGGCACAGGCATAGGGGGAAAGGCTGGGGAGCAGAGGGATTAGTCTGGGCTGCCTAAGCAGCCACGCACCCTACCCGCCCTCTAAAATATCTTGGAGTGGCCCAACTTACCAAAGGGTGGTGGCAGGGGCATGCCCATCCAGGGAGGAGGAAAGGGGAAGCCTGGAGCAGGGTTGGCTTCTGGGGCAGGGGCAGAGCCAGGCACTGGGGCAGAGGCACTGGTGCCAGCAGCTGTAGTTGTGGCTGTACCACTTGGCCGAGAAAGGGCCGCTAAAGAGAAGAACACCAGGTCAGAGTGGCCTAGGGCCATCTTAGTCCTCCCCTCTGCCCTTGGCTGCCACCCTCTGCCACATTATCTAAAAGCTCACCTGCACTGGTGGACGGGGCTGCTGCAGCCTCTCCTGAGCTTGGGGGAGGCGGAACAGGTGGGAAGGGGCCCACAGGGGGCCACAGGGGGAACATGCCTGGAGGAAAAGGAGGCAGGAGACCCTGGGGGACTAGAGAGAGGACAAGCATGAGAGGAGGGATGATGTGAGCCAGATCCCATGTCCAGACGGGTTTGGCTGCTGGGAGCTCCTCCTCTACTCCCACAGCCCCTGAACTTGGCCTGCTAACAGCAATTACAGTCAGCAGTTTCTCATCTTTTCACCCTCTTTGGTCCCACACCCAGCCCAGGCAAGAACCCGACAGTGTGGTGTATAGCTAAGAAAAGGGGCACTCACAGTTGGGGGGCTGGGGCATGAGTGGTGGGGGATGAGGGGCAGGGGGTGGCCCCTGGTCTGCGGGCTCAGGAGGTGGTGGTGACTGGGCTGGCAGTGATGCCCGTAGGACATCCATGCGGCAGGTAGGGCAGGTCTGCTGTCTCTGGAACCAGGAGCGCAGGCAGCTGTAAGACAAGGCCAGGCAGTGGTCAGCATCTCCTTGGGGCCTTGTGCCTGGGTGTACAGGCTCCCCGGGCCCCAGCTACCTGGTATGGAAGATGTGGTTGCAGGGCAGTCTCTTGGCACCAGTCACCATCTCTTCTCGGCAGATGATGCAGACATTATCCATTGCCTGGAGCTCCTCAGGGGTGGCATCTGGATACCTGTTAGGATGGCAGAGTAGGTCAGGACCAGAGCTAGAAGCAAAGGGACCTAGGACAGAGTTTGTGAAAGCAGTCATGACAAGGCCACTTACAGTGTGTTCATGTTGCGGATGGCTCGGCGTGACATGATGGCATCTGTCACAGCCTTCTTGAACTGCCTGAAATGACAGCCAGTGAATTCAGGAAGAAAAGGGGAGGAGCCAGGGAGGGAGAGGGAAAGGACAGGTCTGGGCTTACCTCATAGCCAGGTACATGGGCCGGATGGCGAAGAGCGGGAAGGTGTGCACCTTGATCATGATGGTCATGAAGGCCATGTACAGCAGAACCTTGATGAAGCCTTGGGACAGATGTAGAGAGCAGGTTACAGGGTCTGGTAGCCAGGAGGAGGCTAGTCTGATTAGACCAGACCCAGGGTCCTCTCACCTGTGAACAGCTCCGTGTAGAGCATGTACACGGCCTTATTGTCCCAGGGGTTCTCACTCTGGAGGTCCACGGAGTGCAGCACATACTTGATGAAGATGGTGAGCACCATGGTCATCAGAATGGCATACTGTGGGGGAGAGGGCACCGGGGCATGTGAATTTCAGCTCCCTCTCTCCAGCCATACTGCTGCACTTTGGACGCAGCACAGCCTCTGCACACTGCCAGGGGTGTCCAGCTCTTCCCTCAATGATTATGACTTTAGCCAAGTTACTCTACCTCAGTTTGCTCATCAGTAAAATGCAGGGTTAACTTCATTATTGCAATGTTGTCCTGCTGACTGAGCTCAGCACAGGTCTGCTAAATGGTGAGCACCCACAGTGTGTGCTATAGTCACTCAGCACTCCCTCTGCCTGAGACACACCTCCCCCACAGCCCAACCATCTAATTATCTAATTCTTTTTTTTTTTTTTGCGGGACCGGGGGTTGAACTCAGGCCCTTAAGCTTGCCAGGCAAGCAGTTATTCTACTGAGCCATCTCCCCAGCCCCCTAATTCTCTCTTTCCCCTGTGTTCATTCATCTATTGATCCAGCACTAGCTCTGGCATCAGCCTCCAGGAAGCCTTCACTGAGCCCCCCCCCGGGGGGGGGGGCTGCTCCACACCAGCCTCTTTGAGCCAGCTAGCTAGCAATCCCCTTGGGAGTGTGTGAAGGGGCCAGGCCTGACTGATCCTTTTTGGTGGCCAGTATGGGGTGGCCACAGAGCAGGTGTCAGTAAGGGTTTTCTGGGTTAAGGCACGTGCAGTGCCACCTCAGGCTTGTCCTCTCAACCTCCCAAATGAACTTTACCTCAAAGCCAAACACCAGCTGCACAGAGGCCCCACGGGTCAGGATGCTGTGATAGGCATGGCTGACGAAGAGGAAGTCCAGGATACCCAGGAGGAACATAAGGGCTGCAGGGACCCCCAAATGGGGGATGGATGGGGTTAGCCCACAGTCTGACAGTCACTTTCTGTTCTAAAACAGCCCTACCCTCAAGCCCGCAATGACCATGGCCCCAGCCTTCTATCTGGTGGGCATACTCCACTGCCATGGCCCTCTGGGAACCTCAGTTAGGGGTGGGGGTGAAATGGCTCAGGCTCTAGCTGAAGAGGCAGAGAGCTGAGGGCCCAGGCAGTTGAGAAGCTCTGAAGTGGAACAGGGCAGAGACAATGCAAATTAACTTCCCAAATTATCTTTCCTGCACAGCTGTGGGTTGAGGGGCAGCTTGTGTTCTGGGGTGTGGGTCCATGGCTCATGACTTTTCATGTCCCAATTGTTCATGGCATCTCTCCTCCCTCTAGCAACTCCCCTACCCACCATGAGTCTTACTCACAGACAATGCGGCAGTGAAAGAGCCAGGAGATATTGGGGCTGCGTTCCATCTGAAGCAGAGCAGAGGGGCCCCATGAAGATGGCTGGGTCACTCCCTAGTCCCATCCCAGCCCTCACTGATCCACAAGGCTGCCCACCAGCCACTCCCAACTCACAAAATCCACACGGTCCTCTGCCAGCCAGTGGAAACACTTGAGGAAGAGGAGGAGAGTGAAGAGCGCAACAAAGCGGGGGCTGAAGTCATCCCGAAAAACGGTGAAGGCCAGACATGTCTCTGTGACAGCATACCAGGAACGTTCCAGAAGGTGCTGGAGGTTGAGCAACAGAGGATGTGGAACCAAGACATTCTGCTTGCCCAGTGCCCTGTCCTTCATCTTGGGAGTCACCATCATCTTACCTCCATCTCTGCTGCCCTCAGCTGCCCAAAGAACACCTTGCCCATCACCTTGCCCAAGAGGAAGACGAGGACAAAGGCCTGGATGTACAGGACCTGAAGCGAGGAAAAGCTCTAGTTTGAGGTCACCTTTTTCCTCTGTATCATGCAGAAAGCTCCCCAACTCCTCATCAGAGTTTATTCAAAGTTAGGCAGCTAGCTAATGGCTCACTTCTGGCCCACTTACCTGACTTGCTGCCGGCCCCTGTCCCAGGCAGTCTCCTCCTTCCCTCCCAAGAAGCTCCTCCCTCCCTGAGGCCTGAACTCACTGCCATGCTGGGGCTGGACTTGGTCAGGTACACCACAGTGGGGTAGAACTGATGTTTGAGGTAGTAGGCGTGAGCCACCACGGCCCCGGTCAGCGCCAGGCTGGCCGCCATCATCACAGCGGTGCGGAACATTGCCCTGGCCTGGAGACCTAGGTGAGAGGAGAAAGATACTGTATGGAATGGCCATCCTGTGCAACACTAGCGTCATGCCTGGCCCAGTGTCAGTGACAGAGGGGGTAAAAGCACACTTCACAATCATGAGATCAAGAAAAGCATGTTTTCCCCCTTTCACAAATAAAAGACGGCCCCAAAGGGGTTAAGTGGTCACACTGATGCAAGACCTAGCAAGGCCTGGAACCTGGGTCCGGCCTGTTTGGAATCTAGGGCTCTTTCCACACTGCCTGCCAAGCGGTCTCCTCTAGGGAGGCCATGAGGAAAAGCACCAGTGGTGGAGGAGGAGGGGTCTGACCGCCACTGCGGACCCTGGAGTGAAGGTGCTGGAGTGGGAAGTAAAAAATCGGCTCCAAAGGCGGGAACCAACGGCCAGGACTGACAGAAGCGCTGGGTGACAGCTGTGGCGGGATGGTCAGCGCGGACGGGCGCTCGGAGAACATCAGCCTGGGGCCCTGGCGTCCCCAACCTATGGGAAGTGTCAACTTGGGGTTCCAGAGAAACGACAGGCCAGCAGGGCGCAGTCGCAGCGGACGAAGAGGGACCCAGGTCGCCCTCGCGGCCGCGCACCTGTGAGCGCCAGGAGTTGGGAGCGTCGCAGGCGGGGCCCAGCTTCTGGGAGAGTGGCCGGGCCGGCGCCTGAGGTCTACCGCCAGCCGGACAGGCAGAACGCAGGTGGCAGGCCCGAGGGGTGCGCTGATCCCGGCGACTATAGGGGCCCCAACCTCAACCCTGGCCTGTCCTGGCCTGACTCACCAGGAGCCCAACGCCGCGAGCCGGCTCAATCCCCGCGACTGCGGCAGCCGCTCCGGTTAACAACACTCCCCACCCCCTGCGAACCGGAAGTCCGAGGGTAAGACACCTCACTTCCGGCAGCGCGGGGCGCGGCGTGGACGGTACCAAGCAACGCAGCCTTCTGGAGCACCGCCGCCCTATCTCGTGCCAGGAACGGTGGTTTGACTACGGGTTCTAGGGTCCATTTCCTCGGAAAAAGACAGAGCAAGAGACGCAAATGGCGGTCGGTGCGGAATAGGGCGACGGAGGAGAGTTGGAAACCCCTACTTATTAGGCACAGATGGTATGGTCTCTACCGCTGAGTGGATCCGACTTAGCCTGGACTCTGGCTCTCAAAGCCGCTGGAAGGTGGAGCGTTCTGTCGTTCGCACAACTTGAAGAGGGGAATGTGCAAGGGACAGGCTTTATAGGCCAAAGGCATATAAAATGTTTTAGCGCTTCTTTCCAGGCAAACTCACAACCGTTTGACACAGAAGGAGCCCTCTAGGAGAACCGGAGGCAGAAAACAGAAATTTTTCTCCGCGATCACCCCCCCCCCCACGACACACTTTGTGTGGGAGTGTGTTGAATCCCGTGGCTGCCACTGATTGGCTGCGATAAAGTTACGCGGACCAATTAAAGAAAAAAAGGAAATGTCTTGGCCTATAGAAAGAAGAAAGCAGGTGAGTGGTTGCCAGGGGGCGGTAGATAGCATTGCCTCGCTGGCTGAGAGGAAAGCGGAGTTTGTAGGCAAGTGATTTCTGCCGAGTCTGGCGGAACGTGGGCCCCTCGCTCCGAAAGGAAGATCAGTCAGGTGTGCCGGTGGCTGCTGTAAAGGCAGAGCTTTGGTTCCTGCCAGTCTCGTGTTTTGTGCAGAGACGGACTCAATGGCCTATACGTGCACCCTTCTCGGCATTTTCCGGTTTTGCTTTCCTTGCCTCGTTCTGTCTTGGCACATAACCACGACCCCACTGGTCCCGGGCTGCCTATTTTATCCTGTGTCACAGCTAATTCAGCCCTCTTATTAACTGAATGGAGCTAATTCACCTCCATTTGTGCATTTTCTTTGACATCGTATTTAACTATCACTCATCCAAGTTTATCAGCTAGGTGGTGCTATTCCCACTTTAAACGTGGGAAAATGGGTTGGGATAGGGCCTGAGAGGTCAGCGACTAAACACCTGCCTGGCAAGCACTAGATCCTGAGTTCTGATCCTCGGTACAAAAAAAAAAAAAAAAAATTCTCAGTCCCGTACTGTTGGCTTTAGCCTTCACTCCCTCCACCTGTTGACTTTACAAGTTCGCTTGTATCTAGTCACAGAGTTGGCTCCACTATTAGGCCATCTCATCTAGGATGCTAATTTCCCCATGCTGAGTTGGAATTTGAGACCTCTTACCTCACCACTCTCAGAGTGCTGGGATTACAGGCATGTGCCAGTAATTTTAGTGTACACTTTACAGTGATGACTGTCAGCTGGCTGTGGTGGTACACAACTAACTAATGAGGCTCAGGTAGGAGGATTGGAAATTTGGTGTTGGCCTGAGCAATTCAGCAAGACCTTGACTCAAAATTAATAAAATAAAAAGGGTTGGGGGTATAGCTCAGTGATGGAGTGCTTGCCTAGCATGTGTGAGCCCAGGTTCCATCCAGTTGGCCTGTGAGGGAGGGCAGTTCACCGAGGGAGGTCCCAAGGTTGAAGAACACCCATGTGCAAGACATCAGCGACAACAGCAGGCAGCGTGGAGCCGAAGAGCCGCCTGCATCTGCATTATATAATTCTTTTTTTTTTTTTTTTTTTTGCGGAACCGGGGATTGAACTCAGACCCTTGTGCTTGCCAGGGAAGTGCTTATTCCACTGAGCCATCTCCCCAGCCGGAAAGAGTCGGAACGGGGGCACTATCCGTCGACCTCACGCTCCAGAGCCTGGCGAGGAGACCGCTGCGCTAGGTCGCCGCCTATATATAATTCTTTTTTGTATAATTCTTGTACAGGTTGTTATCTTATGTTTACATTCTTTTCCTTTTTTGGCGAAACTGGGGATTGAACTCAGGCCCTTGCGCTTGCCAGGGAAGTGCTTCTTCCACTGAGCCATCTCCCCAGCCCCCGCTATATTTACATTCTTACATAATGCTGTAACCAGTACATGCATGTTTACCAGTGCTAAGTCGTGGTTACATAGTTGTAGCCCATTGTGCACCTGTGCTAGACAAGTGCTAGACACGTTCGCCTGTGTGCTTAGATGCCCTGACCTTTGAAGCAGTCAGGGGTTCCCCGCACATCCCCAGTATCAAAAGTGATAACTGTAGCCTGAACCTGGACAGCATGAGCATGGTCACTGGCTCCATCACCCAGTGTCCCTGCTGGACAGCAGTCAAGGTGGGGGCTGAAATTGCTACTGACCGTTGCCTGCTGGAAGATGGGGAGAACTACAGACTGGATGGTCCCCTGGATCGCAGCTACTTCTTGCAAGCCATTCAGAGGACACTGCCTGCAGGATGGTGTACAGCAAAGTAGGATGCTGGACCAAGGACACTGCTGAGGTGGCAGGAGCAGGGAGTCCTTGGGGATGAGGGGCCAATTAAAGTTCAGAGGTTAAAACAAATGGTAATAATTATGGAGTTAAGGGTCAGTGACATTGCTCAGGGAACTAAGGTGCCTGCTTAGGCAAGCACAGGTACCACGGTTTGATTCCCCAGCACCACATGCTGCACTAGCCCCACCCTTAAGGTGGACTGAGCTGGCCACAGAGTCCAGAAGGCCACAGAGTCCAGGAGGCCATAGAGTCCAGGTGTAGTGGCATATGCCTGTAATTCCAGCATGGGAGAGGCTGCAAAACAAGATGATTACTATGAGTCCGAGCTGCATAGTGAGACCCCGTAACAACCAAATACATCAAAATAAATTATAAAGTTAATAAAAACAATCACAAAGTAAAAAAGCTGGTTCTTTGAATAAGCTAGTAAGACAGACAAACTTCTGGCAACACAGACAAACTTCTGGCAAGACAGACCAAGAAAATAAAGCGCAAAGAATACAAAGAAAATAGACACAAAAGAGATTTTAAAATAAGAAGCATAGGGCCTGGGTAGGTGGCTCAGTAGAATAAGTGCTTCCCTGCCAGGTCTGAGTCCAATCCCTGGTTCTGAAAAAAAAAAAAAAAAAAAAAAAAAAAAAAAAACTAAAAAAATAAGAAGCATATAAATTACACTGTGGTCCCTGGAGCTGAATGGGAGATAGTGTGGGAAGTCTCTAGCTTCATGGACCACAGGACTAATAGCAGAACCGGGATAGGAGGAGCCTAGCAGACATGTGCCTCTTCTACTTGGACAGAAGTAGGCGGTATCAGAGAAGGGGAAAGGCCAGAGGAGACTGAAAAGGTCTGCCAAGATGGATCTGGGCTTTGCATTAGCTGGTTCCACCAAGGGTTCTAGACTTCAGGGCCCCTTAACCCATCATATCCCAACCTGGAGGGCTGACATCAAGGAGTGAGCTGGAGAAAAGGCCCTCCTGGCAAATGACCTCTGGTTTCCCCCTGCCCCATCTGTACTATGGAATTTTAAAATTTTTAATGTATTTGGTGCTGGGTCTCACTATGAAGCTTAGACTTGTGATCCTCCTGTTTTCAGCCTCCCCAGAGCTGGGGTTACAGGCCTGCACCACCACCCCCAGTCTCAGTGGCTAGTTCAGTGTGCTGTGGTGCTGGGGATCAAACCCTGGTCCCTGCACTTGCCTAAGCAGGCGCACTATGGAATTTGATGCGTTTGACAGAGTAATTAATAAATTTGGTAACAAAGTCATGAGAGGATAGCAACAGGAGACTTAGCCATCATGACTGAATAACTGAATACTCAGTTCCCTTTTCTAAGAGAAGTGGAGATATCCTATGGATTATAAATTATTGTTATTATTATTATTATTATTATTTTTTTTTTTTTTTTTGGCAAAATCAGGTATTCAACTCAGGCAAGTGCTTATTCTACTGAGCCATCTCCCCGGCCTGTGGATTATAAATTAAATCAACATAGAAGTTAGAAGGCAGTATTTACATATGTGTATATATTTATGCTTTGCTTGTGTTCCAGTTTAGGTCATTTGCTGTGCCATTTTTATTTTTTATTTTTTTGTTTTGGTGGAACCAGGGATTGAACTCAGGCCCTTGTGCTTGCCAGGAAGCACTTATTCCACTGAGCCATCTCCTTAGCCCAGCTGTGCCATTTTTAAGGAATTTATGTAGAGTCCCTAAGGGCCAGGGAGATGGCTCAGGAGAATGGCAAGTGCAAGGGCCTGAGTTTAATCCCCGGTTTCGTAAAATAAATAAATAAATATAAAAAATGAAAAATTAACCTTTGGGGCTAGAGAGATGGCTCAGTAGAATAAGTGCTTGCCTGGCAAGCTCAAGGGCCTGAGTTCAATCCTTGGTTCCATCAAAATAAATAAATAGTCATTGGCTTGGTTTTATGTGCATTTCAAAGGGTTTCCTAGGGGCTGGGGAGATGGCTCAGTAGAATAAGCGCTTCCCTGGCAAGCACAAGGACCTGAGTTCAATCCCTGGTTCTGCCAATAAAATAAAATAAAATAATAAAATAAAATTTAAAAAATAAAAGTTTTCTGCGTAAAATGGGTTTCCTGCGTAAAATGGAGCCTATATGTCCTCTACCATCTCACTGCCATTCTTCAGCTGGGGCCCCCACCACCACTAAAAAAAGCTCTATATATGCAACAAAAACCAAAAATTCTGACATTAGTTAAGATTCATTAGGCTAGGCATGGTGTACACACCTGTAATCACAGCACTCTGGAGGCAGAGGCAGAAGGATCATTTTGAGTTTGAGACCAGCATGGGCTACAAAGTGAGCTCAAGGCCAGCCAGAACTGCATGGCAAGACCCTGTCTCAAAAACACAAAAATAGTCATTTCAGTTTAAATCCTCAGGGTGGGCCAGATAGCTCAGAGCACTCAAGCGCCTGCTTAGGCAGAGCACAGCTGCAGGGGTTCAATCTCCAGCATGTTGTGCTGGCCCTGCCTCTGGGGCATTGGAAGTTTTTAACTTTTCATCATATGTACAGGGGCTCACAGCTAGGAGTTTGCCATGGATCTTGGAGGAGACAGGACTTCGACTTTTCAACAATGCTGAAACTGTTGGAAATATAGCAACTTTTTTTTTTTTTTTTTTTTTTCTGGAACCAGGGATTGAACTCAGATCCTTGCGTTTGCCAGTCAAGCGCTTATCCTACTGAGCCATCTCCCCTGCCCCCTAGCAACTCTTAAAGATGACTAAAATGTCTTTTGCATAAAGGGATGTGCAGAGGGGGTGGGTCCAGAGGCGAATTATTATGGTTTGTGTATAGGTGTCCTCCCAAAGCCTCAGGCAGTCATGGGACAGCTTCTGGAGTTTGTGGTTGATTATTGTGGGTGCTGATGCTGCACCTATACTGGGGCAGGTAATTTGCATTTCAGTGTAAGGAGGGGAGAGAAGCTAGTTGAGCTGAGCTGCCAAGCTCCTCCTCCCTTTAGCTATTGATTTTTTTTTTTAAGTTTATTTATTTATTTTGTGTGTGTGTGTGGCCAGCTCAGCCCACCAGGGGGCGGGGCTGGCTGGCATGTGGTGCTGGGGATTAGAACCGCGGTTGCTGTGCTTTTGCTTAATTTAGCTTGTTCTAAGTAGGCGCTTTAGACCACTGAGCCATCTCACCAGCCCTGGCTGTTGATTTTTGCGGACACCATGAAACTTTGTTCTCTGCCATGTTCCTCTCTGCCTTGGAGCCCACTGAGTATAGACTGAAACCTCCATTGAATGCGAGCTAAATAAACCTTTCCTTCATTCATTTGGGTGTCAGATATTTGTCCCAGCAACAAGAGAAGAGTAACTGAGATAGAGTTTGGTACCAAGAGTAGGGCGCTTGAGACTGGGTGTGGTGGCGTGCACCTGTAATCCCAACATTTGGGTGGCTGAAAACAGGAGAATCACTATGAGTCTGATCTATGTAGTGAGACCCTGTAGACCTATACTAAATATATAAATTTAAAAAAATTTAAATCCTCAATGGACACGTTCAAGATTTTGTTAATAGTTTTTAGATAATTTTTTTGATTTATAATAAAAAAATAAACATGAATTTGTTTGGTTGCTTTGGTGTGGTTTCAAACTGCTGTGTTGCCAGGCTGGCCTGCAATACCTGGGCTCAAGCAGTCCTGCTTCAGCCTCCCAAGTAGCTGGCACTACAGACATGCACCGTCTCCTCTGGATCACTTGTTAGCTATAATTTTATGGTAGTAAATTTGAAAATTTAGGTGAAACAAAGAATTTCTTAGAAAATAACAGATGGGGGCTGGGGAGATGGCTCAATGGAATACGCTTCCCTGGTGAGCGCAAGAGCCTGAGTTCAATCCCCGGTTCCACAAAAAAAGAAAAGAAAAGATGTTCCTGCCCAGCTGAGAAGCGTTGCCACTGCTGCCGGCGCTCCTGCCGTGTCCCAGCTGTCGTCGCGGTCAAGCCGAGGCACGAGTTCTCTGTGGACATGACTTGCAAAGGCTGTGCGGAGGCGGTGTCCCATGTCCTCAACAAGCTGTGAGGAGTTCAGTTCAGCGTTGCTCTGCCCAGCAAGAAGGTCTGCGTGGACTCTGAGCACAGCGTGGACACCCTGCTGGCGACCCTGAATAAGACAGGCAAGGCCATGTCCTATGTGGGCCCCAAATAGCCCCCCGCATGGGCTGAAGCACAAGGCCAGCTGGCTTCCAGACAGACCTGGGACCTGGCTTTGCGCTCAGCGATGGAGCCTTCCACTTCCTCCTGGCCCTGCAGTGACGTCGAACTGCCTCTGACAGAGAAGTTGTCCTTGCGTGGGCTGGCGTTGCCTGCTCTCTGTTGCCACGCAGTTTTGGTCAGAGCTTCCGGCTTGTGGCCAGACAGCCTGTGGATTTGGTCTGTGCTCTAGGATCTTTAGCAAGTGACTGCCCTTCTAGGCAGTACTTTTCCTCATTAAAAGCGAAGCTGTTGGGGCTGGGGAGATGGCTCAGTGGAATAAGCGCTTCCCTGGCAAGCGCAAGGGCCTGAGTTCAATCCCCGGTTCCGCAAAAAAAAAACCCAAACAAACAAAAAGCGAAGCTGTTGGCCAAAAAAAAAAAGGAAAAGATGTATGAAAATTGACCCAAGATGCAACAGAAATTGCATCACATTAATAGGTGAGTATTGTAGAAATGACTCAATTCAGCCAGGCGTGGTGGCACATACCTGTTATCCCAACACTTGGGAGGCTGAGGCAGGATGATCACTGTGAAATCAAGGCCATCCTCAACTACATAGTGAGACTCTGTCTCAAAACACAAAACAAAAAATAAAGATGACTCAGTCCATTAACTACATTCCTCTTCTTTACAGAGAAACAACACAAGATTTTGTCAGGTCCAAAGGACAAGCTCAGTATTTGTGGTGGGTTAGAGACAGGATCTCACTTTGTAGTTCAGGCTGACCTTGAACTTACTATGTAGTTTAAGGCTGGCCTCAAACACAGTGATCCTCCTGCCCCAACCTCTTAACTGCTGGGATTAAGCATGTGCCACCATGTCTGCAAAGTCAGTATTGCACAAATCTTAGCCCATACATAGATCTAAAACTTCAATATGAACCAAAAAATTGTTGTTTTGTTTTTGTTTTTGGTGTTACCAAGGATCAAACTCAGGACCTTGTGTTTGCCAGTTAAGCACTTATTCCACTGAGCTACCTCCCCAGCCCCTGCTTTTGTTTATTGTGACAGTGTCTTGGTGTATAGCCTAAGTGAGCCTTGAATTTGCAATCCTCTTGCTACAGTCTCTCAAGTGCTAGAGTTACAGGCATATATCATCACTCCTGATTGAACCAAAAAAGCTTTTCCTGGAATTTAAGAATTTATTTTAGAGCCAGGAAGATAGCTCAGCAGCATAACTACCTACACAGCAAGTGCAAGGTCTTGAGATTGATTCCTGGTTACCCCCCTCCCAAAAAAAAACCCCAGCATGTCTTCTAAAGTTAAGGCACAAACGATACAAAGAATAAAAAGAAGAAACACACAGATTTATTTATTTATTCATTTTTTCTTTATTTTTAAAAATGTGTGTGTGTGTGTGTGTGTGTGTGTGTGTGTGGCCAGCTCAGCCCACCAGGGGGCGGTGCTGGCTGGCATGTGGTGCTGGGGGATTGAACCGCGGTCCCTGTGCTTTGCTAAACTTGTTCTAAGTAGGTGCTTTAGACCACTGAGCCATCTCACCAGCCCTATGTATTCATTTTTAATGTGTTTAGTACATGGTCTCACTCTGTAGATAGAACTCACAGTAATTCTCTGTTTTTTTAGCCTCCCAAGCACTGGGATTACACTGGGATTACAGGTGTGCGGGACAATGCCCAGTCTCAATCACCATCTCAGTGGGCCCCGGGGGTAGGGCTGGGGCCAGCAACTGCATACCTGGGATCGAACCCTGACCTCTGGCTCTACCTAAGCATGTGCTTTTAGCCCGCTGAGCTATCAGGCTGGCCCTGTTTCTTATATTTATATCTATGTGTAGGGCCAACCAGTTAGCTCAGACTAAAGTGCCTGCTTATGCAGGAGCAGGGACTGGGGTTTGATCCCCAGCATGCCATGCTGGCCCCACCTCTGGGGCTTGCTGAGAGACGGCATGGTGGTGGACACCTGTAATCCCAGAGTTTGGGAGGCTGAAAACAGAACCCCTACAAGTCCGATCTATGTAGTAAGACACTGTAGACCCCGTCCTAAATACAAGAAAAAAAGAAACATGCATTTGTTGGTGCATTTGCAATAAATGGTATGGGACAATTGGTTGTCCATATGGAAAATAACTGGAATATCCTGCCTTACCTCATACATAAAAATCAGCTCTACAAGAGATAATTTACTTTCTAGTTCTCATTTTCAAACCCATTTCTCTTTTCCAGTTTTGGTTACTATCTTAGAGGCCATCACCATCTCTTCCCCCCTCCCCCCCCGAACCGAGGATTGAACTCACCCTTGCGCTTGCCAGGGAAGCACTTGTTCTACTGATCCATCTCCCCGGCCCCTCCTATCCCATAGTTTTAATGCACAGACTCCATTTCTTTTCTTTGCAGCTCCCTCCGCCCCCTTTGAGTTTTTCCCCTTCTGAGACAGGATTTTACCATGCATTTCAGGCCTTGAACTTACTTTGTAGCCAGCCTGGTCCAAAACTCTCAATGATCCTCCTGCCTCAGCCTCCTGAATTCTGGGATTACAAGTATACAGCACCATGCCCACCTCTTTCCAGCTTTATTGCAGAATAACTGACAAATAATAATTGTATATATTTGCTGTGGTTTAAAAAAATGATTGTCGGGGCTGGTGAGATGGCTCAGTGGTCTAAAGCACCTATTAAGAACAAGCTAAGCAAAGCACAGGGACCGCGGTTCAATTCCCCAGCACCACATGCCAGCCAGCCCCGCCCTCTGGTGGGCTGAACTGGCCACACACACGCAAAATAAATAAATAAAAATAAAAAAATGATTGTCTTAAATACAGAAAAGCAAAAAAAGAAAAATCTAAAGCCCCCGAAGAAAATATAGGAGAGCACAATAAAAACGAAACAGGGCAGGGGAGATAGCTTGGCAGTCTAAGCACCTGCCTGGCAAGTGCAGGCACCAGCATTGGAGCCCCTGTACTGCATGCTGTGCCAGCCACTGAAACTGGGCATGGTGGCACATGCTTGTAATTCCAGCCCTGGAGAAGCTGAAATAAGAGGATCACTTCAAGTCTGAGCTACATAGGAAGACCCTGTACCAAATAAATAAACTATTAAAAAATAATAAAAACAAAAAGAATATACGGGAATATGTGAATGATCATGAGGTAGGGAGGGATTTCTGTAAAATGACTATCAGCTTTCCATCACAATTTTCTGTTTTAGTTTTTTTTTTTTTGTGGAACTCGGGATTGAACTCAGGCCCTTGTGCTTGCCAGGGAAGCGCTTATTCTACTGAGCCATCTTCCTGGTCCCTGACTCATGATTTTAAGGATTCCAGTCCATAGCCACTTGGTCATTTGGCATTTGGGTGTGTGGCCAGGCAGGACATCACGGCCAGAACGCTTGGTGGGGGAGATGCTTCAGCTCTTGGCTGCTGGGAAATGGGGGCGGCAGGGGGCGAGGGAGATAGCTCAGTGGAATAAGTGCTTGCCTGGCAAGTGCAAGGTCCCGAGTTTGATCCCTGGTACCACCAAAAAAGGAGTTGAGGGCTGAGATGCCAAGATGCCCTCAAGGCCCACTCCCAGTGACTTCCCTTCTTGAAGATTCAGCCACCTCCCAGTACCACCACAGACTGGCAAGCAGACCTTGAGCATATGGGGTATTTAAGATTCAAACTATATCAAAGACACACTGGCAGGTAAGGTGATAAAGTAAGCTACAGAGTTTACATAGTAAATACTATCCCAATACTATTCAGCCTCAGGAAGGAGGGACACTGACATGTTCTAATGCTGCTGGACCCAAGGACAGTATGCTGAATGAAGTAAACCAGTCAAAAAAGACAACTGAGGCCAGGCATGGTGACACACACCTGTAATATCAGTATTCAAGAAGCTGAGTCAGGAAGGTTGCCATGAGCTGGTGGCTAGCTTGGGTTACAAAGTGAAATCAAGGTCTTCCTGGGCTACATAATGAGACCCTGTGTCAAAAAACAAAACAGGGCTCAAATAACTTGAACAGATGTTTAAAACTTCAAGGGCCAACTGGATAGCTCAGCTGAAGTGCCTGCAGATGCAGGGGCCAAGGTGATACAGGGAGAAAAACTGATCTCTGGTGGGTGACCT
Source organism: Octodon degus (assembly GCF_000260255.1). Lineage (NCBI taxonomy): Eukaryota > Metazoa > Chordata > Mammalia > Rodentia > Octodontidae > Octodon > Octodon degus. The sequence continues at coordinate 23,275,640 of NW_004524594.1, read as the reverse complement.
CCAAATGACACAGGGAACATCCAAATGATATAGGGGAAAAATGATCTCGACCTGACATGGACGAGTTTGTGTTTTCTAAAATAAAAGAATGAATTTTAGGAACAAACAGAGGTTATGAGCAGAATATATTTATTGAGGGAAAGAAAGCTCCAGTCTGAGAGAGGGATAGGAGGTGGGCTCGAGCAGGTTGTCCCTGGGAAGCTGTCTCTTCCAGGGACTTTTATAGTGTAAAACCATGTGAGGCTAAGGTGGAGAAAATGGGAACTCCCTGAGGTGGATGTGGGTGGGACAAAACTATGGTCAACCAATGGGATTACAAGCACCATTGCTCAGGTAAAGTTGATTACACCCAGGACCAAATGGGGAAGCAGGTCACATAAGAAGCAGGCATGAATGTAGAACAGGACTTTATCTGGTAGCCATCAGATAATGATTGTTTTTGGCTTTCTCAGGGTGAAGATCAATCTGAGATGCTAATCTTTAGGGAGGTTAGCATTTGTTTGATCTTTGGTCTTTAGGTTTGGCTCATAGCAGGAGCATCTGTCCCTGTCACAGTTGTAAGGTATCTTCTGTGTTATCCCCTTTAAGGGCCTGGCCCTGTCTGACTGCCTATAATATTTTTATCTAATTTGGCTGCCTGCAACACGGGGTTCAAGCCCTGGTTTGCCACGCTGGCCCTGCCCCCAGGGTGCTCTGAGATGGAGATTGACACTGACTGGTTGTGGTGGCATGCGCCTGTAATCCCAGCACTCAGGAGGCTGAAGACTGAATCACTGTGAGTCCAGTCTACATAGTGAGACCCTATGGACCCTGTGTAAAGGGTTAATGTGAAACTAATGTAATGAGTCAATGTAAAACTAAATGTAAAAAATTACTTTGCTCAACTTTCTGTGACCCTGCTTCCTTATAAGACCGCAAGGAGGCTCAGTGTACCGTCGATAAATCAATAGAGTGAGAGCAGAATAGGCTTACAAAATAAATCAAAGTAAAGGTCAAAATGTTTCTAACTGCAAAACCAACTAAAAAGCATTACTGGGGCTGGAGAGATGGCTCAGTGGTCTAAAGCACCTACTTAGAACAAGATTAGCAAAGCACAGGGACTGCGGTTCCATCCCCCAGCACCACATGCCAGCCAGCCCCGCCCCCTGGTGGGCGGAGCTGGCCACACACACACACACACACACACACACACACACACACACTAAATGTAAAAATAAAAGCGTTGCTGTGGTAATCAAGACCATTGTATACCTTAAACAAGAATTAGACAATGCTAGGTTTGCATTCTTTTATGTTTAAAATGCCACCAGAGGGAAAACTAAAGGGGGCAACAAAGCTGGGAGGCTGTGCCCAAGGTCCCAGAAAGAATGTATGCTGAGTAATTGTCATACTGTCCCTAAAGGTACTGTTCTATGTTAAATGACAAATTTGTTTGCCAAACAGGATGCAGTTTTTACCTTTAAGACCTCTGTACTTCTAAGGCTCTCTCGCTGTTTGTCCGCTTCTGTGTGAGTATGGTCAAGTGGTCCCGGGCCCGGTAATAAAGGCTCATAAAATTTAATAATTGGATTTTGATCTGGTTTCTGTATTGAGAACCCATAATACCCTGTACAAAGTACATATAAAAATAAATAAATAAATAAAACTTCAGTGATTAGGGGAAAGAAAATTCAAAAAAGAAAAAAATGAGTTTTCCAAAAAAAAAAAAAAAATGAGTTTTCATTCATCATGTTCTCAAAACATTACAAAAGTAGTTTTATCTTGCAGATCTGGGATGGAACCCAGGACCTCTTGCATGCCTGCACCCCCAGGCTTAGGAAGCAAAACATTCTCAACATCCTAACAAGATGCAGTGTTCAAAAGCTGAAGCCAGACATGTGGCACATGCTTGTAAACCTCTCAGAAGGCTGAGACAGGAGAGTTGCTGTGAGTTCAAGGTTGGTTCAAAAAAAAAAAAAACCAAAAAGCAAAACAAACCACACAGATTTCAAAAATGTGAAGTAAAACAGTTCCCACGAAAGTAAAGTAGAAGAAAATGTTCTGGGCATATTGAATTCAAGCTGAATGTGTGCACGGGCTTCAGCTTAACAGACACTCTCATAGATCTCCCGGTACAGGGAAGGACACATACTGAGGATTTCCTGCAATACTGTTGCTAAGTAGAGGGAAGTGAGGGGTGCCTACCGTGCACTGTTAGAAGGCACCAATAAGTCATGATGTGAATGCGCAATGGAATTTTTTTTTTCTTCTTGAGATAGGGTCTCGCTATGCAGTTTAGGCAGGCCTTGAGCTCACTTTATAGCCCATGCTGGCCTCAATTCACAATGATCCTCCTGCCTCAGCCTCCCAAATGCTGGGATTAGAAGTGCGCACCACCACACCCAGTTGCAGTGGAATCGTGAACAAAGAGATTCAATATGGAGAAATCTCAAAAATGAAATGCTAACCCCAAAAAAGTTGTGGCTAGCGCCAGACAGATAGCTCAGCGGATTAAAGAGCCTGCTTAGGCAGATGCAGGGGCCAGGGGTTCAATTCCCGGCTTGCTGTGCCAGCCCTGCACTGGGGCACGCTGAGATGGTGATTGAGACTGGGCATGGTGTTGCCCACCTGTAATCCCAGTGCTTGGGAGGCTGAACACAGGGGACTCACTGTGAGTCCATTTATGTAATGAGATCCTGTAGACCCTGTACTAAATAAAATTTTAAAAAGTTGTGGATAAATATGTAGAACATGGTGATAACTTGCTCAATTCTGTATACAGGAACAGATACTCCAGTAAAAGTATGAACAGGCATGAATATAGAATGGGTTAGGGGCATGAGGAGGTGGTCAGAGAGCTATCCTGAGGGATTCAGCTTGATTTAGGTTTTTCTTTTTTCTTTTTTTTTTTGGTGGAACTGGGGATTGAACTCAGGCCCTTGCGCTTGCCAGGGAAGCACTTATTTCACTGAGCCATCTCCCCGGCCCCTTGATTTAGGTTTTATTTCCTAAGATGAGTGCTGAGTATATAAGTGCATCTTTATTTTTCTCTCTTCATGGTCAGGCATATGACTTTAAGAAGAATGAGATATATTAATATGTCCCAGTGTATGTGGAAGTTGTCTTATTATGCTAAAAACAGTCAGTTCCAGAGCAATATATTGAGCCTGAAGTCATCTATGCAAAGAAAAATCTCTGTGCATATGTGTTTATGGCACACATGTGTTCACAGCACACACATGTTCATGCCTGTATAAAAGGAATAGTCTCTATGTCTCATTGCTTTTTTTTTTCTGTCTTCTGCCTGCCATGAATTGCTGTCCTCTGTGAAGCCACGCTGCCTTAGAGCCAGCTGATTATGGATTGAAACCTCTACAAACTATGAGCTAAATAAACCTTTCCTTCTTAAAAAATGAAAATTGAGGGACCGGGGAGATAACTCAGTAGAATAAGTGCTTGCCTGGCAAGCGCAAGGGCCTGAGTTCAATCCCTGGTTCCACCAAAAAAAAAAAAAAAAGAAAAGAAAAAAAAGAAAGAAAGAAAAGAAAATTGACCCACGATGCAATAGAAAACATTAATAGATTAGTGAGTATTGTAAAGATGACTCAATTCAGCCAGCTGTGGTAGTACATGCCTGGAATACCAGAATCTGGAGCCTGAGGCCGGAGGAGCACTGAGTTTGACAACAGCGCAGGCTATCAAGTGAGTTCAAGACCAGCCTGAACTGCATAGCGAGACCCTCTCAAGACATAAAAGTGTTAATAGCGACCTCTACAGGCAAAAGAGAAGAGTGGTAAAGGGACAATCACACATTGTACCCTTTTGTTTATTTATTTATTTATTTATTTATTTTTTACATTTATTTAGTATGTGTGCGTGCGGCTAGCTCAGCCCACCAGAGGGCGGGGCTGGCTGCCATGTGGTGCTGGGGGATTGAACCGCGGTCCCTGTGCTTTGCCAAGCTTGTTCCAAGTAGGTGCTTTAGACCACTGAGCCATCTTTCCAGCCCCATTGTACCCTTTTGAATGGTTTAAAACTATGTTAAAACAAAACAAAATGTTGCTAAAGTAGAGATCAAGGGCTGGTGAGATAGCTCAGAGGACTAAGCGCCTACTTAGGCAAGTGCAGGGATGGGGGTTTGATCCCCGGCACCAGATGCCCAAACTGAGCTGCCCTGCCCGGGGAGTGCTGATTGGGCTACTGAGACTGGGCATGGTGGCACACGCCTGTAATCCCAGCACTAGGGAGGCTGAAAATGAGGATCTGCAAATCCTAGTTGTATAGTGAGACCCTGTACCAAATACAGAAAGGAATAAAGTTTCTTTTGCTTTTTTTTTTTTTGCAGAACTGGGGATTGAACTCAGGCCCTTGCACTTGCCAGGGAAGCACTTATTCCACTGAGCCATCTCCCCAGCCCCTTTCTTGCTTTCTAATGTATTTGATACAGAGTCTCATTATGCAGCTCAGACTCATAGTGATCCTCCTATTTTCAGCCTCCCCAGTGCTGGTTGCAGGTTCAGTGTGCCTGGGGGCGGGGCTGGCACAGTATGTGGTACTGGGGGTCAAATCCCATCCCTTTGCTTGCCTCAGTAAGTGCTTAGTCTGCTGAGCTATCTCACCTGGCCCTCTATTTGTTATTTTGAGACAGTCTTGCTATGCAGTTCAGGGTGGTCTTGACTTGCAACAATCCTCCTGCCTTAGCCTCTGGAGTGCTGGGATTACAGGCATGTGGTATCATGCCTAGTTCTCTAGTTTATTTTGTGCATCAATTTGTGCAAGTTTTGTTCATGTTGGTTCCCAGTACCATTTCACCATCACCATTTCCACAAGGATGTTGTAACCTTGTCTACATGGAAAATTAAATCCAGTGCACAGAGACTTTCAAAACATTTGTCTCATGTATTCATGACACTTGAATTAGATCTAAAATGCCAAGTTCACTTTCTGAGGAATCTATACAGAAGACAAAATACAGTGTTACATCATCTCTATAAATCATCTTATTGTCAGATCCTCCAATTCATAATCCTCCTCCTAACCAGCTGTGGGTGGCTTAAGCCTATAATCCCAGCACTCAGGAGGCTGAGGCAGGAGGATAGCCAAGAGTTTGTTTGAGGCCTGTGATACACAGGTAAGTTCAAGACCAGCCTGCACTAAATAGCAAGACCTTGTCTCAGTATATATATTGAGGACCATAACTCTCCTTCTAGGAAATTATAAAGATTCTCACCTCTCTTGATACCAGATGGAAAGTCTTCCCAGTGATTGCTTCTGGGTCTCTACTGTGGGACAGGTAGAAGTGGGAGAGCCACTGCTTCCCATAGTTGTGCACAGTGGGAATCATCTTGACCATGACTGGGTCTGGCTGAGCTGGTGGTGCTGGGGGCCAGCTAGACACCTGTTTTCAGTTCTGTAGGCCGGGTCAGTACTGGGGGCTCTTCACGCTTTGCTACTAGCATTGTTGGATTTGGACCATTCTAGTAGACAGGAAATGACATCTTTTTTTTTTTTCTTTCTTTCTTTTTTTTTTTTGGTACCAACAATTGAACTCAAGATCTTGTGCTTGCCAGACAGGTGCTTTGCTGCTAGGGAAAGGACATCTTTTTTTTTTTTTGGCCTGCTCAGCCTCTCCTAAGGACAGGACTGGCACAGCATGTGGTGCCAGGGATCAAACCATGGTCCCCTGTGCCTGCCTAAGCTTGCTATCTCGCCGGCCAGGAAATGACATCTTATTATTGCTTTAGTTTGTAATTTCCTAGTGATATTAAATATTAAATATTGAGTACCTTGTCATGGGCTTTTCTCATTTTCAGTTTGTATGTTCTTATTTCTTTCAATATTTTTCCATCTCTCTAGGGACCTTCCTTTGTTACTGCCATTGGCAAGCCAAAGAGAAAGCCTGTATCTCTCTAAAGGTCTATGCATTGTTCCTAATTCCATTTTTTTCTCTCTGCTGTTCAGATTAATATGATCCCTGTTGGTCTCTCTTCAAATTCATTGATTCTTCAGCCAGATCACACATGTTGAACCTTTCCAGTGAATTTTTTATTTAGCTATTATAACCTTGAAGTCTGGCAGGTCCTTTTTTTTTTTTTCCTATACTATGCATCTCTTCATTGGCATACGGTTTGTTTTTTTTTAACTTTTATTTATTTACTTATTTTTAGTGTGTGTGTGGCCAGTTCAGTCCACCAGGGGGCGGGGCTGGCTGGCATGTGGTGCTGGGGATTGAACTGTGGTCTGTGCTTTTGCTTAGCTTAGCTTGTTCTAAGTAGGTGCCTTAGACCACTGAGCCATCTCACCAGCCCCTATTCGGTTTGTTTTTAATGCTACTGTAGATTGAACCCAGGACTTTCACTGTTCCTTATATCCTTAGCCTATGTTTTGTTTGGAGACAAAATCTCAGTAGGTTTCTAAATTACCAGGCTGGGCTCTTAACTGGCAGTTCTCCTGCCTCAGCCTCCCAGAATGCTAGGGTTAGAGACATGATGACCACACCTGGCTGGCAAGTCTGTTTTCCTTTCAGGATGAAGCCTAGGACCTCTACCTCAGACTTCCCTCTTGTTTTTATTTCTAAGCCTGGTCACCTAGGGGTTGCTCCTGGGTCCACGTAAGTCAGTTGCTGGTTATGATTCACACTTCGGTTTCACCAACCATTTAGATTCCCAACTTCCCAACAGGCCAAGTGTGTGGCTTGCAGGCTGCTATTTTGGATCAAAGAGTTTATGTTTCTGCCCACATTCAGGCAAGGGCTAGTAATTTGCAATCTCCCTCACCCTCTATTCGAGAGACAGCGCAGCCCTCTGTGTGTACAGTCTTGCAGGCTGCCATGGACATGCGCGATTCCCTTTCTACGCTGGGAACTGAGCCAAGGGCTCTCAAACTGAACTATATTCCTAGACCTTTTTGTGTGCATGTATGGGATCCTCCTGCCTCAGCCTCCCAGAGTGCTTGTATTACTTTTCTTTTGAAGACTCACTTCCTAGGAACGGTCCCTGGGTCAGAATAACCTATAGTTCAGCACCCTAGGGAGCCTCTGTCCTATGTTAAAGGGTTTGCAAGTGTCTTGGGGATGTTTTCTTTCTTTCTTTCGTTCTTTTCTTTTCTTTTTTTTTTCCTTTTGACGGAACCAGGGATTGAACTCAGACCCTTGTACTTACCAGAGAAGTGCTTATTCTACTGAGTCATCTCCCTGGCCCCCTTGGGGATGTTTTTGAGTCTGCCTCAGGTCCTGCCTTGACTGACCCTGAGTGCCTGTGGCCTTGGGCCTGCACAGAGCCTTCTCAAGCCAGGGGGGCAAACTGAAATCCCCCAGGGCTCTTGGTTGTCTCTTTTTGCTATTGTCTGTGTGACATTTGTTTTACTATTTGTTGCTATTAATGTCAAATAATTATACATATTCTCTTAAAGCTCTCTCCGAGCCCACCATTATGCTGCACAAAGCTCTTAGGCACATTGCTAAACAAAACCGGGTGCTGCAGGCAGAGCCCCAGAGCTCTCTGTTCTGACATGCACAGTGGGGAGCTAGCCTGTGGGCCAAGCCACTGCAGCATACTATCCTGCTAGCGTGAGCTGTTGAGTGCCACGAGTGTGGTGAGCCAAGATTTCTGGAATGAATGCATCTCCTCTGCTGTGAATACATTTAGGTCAATTTCCAGACTTTAAACAAATGGGGGGCTGGTGAGATGGCTCAGTGGTCTAAAGCACCTACTTAGAACAAGCTTGGCAAAGCACAGGGACCGCGGTTCAATCCCCCAGCACCACGTGC
>NW_004524594.1:23264351-23267478 GCF_000260255.1 Octodon degus | reverse complement strand
AAAAAAAAAGAGAGATTAGAAAGGATGAAATGGCTGGCTCAGTGGTGCACGACTGTAATCCCTGCACTCAGTAGGCCAAGGCAGGAGGATCACTGCAAGTTCAAGACCAGCCTGGGCTACAAAGTGAGGTCAAGGCTAGCGTGAGCTGCATAGCAATACCCTGTCTCAAAAAGATAAAAGCAAACAAAACACCTTGATTCAATCTTCAGTAAAGAAAGAAAGAGAACAAGGAAGAAAGGAAAGAAAAGAGTAAACAGGCTGGGCATGTGGTGCCACTTATAATCCCAGCACTCAGAAAGGTGAAGCAGGAGAATCCATGTGAGTTCCAGGCTATCCTAGGTTACAAAGTGAGTTCAAGACCAGCCTGAACTGCACAGTGAGACTCTGTCTCGAAAACAAACAAACAAAAAAGAGAGTAAATGAATTAAGAGCAGAGTATAGTGGTGCTACATCCTGTAACCCCAGCACTCAGGAGACTGAGGCAGGCAGCAAGTTAGAGATCAGCCTGGGCTGCATAGGCAGTCCAAGGTCAACTGGATCTATATAACAGCCTTGTGGGGCTGGTGAGATGGCTCAGTGGTCTAAAGCACCTACTTAGAACAAGCTTAGCAAAGCACCGGGACCACAGTTCAATCCCCCAGCACCACATGCCAGCCAGCCCCGCTCCCTGGTGGGCTGAGCTGGCCACACACACACACACACACACACACACACACCAAGCCAAACCAGAATAAGCAAATTAAAAAATTGCTATAGGACTGGACATGTTGCCTCACAGTAGAGTACATGCCAGTGTGAAGGCCCAGTTTGATCAGAACACCAAAAAAATCTAATAATTATAAATTTAGTGTGTGTGTGTGTGTGTGTGTGTGTGTATTGGGGTGATGGGTGTGGGGATTAAATCTAGGACCTTGAACATGTTTAATGTGCTCTACCACTGAATTACTCTAGCAACTCTCTCCCTCTCTCCCTTTGAGATAGATTTTCTTTTTTTTTTTAATTTTTATTTATTTGTGTGTGTGTGTGTGTGTGTGTGTGTGTGGCCAGCTCAGCCCACCAGGGGGCGGGGCTGGCTGGCATGTGGTGCTGGGGGATTGAACTGCGGTCCCTGTGCTTTGCTTAGCTTGTTCTAAGTAGGTGCTTTAGACCACTGAGCCATCTCACCAGCCCTAGGTTTTCTTTTTAATTATTTTTTTTTAGTAAGGGTCTATAGGGTCTCATTATGTAGATCAGACTCACAGTGATCCTCCTGTTTTCAGCCTCCCAAACACTGAAATTACGGGTGTGTGCCACCATGCCCAGTCTCAATCTCCTAAACAAGCTCCAGGGGCGGGGCTGGCATGGCTGGGGATCAAATCCCCCAGTTCCTGTGTCTGCCTAAGCAGGCAGCTTTAATCCATTGAGCTATTTGACTCACCCTCTGAGATAGGTTTGTTTTGTTTTGTTTTGTTTTGTTTTGTTTTGTTGTGGTACTGGGGATTTAACTCAGGACCTTGTGCTTGCCAGGCAAGTGCTTATTCTACTGAGCTATCTCCCTGGCGCTGAGATAGGTTTTTTTTTTTTTTTTTTTTTTTTTTTTTTTTTGTTTTTTTTTTTTTTTTCTCAAACCCCTTCAGGGCCCTTTTGGCCAGCGGGAGAGTTGTGAGGTTCGAACTCCAGCAACCTGAGGCTGACAGCTTTGTGGAAGCAGTCACTTAAAGGCCTGAGCTAGGGCCAGGCCCCCTGAGATAGGTTTTTGATATACAGTTCAAACCGGCTAGGGCTGGGAAGATAGCTTAGTAGAATAAACACTTGCCTGGCAAGCGCAAGGTCCTGAGTTCAATCCCCAGTTGGGGGGGGGGGCGCAGGGGGAACTGGCCTTGAACTCTTTCTTTCTTTTTTAAGTTTTTTTTCTTTTTTTTCTCCTGATACCAGGGATTGAACTCAGGACTGTGCACCTGCCAGGCAGGTGCTTATGCCACTGAGCTATCTCCCTGGTGCCTGGCCTTGAACTCTTAGTGATCCTCCTGTCTCAGCCTCCAGAGTGCTGGAATTACAGGTGCGTGCCACCATGCTTACCCATTCCACTATTTTAAAATCACTATGTAAGCACTCTCTTTCTCTCCCGTAGTGCTTTTGTTTATTTTTTTCCAATATAAACATAACTTTCTTTCTTTTTTTCTTTTTGGCAGAACCGGAGATTGAATTTGGGCCCCTGTGCTTGCCAGGGAAGCTCTTATTCTACTGAGTCATCTCCCAGGCCCCCATAACTTTCTTTTAATTCAATCCCAGGACTAGGTATTCAACCCAAATTTTTTTCACTGAGCTATATCCCCATCCTTATTTTGGGGGGAAACGTGTCCTTAAATCACTAAATTGCCCAGACTGAGCCCAAACTTCTGATCCTTCCAGAGGTCTGGGATTACTGGTATGCACAACTTGATTTATTCTTATTTTTGTTTTATAAATAGTATGCAGTGCTAGTGTACTATTTTATAAATAACTATTTTATATATATATAGTACATTCATAAATATGCTTTTCTTTTTTTTTTTTTTTTTTCCTCGAACGCCTTCAGGGCACTTTTGGTCAGTGGGAGAGTTGTGAGGTTCGAACTCCAGCAACCTGAGGCTGACAGCTTTGTGGAAGCAGCCACTTAAAGGCCTGAGCTAGGGCCAGGCCCCCTAAATATGCTTTTCTAGGGCCAGTGATATAGCTCAGCAACACAGTGCCTGCCTGGCAAACACAAGGTCCTGAGTTCAATTCCAGGTATCAGAAAAAAAAATGTATTTTTCTCAATTATATATAAATTTGTATAAATATACATTTCTCAACAGGATATTAGTAAACATAGCATATACTAGACAGTGAAAATTGTAGGCAGAAAAACGGCTTCCTAAAGATGTCCCACTTCCTAGAGCCTGAGAACATAAGCTCTCACGTGGCCAGAGGACTTGTAGGTAAGATTACACGTAGGAGGCTGGTGAGATGGCTCAGTGGTCTAAAGCACCTACTGAGAACAAGCTAAGCTAAGCAAAAGCACAGCGACTGCGGTTCAATCCTCAGCACCACATGCCAGCCAGCCCCGCCCCCTGGTGGGCTGAGCTAGCCACACACACATACACACACACACACACACACACACACA
>NW_004524594.1:23262560-23264212 GCF_000260255.1 Octodon degus | reverse complement strand
TTTATTTAGTGTGTGTGTGGCCAGCTCAGCCCACCAGGGGGCGGGCCTGGCTGGCATGTGGTGCTGGGGATTGAACCGTGGTCCCTGTGTTTTGCTTAGCTTAGCTTGTTCTAAGTAGGTGCTTTAGACCACTGAACCATCTCACCAGTCCCCACAAAATAAATTTTAAAAAAAAAAGATTACATGTAGGATTTTTTTTTTTTTCACATGTAGGATCTTGAAGGAGATTTTGCTAGGAGACTGGTGAACTCGAACATCACAGGGTCCTAAAAGTAAATAAAGTGGAGAACCAGGTGTGCTGGTACACGCCTGTAATCCCAGCACCGGGGAGGTTGAGGCAGGAGAATTGGCATGAGTTCATTCAAGCCCAGCCTGGGACACACAATGAGTTTAAGGCCAGCCTGAGCTGCACAGTGAGACCCTGTCTAAAAAAAAAAAAAAAAAAAAAAGTGAACGAGGCAGCACAGAGGAGGGGACAGAGTCAGAGCTCTGAAGCATCTGCTGTGGTCTCTATAAGAATGAAGGAATGAAGGAGGGAGGGCAAAGCTAGGGTTGCCACAGCAGAAGGAAAAGGCAATGAAATGATTTCTAGCTCTTCCAAAAGGAAGACCAACTTACACTTGGATCTTCGCCCAGTGAGACCCATTTTAGACTTCTGACCTCCAGAATGGCAAGCTAATAAATATATAGGGGCTTTTTGTTTTGTTGTCATGGTCTTGTCTCTTCTCCTTCTTCCTCTCTCCTCTTTTCCCCCTCTCCCTTTCTCTCCCTCTCCCTCTCCCTTTCCCTCTCCTTCTCCCTCTCTCTCTCCCTCTCCCTTTCCCTCTCTCCCTCACTGGGTCTTGCTCTATAGGTCAGGCTGACCTTGAATTCATTATGTAGTTCAAGGCTGGCCTGAAACTCATAACAATCCTCTTGCCTCAGTCTCCCGAGTGCTGGGATTACAGGCATACGCCACCACACCCAGAAATACGTGGTTTAAACCACTAAGTGTATCAAAGGCAGTAAGTAGACCTCCGATGCAATAATGAGCAGCCCCCAAGTCCCAGTGACTTTGAAGAACGAGAGCTGATTTCTTGCTCACATCCTTGTTCCATGTCTTTAGTCTGGCTCTCAGGCTGGGGGTGGGGGTGGGGGGTGGGGGGGTGCTCGACCATCTGTTCCAGGACTCCGGGCAAGAGCAGATGGAAAGGAGGGAAGCAGAGCCACACCCGCTCTTAATGCGCCTGCTCAGATGCACGTCCCCCAGGATTCCAGGAAGCAGCTAGCTGTTCTGTGGGGGTGGGGGTGGAGGTTTGGAACTGATGCCTGTGATGTGGTTGCAAAGATGCGCAAGAGCAGATGTGCAGACCACTTACTCATTTAACAAAAATGAGCAATGTGGTGACATACTAGGCTGAGTTAGGGCGGGAGGCCTGAGACACAGCAAGGCTGGCCTAGTGGGAAAGTCCACACAAGTTGTAGGTGAATAGGGGCCGGCCAGACAGCTCAGGGGATTAAAGCGCCTGTGTAAGCAGACACAGGGGCTGGAGGTTTGCCACCTCCCCCCCACCCCTGGGTGTGCTGAGACAGCGAGTGAGATTCATGGTGGCACAAGCCTGTAATCCCAGCGCTTGGGAAGCTGAAGACAGAAGAATCATTACAAGTCGGAT
>NW_004524594.1:23259862-23262230 GCF_000260255.1 Octodon degus | reverse complement strand
AAGCTTGTTCTAAGTAGGTGCCTTAGACCACTGAGCCATCTCTCCAGCCCATAGAGAAGGGATCTTGCCGCATTGCTCAGCCTGGCCCAGAACTTCGAGGCTCAGATGATCCTCCTGCCTCAGTTTCCTGAGACAAGATCTCATTACATCGCCCAGGCAGGATTTGAATTTATGATTCTCTTGCCTTGGTCACTGTGCTGGGATTAGAGGTATGTGCCACCTATTGTAGGGACAGATTAGAGAAACAAACGCCCGGGGCAGAACCCAGAGGGCCAACACTGTAGCCCGGCCTCCCTGTGGCTGTGGATTGTGAGATCATCACATGCTTATTGTATACCATGTGCTCGAAAAAATGTGCCCTGGCGTATCCTTTCTGAAAGCGTTACTCATATTTACTTGAGTAAATGCAGGGTTTGTCCTCTTCCCAGAAGCAAAGTTTAAGACCTGGATTGGCTTAGCCCACACCAATCAATAAAAGAGTTTGCATCCCTGAGTGTGGATGGCTCACATCCACCCGGCTTGTGTGCCGGGCGCCCCCTATCTTGCAATACCACGCTGCTGTTAAAGTAGATTTTTTTCCTGCCTTCTCTGCATTCCCCACACTTTTTTTTTTTTTTAACTTAAGACCTCAGGCTTGCCAGATGGACCCTTGTGCCACTGAGCTATATCCCCAGCTCCCCCCCCCATATATATTTTTTTCCAGTTTTTGTGGTTTTACTGAAGCACAAATAAACATGTACACAGGCCGTCTACTTGTTTTCTTCACTGTGCAGCCTGGCATTGGGATTGGTGACTCGGATGGCTAGCTGGGCTGCTCTTTCCACGATGGACTTGCAGTTCTTTTTTTTTTTTTCCCCCATAATTTTATTGAGAAACAGCAATGAGACAGTTTCAAATCAAATTGGTAGGACAGTTCCAATAATTAACACATTGCATACTCTCTTCCTAGTGGCTATTTGCTGTACAAGATGCAGACATGATATCCTACTTACAAACACTATTAGAACAAATCCCTCATTAAGGGATCCTAACCATTTTGAATACACAGATACAAAATAGACATTCATCTGTATCTCCTTTTTTGTTTAGTTCCGTCATTTGAATATTATAGGTGTGTTAACTCAGCAAAATATTCTACAAGAGGCCTTGCAGGTCTTAGAGGAGACGTTGTGAGCAGTCTCTGCGCAGTAAGACTTGCTGCACATCAGCAGCCCCTCCAGCTCCTTAACCTTGTGCACCAGGAACACTTTGTCTTTTTGTTACTTCCATAACCCATGTTGGGCATCAAGATCTGGCCCTTGAACCTCCTCCGCACTCTGCTGTCGATGCCTCTGGGTTTTCTCTGGTTGCTCTTAATTTTGACATACCAGTCTGACTGGTGCTGGATGAACTTCTTGGTCCTCTTTTTGAGGATCTTAGGCTACACGAGGGGTCTGAGGGTCGCCATAGTGCCCAATTATTTTATTATTAATTTTATTTATTTATTTTTTGGTGGAACCGGGGATTGAACTCAGGCCCTTGTGCTTATTCTACTTAGCCATCTCCTTGGCCCTCCCTTCCCATATTTTAAATAAACTTTAGCTTCACACTGTACCAGTCTTGGCACCCCCATTTCTATGACCTCCACTTCTCCATTCTTCATGGGAGGGCCAGGGAGATGGCTCAGTGGGATAAGCACTTGCCTGGCAAGTGCAGTGTCCTGAGTTTAATCCCCAGCTCTGCAAAAAAAAAAAAAAAAAAAAAAAAAAAAAATCCATTCTTCATGGGAGTGAAGACAAAAACCCAAAGAGAGGTGAAGGGTCCTTATGGGGGACTCCCAGCCCTCTCCCTAAACACTCTCACTCTCCACAACACTATTTTTTTTTTTTTTGAGACAGGGTCTTACTATGTAGTTCAGGCTGGCCTTGAAGTCACTAGGTAGTCCAGGCTGACCTCAAATTCACAGAAATCTTCCTGCCTCAGCCTCCCTAGTGCTGGCATCACAGGTGTGCATCACACCTGGCTCTACCACCTGTTTTTAAAAGATCACTCTAAATTTGACATTGCAGTACAGGCCTGTAATCCTAGCATTCGGGAGGTGAGGCAGGAGGATCATTATGAATTCCAGGCTAGTCTGAACTACATACAGAGACCCTATCTAAAAAAAAAAAATGTTCCCTCTAGCTCTAGAGAGAACAATTGTGTAAGGAACCTAGGAGATTCTTTAGGGGTCTCTTATGGCAGTCCAGACAGTGGGCGTGGCCTTGGGTCAGGAAGGAAGCAATGGGAGAGAGGACATAGATTAGGGAGGTTGTTTTTCTTTTTTACTGGGACTAATGTCTTTTTTTTTTTTTGGACTGGGGATCACTCAGGACCTTGCACTTTCCAG
>NW_004524594.1:23258461-23259762 GCF_000260255.1 Octodon degus | reverse complement strand
TTTTTTTTTTTTTTTTCTTTTTTGCCTTTTTGAAACAGGATTTCACTTTGCAGTTCAGGCTGGCCTTGACCTCACTTTATAGCCCAGGCTGAACTTGAACTCCCAGCAATCATCCTGTCTCAGCCTCGAGTGCTGGGGTTACAGGCACTCACCATCATGCCCTGCAGGAAAAATTTATTTTATTTTATTTTTAATTTATTTGGTACAGGGTCTCACTATGCAGCTTAGACTTGTAGTGATCCTCCTGTCTCAGCCTCCCCAGCACTGGGATTACAGGTATGCACCACCATGCCTGGTTTTGGTGGCCTGCTTGACATAGGTCCAACATGCCATGTGGTACTGAGGATCAAACCCAGGCTCTTGACCTTGCCTGGCAGGCCCTTAGACCACTGAGCTATCTCCCTGGCTCCAGAAAGAATTTTTTATATCCAGGGCCTCACTCATGCTAGCCATGCATTCTATCACTAAGCTATATACCGAGCCCTTTATTTTAGAGCTGCTCACTCTGTTCAAGGTTGGCCTTGAATATGCAGCTCTCCTACCTCAGCCTCCCAAGTAGCTAGGATTACAGGTGTGTGCCACCATGCCAGCAAGGGAGATTTAGTGAGGCATTGAATATTAGGGGCAAAAAGAAAGTAAGAATACTCCTAAAACTCATCCCAGGGCTCATCCCCTGCAGAGAATAAAGTAGTGTAATTGAATCTCCTCCCAAGGCTGCCTGGCCCTGTTACTCTTTAAATGAAGTTCAAAAACAGGAAAAGCTAAGCTTTTGTCCCTGAGATGTGAGAGGCTAGGATAGTGGGTAATCTTGTTGTGGGCAGCCAGAGGCCTGTACTTAGGCCACATGCCTGGGATCTTTGCACACTGCTGCACAGCTGCCATGCTGCTGTGCAGGGTGCGGGCAGAGGGCATGAGTGTGAGCTGGGCACGGGGGACCCTGTGGCCCTTCCCCACACTGCAATGAACAAATTGCCAAGTTCACTAGGAGCGGGGATGTAGCTCAGTGGTGAAGCACTTGTCTAGTATGCATGAGGCCCTAGTTATTTTTAAAAAGTGACTTCAAAAAGTGACTTCAAGTTTTGGTTGTCTTTTTCTTCTCTTGGGGATGGAACCCAAAGCCTCACACATGCTAGGTAAGTGCTGTACCACAGAGCTGTACCCCTACTTCTTTTGTATGCTTTTTCTATGTGTATGAGTATGTTTTACTGATAATTTCGCCCAAGGCCTTTGTACTAAGTTACTTTCTTAGCCCTATTTTGTAGAGAGCCTATACCGCGAATCGCGGCATCAGAACCAAATCC
>NW_004524594.1:23242213-23243326 GCF_000260255.1 Octodon degus | reverse complement strand
GCTGGGGGATTGAACCGCGGTCCCTGTGCTTTGCTAAGCTTGTTCCAAGTAGGTGCTTTAGACCACTGAGCCATCTCTCCAGCCCAACAATTGGTATTTTGATAGGGAAAATTGGGCAACGAGCAGGCTCATTCAGGCAGATAGTGAGGTAGAGTTGCACGGATAATCCAGGCAGAGATGTCAAAGGGGCAACTGGGGGTGTCATCAATACTGGGAAGAACATGGAGCATCTGTTCCTCTAGAACATTCATGGAGCAGCTCACAGAACCGGCCTACACCGGTGTCTGCCCTCCACGCAGTGCACGCAGGGCTCCACAACACCTCTGTGCTCATTCCCACCTCAGTCTCATAGAAGCCAGGGCACTGGGGAGGCCCAAGCCTCTGGGACCTTCTCCTATACTGACCTGCCTCTCCCAGCCCTGGCTTTCATATGCATTATAAAGTCTTTTACCTCAGGAACAAGATGCTTCCAGTGATAGGAGAATCCCTCCTTTTGAAACATTTCTGTTAATAATTTTTTAAAATTTTGATAGATTGCACATCATCCAGATTAAAAACTTGTTCTGAATTGGGCATGGTGCCACACACCTGTAATCCTAGCACTTGGGGAAGCTAAAGCAGGAGGCTCTCAAGTTTAAGCCATGCCTGGGCACCCTGACTCAAAATAAAAATCATTTTTAGGGGCTTCGCCAGATAGCTCAGTTATTTAAAGCACCACTTGGGCAAATGCAGTCAGGCATGTAGGACTGTGGTTTGATTCCCAGCTCTAGAAGCTGAGACAGATTAGCTCTTAAGGCCAGCTGAAGTAGCCAAAAAAAAAAAAAAAAAAAAAAAAAAAAAAAATCCTCAAATTTTTCAGGGCCAGCCAAATAGCTCAGTGGATTAAAGTGCCTATAAACAGGGGCCAGGGCTTTGATCCCAGGGTCTGCCATTCTGGCCTCGCCCCTGAGGGGTGCTGAGGCGGCAATTGAGACTGGGCCTGGTGGCACAAACCTGTAATCCCAGCTCTTGAGAGGCTGTAAACAGGTGGATCACTGAGTCCGATTTAGTGGTGAGACCCTGAACACGCTGTAGACCCTTCCCTAAAATATTATAATAATAATAACAATAATT
>NW_004524594.1:23239023-23241403 GCF_000260255.1 Octodon degus | reverse complement strand
TCATCATGTCTTTTGCGGAACACTATTTAACTGGCATAATTCAGCACCATAAACCATCAAATGTTAGAGGCTCTATGAATATGAATATGACATTTTTTTTTTTTTTTTTGGTTGGTTGTGGTACTGGGGGTTAATCCCTGCATTCTCAATTACTTTATTTTGAGACAGAATCTTGCGAAGTCTTA
This sequence comes from Octodon degus, assembly GCF_000260255.1. Lineage (NCBI taxonomy): Eukaryota > Metazoa > Chordata > Mammalia > Rodentia > Octodontidae > Octodon > Octodon degus. Next base: position 23,241,218 of record NW_004524594.1, on the reverse strand, counting down.
CCTAAATTGTCTAGGCTGGGTTCAAATTTGGAGTCCCTTTGCCTCTGACCCCTAGAGTGCTAGGATTACAGGTGTAATGCCAGGCTAGGATTGCTTTGCTGGTACATTCAAAAACTTAGGTGGACTTGAGTGAAAAAGCCAGTTTCAGAGATCATATACTGTAGGTTCACTTCTTATTTTTGAGAAAGGGTCTCTTTGTAGTTCAGGCTGGCCTTGAACTTACTTTGTAGCCCAGGCAGGCCTCAAACTCACAGTGATCATCCTGCCTCAGGCCCTGGCGCTGGGGTTACAGGCATGTGCCACCACGCCAAGCACTTCACCATGCCCAGCAGTTCACTCATTCTGGAAATGACAAAATTATAGTGACAGAACAGATAAGTGCTCTTTGGGGCAGAGTCGGTGTGGAGTGCTCTGAAAGCATAGCTCAGGGTTTTTCTTTTTGGATAAAATGTTCTGTGTCCTATTGAGATGGTGGTAACACGAATCTGTAATAAGGAAAGTTGTGGAAATGGATGCTAAAAACCAGCGCAAAACAAAAGAGATGAAAAATCCGACAAAATCTGAATAAGGTTTATAGTTTGCATGCACCAACACCAACTTCCTGGTTGTAATGGTACTACACTTACATAAAGATGCGAACCTTGGAGGAAGCTGTGTGTGGGTGGCTGTTGGTGGGAACTGAACATAGGGCCTAGCTCTGTTTAGAAAGGGAAGAAAGGGACAGATCTCTGAGGCTGGCTCTGCCCACCCTCCCAGGGTGAAGGCAGCTTGCCACGCCCAGGCATCCTCCCAGTGGGCTCATCTCTAGCTGCAGCACAGTAGGGGAGAGGGGCTGAGCGCAGCCAGTGTGGTTGCTCACACAGCGCCTTCTCCATGTTAAGGCTTCAGTCAGAAATAGCCTTGGACCAGCTGGCTGGGCTTCAGACTTCCCTAGCTTATGCCATCGAAGGAGCCCAGCTCAGGCAGCCAGGTAAAAACTTGGTTTCCCACTTACTGGCTGTGTGGCTATCAGTAAGTTGCTTAACCTCTGGGTTTTATTTTAGCATTGCCTTTTTTGGTGGTGATAGTGGGGATTGAACCCAGAACCTTACACTTGCCCTGTCTTCAAAATGGAAATAAAAATAAAATCAACTCATCAACCCTAGAAGTCAAGACTGTATTTTGGGTTAGCCTGCTGGTGCTGCCCTTGGCTCCTTCCCATCCTGCAGGATTCCAGGCCCTGGGGTCCACTGCCTGCTCTTACAGGAGTGGAAACTAGGGGAGATTTTGCCCTGGGAGCCGCTGCTGCTGTGTAGTAGCTGGTGATTAGGTTCCTAAGTGCAAGTGAGAGGTAAGGGCTAAGCCTCGCTCTTTTCCAGAGGGGTGTCATTGGTAGGAGCTGGGGGGTGGGGCCACCTGCAGGTTACACACAATGCTGGCCGCCCCAGGAGATGTGCTGTAGGCTACTCCTGAGACAAGGTGAGGCTTCCAGTGACAGGAGGCTGGGCTGCTTTTGGGCACTGAGCTGGAGGTTTTGGCACCTTGTACTGAGTCCTGAGGTGGCATCCCCAGGAGGAAGAGGGAGGCTTTAAGAAGTTTGAAAGCCAGGCATAGTGATGCACACCTGTAATCCCAATACTGGGAAGTCTGAGGCAGAAGGATCACTGTGAATTTGAGGCCAGCCTGAACTACATATTGAGACTCGTCTCAGAAAAGCAAAAAAATAGGAGTATTTCACTCTCAAATGCCCCCTACTTGTTGAGTAGCTGTCTATCTCCCTTTGCTGCACTTTTTTTCCCCCCAGCACTTTCAAAACCAATTTCTCTTAGTAAAAATAGAGCAAAATATTAAAAATAATAAAAAGAAAGTAACTTAAAATGTTTGAGGCCCCACTTTACCTTGCTCTAAATCCAAGTGTTTTGGATTTTATGCCATGCTTTTCTCTAGGCCTCAGTCTCCTTTCTGTAGAAGGGTCGTTGGTCACTGAAACTCTGTTTTGGTGCTAGGAATATTATGAGTTGGAAGCAACAGGAAGTTAAACCCTCAGGTGGTCTCTCTCTCTCTGACTCTCTCTGTCTCTCTCTCTTCTTCTTTGTCTTTCTTTCTTTTTTGTAGAACTGGGGATTGAACTCAAACCCTTGAGCTTGCCAGGGAAGTGCTTATTCTACTGAGCCATCTCCCTGGCCCCTCTCTTTCTCTCATTCCTCCTCCTCCTC
>NW_004524594.1:23235070-23238894 GCF_000260255.1 Octodon degus | reverse complement strand
TCTTCTTCTTCTTCTTCTTCTTCTTCTTCTTTTTATTTTAGATAGGGTCTCACTCTATAGTCCAGTCTGGTTAGAGATGTCACCACTACATTTGGCCATACCTTCTGGCCTTTAGAGTCAATAGGAGCCACCTTTCCCTGGTGGGGGCCTTACTGCTTCCAGTACAGAACGGGTCCTGGTCACACCTACCAGGTGGACTAAGGCCCAGCTCCTTAGGCCTGTGGAACAGCTCCAGGTCCTCAGAAGCCTCAGTGGCTTTACTGCAGCTGGTGTTACTCTCCAGCCCAGCTCGGGGTGCCTGGATGAAGGGTGGGGTGTGGCAGCTCCAGGAGCTCTTTGCTTAGTCTCTGGCCTCTCCATCATTCAGGTGTCCCAGATGCCCCTGCCCGCCACCTTACTGACATTGGGTCCATGCAGACTCCATACTCCTTTGACATGGGGCAGAGGGACAGTTGCTAAGGGCTGAGCCTGCTATCTCTCAGGCTGCTCAGCCCTGTCACATCTTCTTCAAGATGAGTGATGCTCAGGACTCTTGCCACTGTCCCTGTGACTAGCACCCAGGCTAAGTGTGAGGGTCATGGGTGTCTCTGCCCTCTCTGGACCGGGAGCTCCAAGCCTTCCTCAACCTCCTGTTAAGCTCAGGTGGGAGCTGCCATGGGAGGGGCCAGGGGGCCAAGAGTGCAAAGTGGAGAAAGGTAGGACCTCGCCCAGCTTTCCTGGTCCTGGAGACCTCTGCCCCCGCCTTTGCAGGTGACCCAAAAGTAGCAGATGGAAGAGCTCCTGTCAGAATTTGGCCTGAGTGGTGACACTGGCTCTGGTGCTTTTGGTGCCACTTGTATCTATGAGGGAGGACTGAGTCTCCTCCGTCTCTTCTCTCCTCCTAGAGAAGTTTTTTGTTTTTTTGTTTTTTCCAGAATTCCCCTTCAAACACCTTCCATTTCCAGATTTCAGATCAGGTGAGGGGAACAAGGGAGGTAGAGGTTGGGGGACAGAAGAATAGGAGGAGCCTGACCAAGTGTGAGGTTTTCCTATGAGCCTCATGGTATGATTTATGCTCCCAGGTGGGGCAGTTCCTGCACCAAAGGGATGTGTGGTGGGCACAGATGCGCTTCTGGACTGTCTGTCATGAGCTCCCGTGAGCCCTTGCTGCTGTGGAAATGAGGCCAGGCTAACATGTAGTCCATTCACTGTCTGTCCTACTCCTCCCAGGTTCATACTGAAGGAGCCCCACCCACTGGGCCTGAACTTATCAGTGGTGACCCCAATTTGGTGGGGTTTAGAGGTATTGCCCTCGGGGTCAGGTCCTGTTCCCACAGTGCTTTGGGTGTTTGAAACCCCAGTGTGGTCTATGTGGTTTGTCCCAGCACCACGCCTACCCTAGTGCCCCACCTATGCAATCTAAGTGCTCTTACCTGACTGCTGAGTCAGCCTTGCCATCAAAACTGCTCCTCAGTGGTCAGAAACCTCTGGGGTGAAGACTTCCCAGTTGTTTCCCCCACCACCCCATGCAGCTGAAACTGGGCACCTATACCCTCCACAGTGAGCTGGGGACCAAGAGGGGTTGGAGGCTGGCTTGGGAGCTGGAAGGCAGAAGTGGGACCCACAGGATGGGAGGGAAGACCAGGTAGATGGGCCTGGGGCCTAGCTCTGCCCCCTCCTAGCTTTGTTATGCTTTTTTTTGGTGGAACCGGGGATTGAACTCAGACCCTTGTACTTTTCTACTGAGCCATCTCCCTGGCCCCCCCCCTGCTAGCTTTGTAAGCACAGCAGTTTGCTCTGTCTCCCCCCTGAACCTCCACTGTGTCTAGGACACTGATCTCCACAGAGCCAAAAGTTCCCATCCTGCTTGCCTGGTCTAAGGCTCTGCTGGGTGGGCTTCAGGCTGGCAGCGTTGGACGCCCCCAACCTGCGATGTGTTCCCACTCTCATCTTGGTCCTCTAATAAATGTGTCTACAGGACAACCTGTTCCCAGGTCCTGGCTTGGCTTCTTGCTCTAGGGCGGTTAGGGGAAAGCAGGGAGCTGTCAGAGCTCGGCATAAGCTTGGTACAGGCTCTACCTGTTCCTTCCCACTGGCGGACAGTGGTTGTTACCCTAAGCCTCAGTTTCCTCATTGTAATATCGTCTCCCATGGGTGATGCTGTCTCCATTGGAAGGGTAGAGTGAGCTGAGGGATATGCAGTCCTTAGAAGAGGCCTGGAACCTATTGGAAAAAGCTCAGAAGAAAAAACACCACTATAGTCAGTCTAGAAATGGCCTGACGCCAAGACTATTTAGGAGTAAGTCTTGGTTCCACCCCTGCGCTGCAATCAAAATAATGTACTGATTATTATAGTACGGCTTTCTCTCTCTCTCTCTCTTTTTTTTTTTTTTTTTTTTTTTTTTGGCAGAACCAGGGTTTGAATTCAGCGAGGCAAGCACTTTTTCTACTGAGCCATCTCCCTGGCCCCCTTTCTCTCTTTTTCAAACCCAAAGAGAACTCAAGAGCAGTGTGTGACACAGTGGGAGAGCAGCGCTTAACATACACCAGGCTCTGCATGCCATCCCAGAACTAAGCATGTTTGTATACACACACACACACACACACACACACACACACACACACACACACACCCCTTTCCTGTTAGTGGAGGGGAGGGGGCCAGAGAAGGATACTGATATCAGGAGGCAGCCTAGAGTAGTGACGAAGACTTGGTCTTTGCTGCCAAACAGTTTCAGCTCAAATTCCAAGCCCCAGCTTGTTTAATCTCCCCACACCTCCGCTGCTTCACCTGCATTAACTACATGGGAGCTGTAGGATTTGCATGGGGGGCTGAGATCACACAGTGCGGGAGAGGTGAGTCCGGGGTGTGGTGACAGAGGGAACTGCTGCCTGAGGAGAAAGGAGGAGGGGCGGTGGGAAGAAGGGCTGGGCCCAGGCGGGGAGGCTGGAGGAGCAGGCTGATGGCCCTGCAGGCCCTGGGCGAGGCTCCTGAGGTCCAAAGGTGAGGATGCCTGGATAGAGGGCAGCAGGAGCCAAGCCAAGGTCTAAAAAGTATTTGGTTTTCAAACAGGTGATATAGTCATATGCATCTCTTTAGCCAAAAATCTCCCTCCAATGTCAGCCCTAGCCACCTGCCTGTGTGACCTGGAAGCAATGAGAGCAATGGTTTTCTGTGTCCTTCCAGAGAAAAAATCCAAACATACATGACCAAATGTGATAGAACTGTATCCACGATTGATACATGAAAGATAGTTGCTAAGTCCCAAGGCTGCTGTCTCTATAGCTCACCCTACTCCCTCACTGTTCCACCTACTACCCTTGATTGATGTTCAAGACTACCACTGTCCCATGGTTACATCCAGTGCTATCTGGCCTCTGTCCCTGGTTCTTTTTGTTTGTTTGTTTTATGGGACAGGGTCTTACTAGGCAGCTTAGACTGTCCTAGAATTCAATATGTAGCCCAGGCTGGCCTCAAACTCTTGGGGATCTTCCTGCCTCAGCCTCCTAAGAATTGGGATTGCAGCCATATACCACTGTACTGGGCAGAAGTATCTTTTGTCTTGGAAGTCTCTGAATTATTCATAAAATGAGTTTATGCTAAGATAGTGATGCGTGGGAGCTGGTCATCAGACAGACCTGTCTAGGGCCGGGGAGATAGCTCAGTGGAATAAGCACTTGGCCTGGCAAACGCAAGGACCTGAGTTCAATCCCTGGTTCCACAAAAAAAAGAAAGACCCGTCTAGGGGGTCAGGGAGAAGGCTCAGTAGAATAAGCGCTTCCCTGGCAAGCGCAAGGGCCTGGGTTCAATCCCCGGTTCCGCCAAAAAAAAAAAAAAAAAAAAA
>NW_004524594.1:23233145-23233780 GCF_000260255.1 Octodon degus | reverse complement strand
TTTTTTTTCCCAAAGGAACTTTTTTTTTTTTTTTTGGTCTTTTTTTTTCTTTTTTTTTTTTTTTTTGGTACCAGGAATCGAATCAGGGCCTCACGTTTGCTAGGCAGACGCTGCACCACTGAGCCACATCCCCAGCCCAAGCCATTTCTCTTTTCTGTGAATTGTTCTTTTTCCATTGATTATGGCTTCTGATTGCAATTTGCCCTTTAAGATATAAATTACAGGGCTGGCAATATAGCTCAGTGGTAGAGTACTTGCCTGGCATGCATGAAGCCCCAGGTTCAATCCCCAGCATTGAAAAAATAAAAGATATGGGGCCAGGGAGATGGCTCAGTGGAATAAGTGCTTCCCTGGCAAGCGCAGGTGCCTGAGTTCAATCCCCAGTTCCACCAAAAAAAAAAAAAAAAAGACGGGCATGGTGGCACGTGCCTGTAATCCGGTGCTTGGGATGCTGAAAAGAGGCGAATCACTATGATGAGTCCAATCTGTGTAGTGAGACCCTGCAGACCCTTTACTAAGTACATTAAAAAAATAAATAAAACCTTCTCAGACCAAAAAGCTACAACTCTTGTTGCACAGGTCCTGCTTTACCTTGGTCTTAACCATCCAGTAAAAAAGTATGAAGACGAAATATA
>NW_004524594.1:23229008-23232125 GCF_000260255.1 Octodon degus | reverse complement strand
AAAAAAAAAAAGATAATAATATTTTGTACTGGGGATTGAACTCAGGACATTGTGCTTACCAGGCAGGCGCCTATGCTGCCAAGCTATTTCCCCAGTCCTGTTTTGACTTTTTTGTAGCAAGGTCTTACTGTGTAGTCCAGGCTAGTCTTGAACTCAGCATATAGCCCCAGGCTGGCCTTGATTTTGTGATAGTCCTCTTGCCTCAGCCCCCCAAGTGCTGGGATTATAGGCCACCACACCTAGCTTGTTTGCTTATGTTTGAGATGTGGTTTTGAGACAGGGCTGGCCTTGAATGCCTGGACTCAAGGGGTAATCCTGCCTCAGCCTCCTGAGTATCTGGTGATTGCAGATTTAAGCCACTGTGCCAGGATTTAATCTCTCTGATAACATTAAAGGCAGTATGCATTTATTTATTTATTTTTTTAACATTTATTGTGTGTGTGTGTGTGTGTGTGTGTGTGTGGCCGGCTCAGCCCACCAGGGGGCGCGGCTGGCCGGCATGTGGTGCTGGGGGATTGAACCGCGGTCCCTGATGTTTTGCCAAGCTTGTTCCAAGTAGGTGCTTTAGACCACTGAGCCATCTCTCCAGCCCCAATCTCTCTGATTGATTCATCTTTTCTCAACAAATTTGAAATGCTTTTATCATCCTCTACATTCTCATAGGCATTTGATAGGTTGGGTTTTTTTCTTTTGTTTGTTGTGGTACTGGGGATTGAACTCAGAACCTTGTGCTTGCCAAGCAGGCACGTATGCCGCTTAGCTATCTCCCCAGCCCTACATGGTGTTTTCTTGATAAGTTTTTTTTTTTTTCCCCCATTGGCATTTGGATTTCTGTATCTTCCACTGATCTATGCAATGTAGTCTCAGCTGTCCTTGATCACAGATAGATCCTCCTGCCTCAGCCTGCTGGTACTGGGATTACAGGCATGCCCGACCACTCCCACTTTGTGTTTCATACCTTCTGAGTCTCCACTCATTACTTCTTGTTTTCTTTCTTTTCCTGGCTATTTTTGCTTGTTTAGTTTTCCATATGAGCTTAAAGTCAGCTTTTTCTAGTGCCTCACTCCTCCTGCAAGGGAAAAAAATGAAACTTTTAATTATGATAAATTTATAAATTGAAGGAGAACTGACATCTTTAAAGGCATCGTTTTTGTTTGTGAATTTGTTTTTACAACACCCGGGACTGAACCCAGGGGCTCACAAATGCTAGGCAAGTGCTCTACCACTGAGTTACATCCTTAGCCCTTTAAATTTTATTTATTTATTTGTGTGTGTGTGCGTGTGTGTGTGGCCAGCTCAGCCCACCAGGGGGCAGGGCTGGCTGGCATGTGGTGCTGGGGGATTGAACCGCGGTCCCTGTGCTTTGCTAAGCTTGTTCTAAGTAGGTGCTTTAGACCACTGAGCCATCTCACCAGCCCCAAGCCCTTTAAAACTTATTTAAATTTTGAGACAGTCTTGCTAAACTGCCAAGAAGCGGATGCATTTCCCTCTCAGCCTCCTGAGTCGCTGTGATTACAGGCATGTGCCTTCATGCCTGGCTACACAGCACCTCTGCATCCAAAACAAAGATGCACCCGGGCTTCTACTTCTGCTGGATAACAGCAATGGCCAGTGACCCACTGCAACTCTCTGAGCACCAGGCTTGTTGCAGACCACCAGGTATCTCCTGGTAAACAGGGGAGCCCCAAAGATATGGCTGCCAGAACTGTTTTCCGTTGCTAGAGCTCACTACCATAGACTGAAGAGTTTATAAAAAACTGTGAATTCAAAACATGGTGCTGGCACTGGTGAGGGCCTCCGTGCATCATAAAGTGGTGGAGGGCATCACACAGGGCAATGGCAAGCAGCTCTGTCATGTCTCTTCCAGTTATAAAGCCACTAATGCCACTGTGCTTCCCCCTTATGACATCAGCTAATCCCCATTATCTCTCAAAGGCCCCACCTCCAAATAACATTAACACAGGAATTTGGTGATAAGTTTCCAACACATGAAATTAGGGGGACAAATGCAGATCATAGCATCTCCTTCTTAAAATCTGATCCACCCTTCTCACTAATCCTCTGATGGGCAAGCACAAGGGCCTGGGTTCAATCCTTGGTTCCACCAAAACAACAACAAGAAAAAACCCTAATCTACTGATGTGCTCATACCAAATCAAGCTTCAGAGTTGTCTCTGATTTCTTCCTGTTTCCCAAGAGCCATATCTAATCAGCTTTGCTTTTATTGTTTTTAACTGCTTTATGGAGGTGGAAATGACATACAATAAACCATTCATAGTCACTTTTGCATGTTCACTTTTGACATATATACCTGTGAAACCATTACTGTCATCAAGACATAATGAATACATATACCATCCCCCAAAAGTCTCCTCAAGACTACTAGATAGGCAGTCAACTACCTATCTGCATTCTGCTAAAAGATTAGTATGCATCTGTTAGAACCATCATGTAAATGGAGTTAAGAGTATATAGTCTTGATTTATCTGTTGCTCCTGTTCATGGCTGAGTAGTATTCTATTGTATGTATATACCACAGATATTTGGTTTATTTCTCACCTATTGAGTTTTGTTCCTTCTGGTTTTAGGCTATTTCTCTCTCTCTCTCTCTCTCTCTCTCTCTCTCTCTCTCTCTCTCTCTGTATTTGGTATAGGGTCTCACTATGTTGTGATCCTCCTGTTTTCAGCCTTCCCAGTGCTGGGATTACAAGCATGAGCCACCATGCCTGGACTCTGTGGCTGGCTTAGTGCACCCAGGCGTGGGCCGCTGTGGCATGTGGTGCTGGGGTTTGAACCCTGGTCCCTGCGCTTGCCTAAGCAGGTGCTTACTTAGTCCCCTGAGCTATCTTGACAGTCCTTAGGCTATTTCAATTAAATAAACTGCTATGTCCAAGTCTTTGAATTCTTTAATTTCTCTTTGGTAAAAGCTTAGTGGCAGAGCGACTGCATCATCCCCTATGTTGTGGTAGTAAGATATAGTTCTTGGTTTTTATCTGTGGTTCGGGCTCATAGCTGTCTCCCTACAGCAGACCACAGAATCTAGAATTTCTCTTCCCCAAAGTAGGTCCTTTGGGGCTGGTGAGATGGCTCAGTGGTCTAAAGCACCTACTTAGAACA
>NW_004524594.1:23227566-23228884 GCF_000260255.1 Octodon degus | reverse complement strand
ATAAAATTTAAAAAAAACAACAAAAAAAACAAAGTAGGTCCTTTACTGTTTTCTTCCCTTGTCTTTCTTTTTTTTTTAATTTTATTTATTTGTGTGTGTGTGTGTGTGTGTGTGTGTGTGGCCAGCTCAGCCCACCAGGGGGCGAAGATGGCTGGCATGTGGTGCTGGGGGATTGAACCGCGGTCCCTGTGCTTTGCGAAGCTTGTTCTAAATAGGTGCTTTAGACCACTGAGCCATCTCACCAGCCCCTAAAAAAGACAGAAGTTTTTTTTTGCTCCGAAAGCCTTCAAGGCATGACTGGCTGGCTTGAGTTGTGGGGATCGAACCACAGCAAGCTGAGCCTGACGGCTTTTTTGAAGCAGCCTCTTAAAGAACTGAGCTAAGAGGCAGCCCCCCCCCCCCTTGTCTTTCTACCTGGGAGCTGGCCATAAAGAAATTTGCCAGCCTGCCTTGTCTCACAGACTCTGAGACTCTGCTTCAGAAGGTCCCTGTCCCCATCCAGGAAGGAGGAAAGCTGCAGAGCCCCAAACTTGTGAGCACACACCAGGCTGGCGCTCCCACTGCAATGGATCAGATGTTTTGTGCAGGCAGTTTATATATTTATCAGTGCTTCGGTCACACTGGCACAGTGTCCATAAACTCGAAAAGGTGGGTTCGGAGAGCTTCCAGGGAGCCAAAAACATGGAGCTTCCTGAAGAGGATGTGGACGCTCTGCAGCTGGCCCCATGGACTGCCTTGGGCATCTCTTAGTCCTTTATTATAAATTGGTAAAATGGGGGCTTAGTGGAATGGGGAGATGGCTTAGTGGAATAAGTGCTTCCCTGGCAAGCACAAGGGCCTGAGTTCAATTCCGTTTCACACACACACAAAAAAGTCTCCTAATAAATTAGTAAAATGTTTCCCTGAGTTCTGTGAGTTTCTTCAAAAAGAATTAACTCAGTTGTGTCCTCTGCAGAACTGGCTTGTGGGGAGAATCTTGCACATGTGAGTTTAGAAGCCATCTGGGGGGCTGGGGAGACGGTTCAGTAGAATAAGCGCTTGCCTGGCAAACACAAGGGTCTGAGTTCAATCCCTGGTTCTGAGGGGGGAAAAAAAAGCCATCTGGATTATGAACACACAGGAGGAAGTGAGTCTGAGTTTATTTTCTACTCATAAGTATGTTTAAGTTTACATGTTTGCTCTCTCTCTCTCTCTCTCTCTCTCTCTCTCTCTCTCTCTCTCTCTCTCTCTCTCTCTCAGATTGTAGCTAGGTATGCTGGGGAACTGGAAGTAGGATCTTCTCAAGTCCAACGCCAGCCCTTAGGTACGTAGGGAGAAC
>NW_004524594.1:23186663-23227461 GCF_000260255.1 Octodon degus | reverse complement strand
TTGTTACAAAAGAGTTCCTCTTCCTCTCTCCCCACATACTTTTTTATCTGGTAATCCTTAGGTGTTTTATTACTCAGAAACAATTCCTGTCAGGATTAGATCTCTTTATATACTGAAGATTTTTTTGATATCCTAGTAAATATCTTTTTTTTTTTGCATAGCACATTAACACACTTAATAAAGTTATGTATTTTTTTTTAATTTTTTTTTAACATTTATTTAGTGTGTGTGTGTGTGTGTGTGTGTGGCCAGCTCAGCCCACCAGGGGGCGCGGCTGGCTGGCATGTGGCGCTGGGGGATCGAACCGCGGTCCTTGTGTTTTGCCAAGCTTGTTCCAAGTAGGTGCTTTAGACCACCGAGCCATCTCTCCAGCCCTAGAACTATTTATTTATTTATTATAGTCTCACTATGTTATTTAGGCTGGACTTGAACTCATTAAGTAGCCCAGGTTAGCCTAGAATCTGTGGCAATTCTGCCTCAGCCTCTCAAGTGCTAGGATTATAGACATGTGCCACCATACCTCGCTAGAACCATTTTAGATTTGGAGAAAAATTGCTGAGAAAACACAGACTAGCTTTCTATTCCTTTTCTCTGGCACAGTTCTTCCTATTATGAACATCTTGCTTTAGTGTAGCATATTCACTACAACTGAAACAATTCTGATATGATTTGGTGGAACTGGGGATTGAACTTAGACCTTGCACTTGCCAGGGAAGCACTTATTCCACTGAGCCATCTCCCCGGCCCCGATATTATTAACCAAAGTCCATAATTAATTTTTTTTGGCTTTTTGAGACAGGGTTTCCCTATGCAGTACTGGCTGCCCCTGAACTCATTTCGTAGTTCAGGCTGGCCTAAAACTCAGTGATTCTCCTAATTCAGTCTCCTGAGTGCTGGCTGGGATTATAGGTGTGTGCCACCAATCCTGGAGCCACCATGCCTGGCTATAACTTTCATTCTTAGTGTTGTCCAGTCTATGTGTTTGGACAAATATATGTCAGGCATCCTATTAAAGTGGCACAAAGTAGTTTCACAGCCCTACAAATGCTCTGTGTCCCACCTATTCATCTTTTTCTTTCTCCTCTGACCCCTTGGTCAAAAGTTTTGCCTCTTCCAGAATACGATGTCAGAGTTGGAATCATCTAGTGTGTTTATTGGTATTATAATTTGGATCTCATATATTCCCCAAAGACCAGCTGATGGGCTTTAGGGAGTAATGAGATTGTGAGGTCTCTAACTTTATCCACAGAGAGAGACCTTAATTTGACAGTATTATCAGGTGATGATGGAAACAGAAGATGGGCGTAAGTAGATCATAGGGTATGTGTGATCTAGGGCACTGGGTCTGTCCCCTCTTGCCTCCTCTCTGGCTCTCCTCTCTGTGCTTCCCCGCTGCTATAAGGTGGGCAATTCTTCTCTGTCGTGGTCTTCTACCATGACCTTTCTGCCTTGGAATCAGCCAGTCACGGGCTAAGCCTTTGAAACCATGAGCCAAAATGAATCTTTTTTCCTTTTAAGGGTTGTTCTCAGTTATTTGCTCAGAACAATGAAAAGCTGACTAACACAATTTACAAGATATACTTAAGGAGCTAGGGATTTAGCTTAGCAGTACAATGGGTCCTCGGCACCAAAAACAAAAAATAAACCACCTGAAATACAAATACAACCACAAAACAAAACCAACCCCCCAAACACACACACACAAACAGATGCACTTAAATGTGTGTGGGGTGTCACTGTATCTTTTTTTAGTTTCATAACTAATTTATTTTCATCATTTAAGTTTAAAAAAATGGAAGGACTGCTGCTATTTTTATGGTGCTGAAGAAGACTGAGGCTCAGTTCCAGATGCCCATGTTTGTGATGGGCATAAGCCATAAGAAATACAACTCCCAAAAAAAAAAAAAAAAAAAGGAAGAAAGAAAAGAAAATGAAAAAAGAAATACAACTCCCTCACACTCAGTAGCAGCGCCTCCTGCACATGCAGCCAAGGTCACCAGCAATTACCTTGGCATTACGAGAAGACAAGGCCACGGCCCATGCCACCATCATTGCCACTCAGATGATGGGGATAGTGTCTCAGGAACTGGCCTGATAATCATGGAGCTGCCCAGAACATCATCCCTATGCCCACTGGAGCTGCCAAGGCCATGGGCAAAGTCAGGCCTGAGCTAAATAGGAAGTTCACCGGCATGGCCTCCTGTGTCCCCAGCACAATGTATCAGTTGTGGATCTGACCTGTGCCCAGGAGAAATCAGTCAAATATGAAGATATCAAGATGGTGACAGACAGGAGAGGGCCCCTTACAAGGCATCCCGAGCTATGCTGAGACCCAGGTTGTCTCCTGTGATATTAACAGCAACACCCACTATTTCACTAAGCACACTGGGGCTGGAATTGCTTTTTTGAGCTCATTTCTGGGTCTAACAATAAGAAGGAGGATGGATCTCATGGTCTCCACATGGGCTGCAAGGAGTAAAAGCCCCCAGATCACCAGCCGCAGCAAGAGCTGCTGGGAGTCCCTGCCCTCAACATACTGAAAATCTCCCTCATCACAACGTCCCCTTCAGAGTCCTGAAGAGGAAAGCTTAGGGAGCCCAGTCTCGTCATATGACATCAGTAGAATCTGCTGCACCCTTAAAAAAAAAACAAAAACCCTTGGGGCTGGGGAGATGGCTTCCTTGGCAAAGCATAAGGGCCTGAGTTCAATCCCCGGTTCTGCCAAAAAACAAAACAAATACAACAACTCAGCCACCTCCCTGGCTGGTGTCAACTTCAGTCCCTGGACATCTGTAGCATTCTTTCAATGTTTTTCTTTCTTTCTTTTTTTTTTTTTTTTTTTTTTTTTTTTTTTTTTTTTTTTTTTTTTTTTTTTTTTTGCAGTATGGGGGATCGAACTCAGCACCTTGCACTTGCCAGGCAGATGCTTAAACCACTGAGCTATCTTCCTGGCCCTCACTGTCTGTCTGTCTTTCATACCAGAAATCAAACTCAGAACCTTGCCCATGCCAGGCAGGCGCTTGTGCCACTGAGCTATCTCCCCAGCCCCTACTTCCTCCTTTGCTCGGACAAATCTGATCAAGTAGAATGAAACCCAACCCTCTCATTCCACTCTGTCACTCTCCCCTCCGTTCTCTGTATTGACATCGCTAGAGCCTGTTCAGTGTACTCCCTGGGTTCAACTGTCACTACTGCAAAATTAATTAATTAATTAATTAATAAAAAAATAAAAAGGGTCGAGGGACGGGGCTCCGTGATTAGAACACTTGCTCAGCATGCACAAAGCTCTGGGTTCCATTCCCAGCACACACACACACACACACACACACACACACACACACACACAAATCCAGCAGTAGACATAGACAGTTCCCCAACAGCATCAAGCCTTTATGCAGGGAGGCTCCTGCCTGGCAACCCCCACCCACCCAAGCCAGCAACTCGGGCTCTGACAATTACCTATTCCAACACCTGGACTAGAGCCAGCTCCGCCTTTGCTTTGCACCAATGCTTCTTCCTCCCATCGGATTATCCGAATAATACCTGTTTCAATGTCCACCTCATCAGAGTTGGCTGGGGCGAAGGGTCTTCACTGTTCAATGCCCAAGTGTATGTAGGAGGTGGACAGTGCCCACATAGAGACAAATGCAGTCAGTAGGAGTGACAGAAGTTCTGTGAAAGGCACTGTGGGACTGTGGAAGGCACAGCTTGAGGGCAGGAGTGTTATTTGCTGTCTCTCCTGGACATCTTTCTTCACTCAGACCTCTGCTCCCTACAGTGCAGCCATGAGGAACACTGGCAGCTGCACCTATGGGCACATGTTCCCCAGCCACTACCAGTGATGGTGAACCATTTAGAGCTTCCAGTAGGAACAAACAGCCTGCTGGGACCTGCGTGCCACTGGTTCACCACCACTGTCTAGACCTTGACTTTGCTGTTCTTTCTCTCAGGAAAACCCTTCCAAGAACCTCACTGTGTAAATCCTATTTGTCTACAGGAACCAGGACTTAGCTTCTTTGATTTCCCAAAGTGGGCATGGAGTGTCCCCTCTCCCAGCAGGGGCTGATGTGCCTTGGCCCTGGGTCTCTGCCAAGGAAAGAGTACCCCCAGAAAGGTTTAGATAAGATCTGACCCATAAAAGCCAGGCATGGTGGTGCACACCTGTACTCCCAGCACCACAGCACTGGGAGGCTGAGGCAGGAGGACTGCTGTGAGTTTGAAGCCAGCCTGGAACATAGTAAGACTCTTTCAACAACAACAACAACAACAAAAAAGATCTGACACACAAATGCTGAATGGTGAAGGTCAAAGAGCCCAGAAGCTGTTTCCAGCCCTGACTCATCGGGTGAGGGAGTTCAGCAAATCACACCCTTGCAGACCTCAGTTATCCCCATCTTGTAATCTTGGGGTGAGAGTGGAGTCCCATTACATCAGTGGCTGTTACCTTTTGGGGATCATAGGGCTTAAAATTCCGGGAAAGCTATGCACAATTTCTGCAGCAGAATGCTTGTCTGTACATCATGTAGGGGCTCCAGCAGCTGCTAGGCTGGGACCTCCATACTAATGAAGAGATCACTCCAGTGCCCCCCCCCCCTTTTGCTCCAACCTCTTGCAGTCCACAAGAGCTAGGCAGAATCAAGGGTCCCAAAAGGGCCTGTACCCCTGCGGGAAGCCTCTGTAGCATTCTCCGGAGGTCTCGCTGCACGAGACAACTTCCCGGTGCACGAAACCCCAGGACTCTGGAGAAAGAGGGACTCACCGTTGCACCTGTCCACCCCATTCAAAATGAGAACAGGAAAATCGGGGCTGAGTGGGGCAGGGACTTACCTAAGGTCACACCACGAGCCGGGGCCTGGAGAGCCGGCTTCCTGCACCCCGCCCTGATGGACGCACCGAACCTCTAAGGCGGTGGCTGAGCTCCGGGCTTGGCCCTCAAGGCGCGAGGTGGGTGGAGGTGGGGAGCCTGCGCGGCCGGGAGCCGGGGAGCTGCGGAGCCGGGCCGGGGAGGGGCTGCAGTTTGCTGAGAGTCCCGCCGGGGTCCGCCCACCGCGCAGCAGCTGCTGCAGTCCAAGGTAATCTCAGCTGGCCGGGACTGGACGGGCGAGGGCAGCTGCGGCCGCGCGGGCGGAGTTGGGGGCGCAGCGCGGGGCTCCGGCTGCTGGCGCCTATCGCCCCGGAATGCCCGCGCGGCAGAGTGGGGTGCGGCCGCCAGCCTTGCAACCCGAGCTGCTACCCCTGGTTAAAAATACCCCCTGCCCTGCTCTCCCCTCCCCCACCTGCCCTTCTGTCGCGGCCCCGCCGCCCCACCTCGGCAGGCACTGGCCCCTCCCCGGGGACAGCCCTGCCTTAGGCGAATTTGTCCTCGCGAACTGGCCCCGGGCCTGCCGAGGGAGGGGCGGGGAGACACCATGAGTAAGAGATAGTCAAAGCCTTGCAGGAGAGATAAGGGAGAGTCAGGGAAGCGGGTTAGGAGCCGGGGAGAAAAACGGAGGAGGGACGAGGGCGGAGGGAGAGGCGGGGAAGAGTGCTCTTCCTGGTTGGGCCCAGTCCTGAGCTGTTACACGGGAAGTCAGCGGAGGGGACATCAGTGACGCCCCAACCTCCCCTCCCCTAGGTAAGAAGCCGGGTGGGCGGGCCGCGCGTCTTGGATCCCCGCCACTGCTTCCGGGCTGGGGGGCTGCCCGAGATCGGCCCCTGCTCTGGACTCTTTCCGTGTCCAAGGAGTGGTGGGTGCTCCGGTTCCAGCCTGGGCTCAGCTCTGTCCCTAGGCGCTGGGCTGGGCCCTGGCAACTCCGATCTCCAAGTAGGGAACGGGGCGCTGGGGAGAGGGGCTCTTTTTGTCTAGGGTTTCAGTCTAAGCCGGAGAAAGGAATCCGTAAACTAGGAGTTTGGCTAATTTGGGGAGGGGTTAACAAGAGGGCCAATAGGGTCAGAGACCTTCTCTACCCTCCCCCTCCATCTTTCTTGTTCCCTAGTTCAGGAAGAGCTCCACCCTATGCACCTGGCTGCGGGCTGACCACAGAGTTGCCGGCCGGATTCTGGGAGTGAGGGGAAGGAGTGGTGGTGGTCAGAATACCTGGGAACTGGGAGGCCCTTTCCTGGATTCTGGAAGCCCAGAGCCCTTAGCTCTGTGAGGAAGGAAGAAAGGAAGGGAGGATAGGGCAGAAGAGAATCGTTAGCGGGCAGGAGCTGGGTTCTAGTTTTGGTAAGGTTCCCTGCAGACCCACCTGGCCCACAGGATGGCGGAGGAGTTCATCACGCCCGTTTACTGCACCGGGGTGTCAGCCCAAGTGCAGAAGCAACGGGCCAAGGATCTAGGCCTGGGGCGCCACGAGAACGCCATCAAGTACCTGGGCCAGGATTATGAGCAGCTTCGGGCTCGATGCCTACAGAGTGGAACCCTCTTCCGAGATGACGCCTTTCCTGCTGTGCCCCAAAGCCTGGGCTATAAAGAGCTCGGTCCCAATTCCTCCAAGACCTATGGCATCAAGTGGAAGCGCCCAATGGTGAGAGGGACCACCATGAGTGGGACTCCGCTCACACTGATCGTGGGTGGGCATTGGGGTCTGCGTGGCTGGTAGCCAGTTTTTAGGAGAGACTGGCGCAGGGACAGGACTCTGGGTCTTGCAGGAGCTGTTGTCAAACCCCCAGTTCATCGTGGATGGAGCCACACGCACAGACATCTGCCAGGGAGCACTAGGTAGGCCCCTAGGGGTGGGGTTCTGGATGCTTTTTCCACTACAGTTCCCCATTCCCACTCCTCTGGGCTCTGCCCCAGCCCCTCCCTCCTGCAAGCCCCAACAGGCTTTGGCTATCAGCACCAGGGGCTGGTTTGCCCAGTTCCTGGATTTTGTCTGTAAACTGAGAGACATTTGAGGCCCCCCCCCCCCGGTACCACTACAGTACCCACAAATGCACACACACACAAAGCAGAGCCATACAGCAGGCTTGACTTGGGTCTTTTCCATTCCAGGGGACTGCTGGCTTTTGGCTGCCATTGCCTCCCTCACTCTGAATGATACCCTTCTTCACCGAGTGGTTCCCCATGGCCAGAGCTTCCAGGATGGCTATGTTGGCATCTTCCACTTTCAGGTGAAGGGCCCAGCCCCTTGGGAGGAGGGGTAGCAGGCAGTGGAGGAAATGTGGAAGGAGGCCCCAGTACTCTGAACTTAGGGTGACAGGCCACACCCTGCAGGGGGAGCCCTCCCTCTGGCAGGTATTAGCCCTCACCATTACCCCTCCAGTCATGTGTGAGATAGCTGGGCAGGTATTTCTGCTGGCAGTGTTCCTGGGTGGTTGTGAGTATCAGGCAGAAAGTGGAGGAGTAGAAAGACTTCTGTGTTATATCCTGTGGGACAAATTCTTTTTCTCACACGGGCCTTAAGTTTCTTTCTCTAGAGAAGGCATATTCTGCTGGGAAAACATGACCATTCTCCACTTGTCAGTTCTGCCATCTCCCAGCTTATGAGCTCTGGCAGCCTCTGACAGTCTGACAGAAAAGAAAGACTCAGGAGTAAGTGTGTTTGCACCAATTCCTCCTGACATTTGCGACAGGGCCCATTTTTCCAAGTCATACAAAGGAATTCTCAATAAGCTGGGCTTGGGAGGGACACAGTCCAGCACCCTTAGTTGGGAGCCATCTGCCCTGATGGTCCCAGCCATCCAGAAGGACTCTACCGTAGATGTCCCATCCTCCTGCCTAGCCAGGAAGCCCTACCATGCTATCCTTGGCCTTGCGCAAGGACGACGACGGCCCACTGCGGCAACCACCAGCTATATTAGCGCAGGGCCACACCTGCCCCGCTCTATTCCACAGGGGCGTGACCTTCCACCCCCTTTCTCCTCCTCCTTCGCTCAGCCTTCCAATCAGTTCCTCCCTGGCTTCTGATTGGCCCTTTCAATATCCCTTCCCCCTTATACCCCAGATCCTCGGACCCTCTTGCCCTACTTCTAGCCTTGTTCTTGGCGGGCCTGGGCTTGGGTCGCTGGCTATCTTCTGGCTTCAGGCACCCTGGGCCTGAGCCACACCCCGGCTACTGCCCTGGGAAACCTGCCGCCAGACATCTCTAAGCAAATCTCAGGATTGCAGGAAACCAGCCCCACCTGTCTTGTAGAAGGATCTAGGTAGGACATATTCCTTTTACATCTGTTTACGTATATCCGTGTGTAGTAATATACAGTGAATAAACACTGGAAAATTTTATTACAGTAAAAGAAACATTGCAATTAATCCCCCTTCCAAGATACACACACATCCCATTCTTGTTAGCTCTGGCTGAAATACTGGGAGACTTTTTTCAGGCGTGTCTTTAATTATGCTGTCGTAGCTGTCTCAGTGTCCTGAATCCGTTCAAAATGTCTTCCTTGCCTGCTCATTTTCACTTTGGAGAGGAGCCAGAGTTGTACAGTGCCAGAGCCAGTGAATGAGGTAGATGAGGATGCACCAGTGTTTTTAGGAGCCGGTCTTCCCTTTGGACAATACAAGGCAGAGAGATGCCCTGGCAAGAGGATACCCAGAACTGCATTTTACATTCACCGTGCGCATTTAGTCACCCTGCGCATGTCCCTGTGTGTGTGTGTGTGTGTGTGTGTGTGTGTGTGTGTGTTCATTTACTCCTACATGCATGCCTCTATACCCAGCCCTGGAAAGGGAGTGGAAAGTTAGGGACAGGGCCTGCCTGGCCAGATCTCAGTTGAGTTCAATTGCCAATACCAAAACAAAACAAAACAAAACAAAACAAACCACACACACACACTATTGACCACTTTATTTATTTATTTTATTGGGGAATCTTGGTCTTTTTGAGATAGGATTTCACTGTGTAGTTCAGGCTGGCCTTAAACTCACCTTGTAGTCCAGACTGGCCTCAAAGTCACAGCAATCCTGCCTCAGCCTCCTGAATGCTGGGATTACAAGTATGCGCCATCACGCCCAGCTGTTATCCACTTCAGTGGGAAGGAACTGAGGGGTTCAGAGCAGATAACTTATCCAGGACCTGCTATCTACATATACTTCCTTCCGTGTCTGCAGGGGTGTGTTCCAGGACCCCATGGATGCTCAAGTCCTTTACATACAAACTGTGGTATTTGCATATAATTTTCACACACCCTCTGCATCTTCCAGTACTCTTGGCATCTCCAAATGACTTATAACTAATACAACATGGATGCTATTTAAATATTGTATTTATTATGCTGTATTGATTGGGAATAATGACAAGAAAATACTGATGCTTTGGGGGTGGGGTTGGTACTGGGACTCCAGCCTAGGGCCTGGCACTTAGCTAGCCAAGTGCTGTGCCACTGAGCTGCGTCCACAGCATTTTTTATTGTTTTTCAATTTTTATTTTAAGACAGAGTCTTGCTAAGTTGTCTAGGCTTTGTACCTCAGTCATCTGAATAGCTGAGATTGCAGGTGTACCACTGTGCCACGCAGGGCCAAGACCGGGGTTGCTACTGAGGATTGAACCCAGCGTCCTTGCACTAAGCTGTGTCACCAGCCTCCCCACCTTTTAGAGACAGGATTCTCCTAAGGGGCTGAGCTGTCCAAGCTGGGCTTGAACTCACAGTCCTCCCGTCTCAGCCTTGCCAAGTGCTGGTTTTATAGGTGTGTACTTATGGCTGGCTCTCAGCACTTACTTTTTTGAGTCAGTGTCTCACTAAGTTGCCCAGACAAGATGAGCTTATTATCCTCCTGCTTCAGCCTTCCAAAGTGTTGGGTTTACAAGATGTGTACCACTGTGCTTGGCTCAGATGCATCTTTAAAAATATAGTAGTGTTTTCTTTTTCTTTTTCTTTTTCTTTTTTTTTGCAGAACTGGGGATTGAACTCAGGCCCTTGTGCTTGCCAGGCAAGCGCTTATTCTACTGAGCCATCTCCCTGGCCACTTAGTGTTTTCATAGAATGGGGGACTCTGTGGTTGAATCAGCTGGTTAAATCTATGGTTGTGGAACCTGTAGATGGCTGACTATATGGCTATATAGTTGTATCTAGTATATGTCAAATATATATATATATATATATATATATATATATATATATGTTATATGTGTCTTTAGAATATGTGGCCTAGAATCATGCATCTACCATGCTTCCCCAAAGTAAGACCTAACTATAAAATAAGCACTCTTGAAAATTGGAGATCAAAACTGCCAGCCCCAATCGGCCTACCCTGGCCTTACCTGCCTTACAGCATAGCCACTGAGCAAGAGAGCAGTAATGGTAGGAAAGGGAAGGATAGGCTCACTGAGGCTGGCATTTGTTTGTTTTGTTTTGGTTTGGAGACTGGGTCTCCATGTAGTTCAGGCTTCCCTTGAACTTACTGTGCAGCCTAGTTTCACCTCAAACTCAAGTCAGTCCTTCTGCCTTCACTTCCCTAATGCTGAGATTATAGGTGTGTGCCATGATGCTCAGCTGGGCTAGTATTTTTTTTAAAGGTATTATTTATAACTTTTAGAAATTTTTTAAAATTTATTTATTTGGTACAGGGTCTTGCTACGTAGCTCAGACTTGTAATTATCCTCCTGTCTCAGCTTCCCTAGTGTTGGTATTACAGGTGTGCGCCATCACATCTGAGATTCCGGAACTGGCATGGCATGCAGTACTGGGGATCGAACTCTGGTCCTTGCGCTTGCCAGACAGGCACTTAGACCACTGAGCTAACTACCCAGCCCTGGGCTGGCAGTTTTGATCTCTAGTTTCCAAGGCTGATTATTTGTTAGCTAAGCCTTATTTTTAGGGTAAGAGGGTAGTAAGCGGCAGAGCTGAAGGAGGCACTTGGGTCTGGGGGATCCCAAAGCAGGTGGTCACTGTGCCCTTCCCCCACAGCTGTGGCAGTTTGGGGAATGGGTGGATGTGGTTGTGGATGACCTGCTGCCCACCAAGGACGGGAAGCTGGTGTTTGTGCATTCTGCCGAAGGCACTGAGTTCTGGAGTGCTCTGCTTGAGAAGGCCTATGCCAAGTGAGTAGTGACCTAGGCAACAGCTTCCACCTCCACCCCCCAGGGCTGGGAACTCCTGACCCTCTTACCAGGTCCTACTCGATGCCACAGTGCTGACATAGGCTGCCCACAGGGTGAATGGCAGCTACGAGGCCCTGTCAGGAGGCAGCACCTCGGAAGGCTTTGAGGACTTCACAGGTGGAGTCACCGAGTGGTATGAGCTTCGCAAGGCACCCAGTGACCTCTACCAAATCATCCTCAAGGCGCTGGAGCGGGGCTCCCTGCTGGGCTGCTCCATTGACGTGAGTGTACCCAGCTTGTCACTCATGCCCTGCCTCTGGCACCCAGCCTGGGATGCAGCAGTTCCCTGTCCCTATTCATGCTCTGCTCACTGCAGCATGTCCATGTCCAATGTCATTCCTGTCCCTCCTTCCACTCCATCCCCTAAACATCAGGTCTAGACTCCCCCAGACTTGTGCTCCTGACTCCTCACCACTCCTGTGTTCTCCCTCTATACCCTCCTTGGGCCTAACCCTACTCCTCTCCTTCCTCACCTGGCTCCATCCCATTGTTTCCATTCTTCCCTGTAGTACTGTTCCTCTTGGGACACATGCATGGCTGTATATGTGCGTATGCACATGTTTAGGCCTCTGTTAACCAGTAACACTCAATGGGACGCCCATGCCTAGACACCCCCCTGTGGCAATGTTGATGAGTACCTAGGATCCTCCAGAGCTGAGGAACTGCGTGAGAACAGAGAAGATAGGAGCGGGGTCCTCGTCTGCCACTCCCAATAGCTACTATATGTGCAGGGACATTGCCTTAGATCCAGCAGGGCTTCACATTGGTGTCTTTCTGCAGATCTCCAGCGTCTTGGACATGGAGGCAGTCACTTTCAAGAAGTTGGTGAAGGGCCATGCGTACTCTGTGACTGGGGCCAAGCAGGTACTTCCCTGGGTGGGGCCTGCCCTGCAGGGTAAGTCCTGCTTCCTGTCCCATCCTGACCTTCCTGGCTCCTGACCAGGGCTGTGGGAGATGCCTGCTCCCCCTCTGACCTCCTGTAGCACTTGCTTCTCCCTGGGGACGCCCATTCCAAGGTGCTTATGAAGCTTACCTGATTTCCTGTGGCTCAGATGTATGGCCGCCTCTCTGGCTGTACATTCCTTGAGGACAGCCTTCTTGGCATGTGGATGGGTGTAGGTTATGGGGTGTGGGGAGAGGTGTGAGAGGCGGGCCAGGGAGGGCTGTCAAAGTTTGTGCCAGATACTGGCACTGACAGGCACTCTGGGGAACAGGTGAACTACCAGGGACAGATGGTGAACCTGATCCGGATGCGGAATCCCTGGGGGGAGGTGGAGTGGACAGGTGCCTGGAGTGACAGGTGAGGGGCAAGTAGGGATGACCTGCGGAGGCCTGGGGAGGCTCTTAGTTGCCCTTGGTGGTTGTACCTGAGGCTCTGTCCCACAGGGTGGATTTGGGGTTGGACAAAGGGGCCCATCTTAGGGCACCTCCCTGACAAATCATAAGTTGCATGGGGCCTAGTCAGCCTGGGATGTGGCCAGAGGTCCACTGCCCAGAACTGGACTTGGAGGCTCCCCTGAGAAAAGCCCTCCTAAAGGGGCTCATGAACACAGGCCAGAGTAGACAGGGCCTGGGGACTGTGGACAGACAGGTCGGTGCCCATGAGCCTTGGCAGTGCCCTGCTCCCCACAGCTCTTCCGAGTGGAACTACGTGGACCCATACGCACGGGAGCAGCTGCGGGTGAAGATGGAAGACGGAGAGTTCTGGTGAGGAGCCCTGTGCCAGCCTGGCTGCCTTGGCCCCCATGGCCACATGGCTGGGCCTGTGGCTCACCCCTGCCCTGACCCCAGGATGTCCTTCCGGGACTTCTTGCGCGAGTTCACCCGCCTGGAGATCTGCAACCTGACGCCCGACGCACTTAAGAGCCGGACTCTCCGCAACTGGAACACCACGCTGTATGAGGGCACCTGGCGGCGAGGGAGCACCGCGGGTGGCTGCCGCAACTACCCGGGTGAGGAGCAGGCGTGGGCCATAAGCCTCAGGTTCCGACTGTCACTTAGAGATGGTTGTACTTGTTAGCCCCTGGAGTTTGCTCTGCAGAGTTAAATATGAACTGTTAAAGCCAACACTTTCCCAGTCTTCATCTCCGTCTTGTTCTCTTTCCTTATCCAGGTTAGGTTAGGATCTTTGTGTGTGTGGAGGGGGTGGTGGTGGTATAAGCCTTGGGAATTGAACCCAAGACTTTTGCTCTGAGTTGCATTCCTATCCTTTTTTATTACTATTACTATTACTATTATTTATTTATTTATTTATTTATTTATTTATTTTTGGCAGAACCAGGGATTGAACTCAGGCCATTCCACTTGCCAGGGAAGTGCTTATTCTACTGAGCCATCTTCCCAGCCCCTGTCCTTTTTTATTTTGAGGCAGGATCTTGCTAAGTCACTAAATTGCCTAGGCTGGGTTTGAACTTGTGATCTTCCTGCCTCAGGCGCCCCGAATGCTGAAATCACAGGCATCCAGCACTACCCTCACCATTTTGATTGTATTCCCCTCAAGCATTCAGTTTCCTGGCCTCTTTTTCGTCAGGTCCTCCATCCAGCATAACCGCAGTCCAGGCTGAGCCCAGCTCTTCACTGGCTCCGAGTCACTGAGTGTGGCTGGAGAGAAATAATACAAACACCAAGTTTTCTCTGTGTGGTGGCAGCCTCAAACCTCAAATGAGCTCTTCGCAGCCTGTTGGGTGGCACACAACTGTAATCCCAGCACTCTGGGAGGCTGATCAGGAGGATGACAAGTTTGGGCTTAACATGGCAGCTTAAGCAACTTGGCAACTGGGCAAGACCTGGTCTTTTTTTTTTGTTTGTTTTTGTTTTGTTTTAGGGAAGGGTCTACAGGGTGTTCAAGGTCTCACTACCAGATCAGACTTTTTAGTGATCTGCCTGTTTACAGCCTCCCAAGAACTGGGATTATAGGTGTACGCCATCAGTTGCCATCTCAGTGTGCCCCAGGAGGTGGGTAGGGCCAGCATGGCAGGTCCAGGGATCGAACCCCCGGCCCCTGCACCTGCTTGTAGGCCCTTTAATCCGCTGAGCTATTTGGCCAGCCCTCTAGAGCTGGCCTTAAAAAACAAAACAAAAAAACCCTGGAGCTAGCAGGGAGCACTCTGCAACTATGCATGGTCCTCAGCCCTTCTGCTGTGGGTGAGCACTGTCCCCGCACTCAGCTTCTTTCCTTCGTTGCTGTCATCTGCAGTCTTGGCTTCTACCCCATTGTGAAAGACCTCTTCTGCTCCAAGCCCAGCTCCTTTTGTTTGGTATTTTGATGGTCTTCCCAAGCTGCCCAGGCAGGGCTTGAGCTCCATCCTTGGTCTCTGCCAGACACCTCCTCCCAGTCCACATACCAACCTTGGCTGCCTCTAGTCCACCTGTGTGCACCTTGCCCATCCTTGCTGCCACCTGCCTGGGACTTAGGCAGAACTGTTCTCACTTCTGGGAACCCACTGTGCTCCGGAGCCCATCCTCCCTGTCCCCCAAAAGCATTGTGTTCCTTCATCCCTCACCTCTCACTCCTGTGTCATTATGGAAAATCTCCAGTCTAAGAACATAGTGACCCTCTCTTGACTCAGCCTCCCCACCCTGGCTTCTGCTTCCTTTGAAAGCAAAACTGCTCAGGAGTTGCCACCCTGCACTTTTTTTCTGGACAGCTTTGGCTTTGCCAAATATACTGCCTGTCCTGTGACCTCTAGCAGTTTTTTTTTTTTTTGGTACCTGGAATTGAACTCAGGACCTTGCACTTGTCAGGCAGGTGCTTATGCCACTGAGCTCTCTCCCCCGGCCCTAGCCGTTCTGCTCAGAAGTGTTTTCCCTTGCACCATGCCCTATGCTATGACTGAGGAGGCTGCTGTCCTACAGCTCCAGCTCCATCGTGTACTTGCCACATCTTGGCTCATTTTTTTTTAATTTTTTTTTTTTTTTTTTTTTTTTTTGTATTAAGTACAAGGTCTACAGGATCTCACTATGTAGATCAGACTCTAGTGATTCTCCTGTTTTCAGCCTCCCAAGCCCTGGGACTACAGGTGCGTGCCACCACACCCAGTCTCAATCACCATCTCAGCACGCCTAGGGGACGGGCACGGGTACGGGGTGCCAGGGATCGAACCCTGGCCACTGAACTGTGCCTAAGCAGGTGCTTTAGTCTGCTGAGCTATCTGTCCAGCTCTTTGATTCATTTTTCTGTATCTTGGTCTTTTCTTCTGCCAAGGGTAAATTTGAGTTGGGTGTGGTGGCACAAACCTATAATCCTAGCACTCAGGGAGGCTGAGATAGGAGGATTGCTGTGAGTTCAAACCCAGTGTGGGCTACATAGCAAGACTCTATCTCAAAAAAAGGAAGAAAATAAATAAAAAAGCACAGTCATTTATCTTGTAAAGGAGAAATAGCTCAGCTGCCTAAGGGCCTGTCTGGAAAGCTCAAGGTCTTGAGTTCCATCCCCAGAACAGAAAAAAACAAAACAAAACAAACAAAAACAATAGTTCAGGGAGCACTTAACTTGTAAAGTCCTTGGAGGAAGCCCTGCTATTGGACAGGACAAATTCCTTCTTGAAGAGCTGCTTAGCTCTTCTTGTCTCTTTGTTTTTACATGTGAATTGTAGAATAGGTTTTTTAGATCTTGCAGAATAACATTTTGAGGCCAGAGGTGCAGCTCAGTGATAGAGCACTTGCCTAGCATGCACGAGGCACGGGGTTTGATCCCTGGTCCTGCAAAAACAAATAAATGAAGGAAAATACATAAGTTGTTCTGAGACCTTAATTTGGAGTTTATTAATTAACTATTGCCATTTTGAGAATCCTTGTCTCAGGTTGTGCATCGATCTTTATGTATGTGATCTTTATAATATCTTTCAACAGAGTCTTACAAATTTCATTACCAAGAATTCAAGCTCATGTTGAGATTTATTCCTGGACATGCTCTCATTTTATCACTACTATAACAGTATCCCTTATCTCAAATGCCTGTTACTACAGGGCTGGGGAAATAGCTCAGCAGCGTAAACACCAGCCTAGTAAGCACCAGGTCCTGAGTTTGAACCTGGTTAACAAACAAAAAACTCCTGTGAAAATCAAATGCATGTTACTAGAAATGAAGGGAATTTGGATATTTGCAGATTTTTAAATACTTATAATGAGATATCTTGGGGGTGGGACCGAGTTGAACCATGGAATTCATTTATGTGTCATGTCTGTCTGCACAGCCTGAATGTAACTTTATACAACAGTTTCAGTATACCTGCTATTGTTTTGTACTAAGGATTGAGGCTAGGGCTTTCACACTGAGCTACATCCTTATTTATTTATTTGGAGATAGGGTCAGAATGTCAGTCACTTAAGTTGCCCACTCTGGGCTCAAACCCTATAGTCCTCCTCTTGCCTCAGCCTCCCAGAATGGATATTATTACTTTTAGTGCTGAGTCTTTTTTTTTTTTTTTTAGAACCGGGGATTGAACTCAGGCCCTTGCGCTTGCCAGGCAAGCACTTATTCTACTGAGCCATTTCCCTGGCCCTGGATGTTATTACTTTTATTTTATTTTATTTTTTATTTTATTTATTTGTGTGTGTGTGTGTGTGTGTGTGTGTGTGTGTGTGTGTGGCCAGCTCAGCCCACCAGGGGGCGGGGCTGGCTGGCATGTGGTGCTGGGGGATTGAACCGCGGTCCCTGTGCTTTGCTAAGCTTGTTCTAAGTCGGTGCTTTAGACCACTGAGCCATCTCACCAGTTCTGGATGTTATTACTTTTACACAACAGATTTTACATCCAAGTTCATGAGTGAGATTTCCCTGTTACTTTGTTTTCTCTCACTAACCACACTGGTATTGCTGCTACATTTTTCAAATATCATCTCTCTTTCTGTTTTCTAGAAGGGTTTGCCTAAGGATATGTAGGAAGGATATGTTGCCTCAGTGTTTGGTAAAACTTGTCCATAAAGCTGTCAGGCCTGTTTTTTAATGTGAAGATGAAAGTTCAACAATGAATAATGGTTATCAGATTGTTCCTATTTTCTTCCTTCTTGAGCCTTTTAAGAAATTTCTTATGTTGTGCATAGCTTTGTTTTATTTGAAACTGAGCTAAGTATTACTGAACTATGGTTGAGCCTATTTTTATGAGTTATATTTTCTAAGAATTTTTCCTTTTCTTCTGTCTGTTTTCAGAGTTTCTAAAACAGTTATACCATGTATTCTGTTATGCCTCATTTTATTTGTTTTGGGGCATTTGGGGGGAGGGTTGAGACATGATCTCTCTATGTAGTTTAGGGGCTTCAAAGTCATAGGGATGGAGCCAGGGAGATAGCTCAGCAGAATAAGCACAAGCACAAGGGCCTGAGTTCAATCCCTGGTTCCACATTTAAAAAAAAAAAAAAAAAAAAGTCATAGGGATCCTCCTGCCTAAGCCTCCTGAGTGTTGGGAATACAGGCAAACATCACCACTCCTGGCTTTATGCCTGGTTTATAATAATGTTCTCTCTTTATATAGGATGTTTGTGACAGTTTTCTGTATTTTATAAACTCTGTGAAGTTTGCCAATATTAATCTTTATAAAGAAATGATTTTTGACATTGGAAGTTCTTTCTGTAGTATTTTTCCTGTCATCAGTTTGCTTTTTGTTCATTATCTTGTTTCATCTAGCTTCTTTGGGTTGATTGATTGATTGATTGATTGATTGATTTAGTTTTGTGTTATGAGACAGGCTCTCAGTATGTAATTCAGGCTGGCGTTGAATTCACTTTGTAGCCCAGGCTGGCTTTGAACTCAGCCTCTTTTTTTTTTTTTTTTTTTGCATTTAGTACAGGGGATACAGGGTCTCACTACATAGATTGTACTCACAGTGATCCTCCTGTTTTCAGCCTCCCAAATGCTGGATTACAGGCACAAGCGACTATGCACAGTCTCAATCGCTGTCTCAGCCTGCCCTGGGGGTGGGGCCAGCACAGTATGAACTCAGCCTCCTGAGTGCTGAGATTACAGTAGTACACCACCATGTCTGGCTTTTGTTTGTTTTGTCTCTTTGAGACAGGGCCTTACTGTGCAGTTCAGGCTAGCCTTGAGCACACTTTTGTAGCCTGGGCTAGTCTCAAGTTTGCAGTAATCCTCCTGTCTCAGCCTCCTGAGTGCTAGGATTATAGGTGTGTGCCACTGTGTCCAGTCCATGCCTGGCTTTTGAATTTATTTTGTGTCATCCTCGTCTTCTTCTTCCTCCTCCTCCTCCTCCTCCTCCTCTTCCTCCTCCTCTTCCTCTTCCTCTTCCTTTTCCTTTTCTTCTTTTTTCTTCTCCTCCTCCTCCTCCTCCTCCTCCTCTTCTTCTTTTTTGCTTTTTGAGAGAGGGTCTTGTTATGTAGTACAGGTTGGCTTTGAACTCACTATGTAGCCTAGGCTGGTCTTGAACTTGCAGGGGTCCCCTTGCCTCAGCCTCCTGAGCACCGAGATTACAGATGTGTTCCACTACACCTGGCTATCTCATATGTTTACTGTTCTCCCAAACAATACAAAGACTTTGGGGTGGGGTGGGGAAACAAGACCTTAGAATATGTAGGTTGGATTGCTTTTCCCTTTAATATGCTTATATAAACTGGTATTTTAATTCTAAACAAGTTTTTTTCTTTTGTTTTGTTTTGGTGGAACTGGGGATTGAACTCAGACCCTTGTGTTTGCCAGGCAAGTGCTTATTCTACTGAGCTATCTCCCTGGCCTGGTTTTTGTCCTAAATTGAACACCACCATGATCATCATTTGAGTTAGCTACTGTGCGTGTGGTAGTTTTGCTTACCACTCTCAGACCATTCACCTGAACTTACTTTCCACCTGCCTGGATTACAGCCTTGTGTACTTCTTTTAGCAAGGGTGTATGGGGATAAACTTTCTTAGGTTTGTCTAAAGTGCCTTTATACCATGCTTAGCCTTGATTGTTCTCTGGATATTGAATTTGGATTAACGTTATTTTCAGCCCATTGAACATTCATTCATTCATTCATTCATTCATTTGCAACAAGGTCTCACTAAGTTTCTCAGACTGCACTTGAGCTCAGAATCCTCCCATCTCAGCCTTCTGAGCAGTGAGAATTACATGTGCATACCACCATGCCTAATTTAAGCTTATTTTTAATGTGATACTCTACAATTTTACCATGCTTTGTTGAGATATGGATTTCTTTCCATTCTGCTTTGGATTTGTTGAACATCCTGGGTCTAAATTACTATCTTTCAACAATGCTAGAAATTTTTTAGCCATCATCTGTTAAAATATTTCCTGAGGGCTGGAGATGTAGTCTAGTGGTAGAGTGCTTGCCTAGCAGGCACAAGGCCCAGCACTGTACATACACAAATGTGTGTATGCACACACGCACGCACGCACGCACACAGCGTCCTTCCTATTCTATTTTCTTAGAATTCTAGTTAAGTGAAAGCTGGACCCTTCCACTCAATATTCTTCTCTCTTGTTTCTTTTTCCATCTTTCAATCTCTCTCCCTGTCTCCTTGTGGGAGCTGCACCTCTTATCCTAGAGGCTGATGTGTGGGAGTTCTCTGAGTTCTCGGCTAATTTAAGTTCTTCCAGAATGTTTCTGGCAGCCACCTGGGACACTCACCCTTTTGGAGACTAAATTTGTCGCGTAAGATTTCCTTGACTTCATGGGCAGCAGGAATTAAAGCAACAAGCGTACCTGCAAGGTGGCCAGTGGACTTGTTTTTCTTTCTTCCTTGCTGGCTGGAGGTTCTCATGGCTTACAGGTTATGGAATCTGCTGTTGGATGCTCCGCCTCAGGTTGCACGTGGCCTGCATCCTCTGCTGTGGGCTCCAGGGCTTGATGGGCTATGCATGACTCACCTTGCAGGGCCACTTGTTTCCATTTTCTAAAAAACACCTTTATCAAGATTTAAGTGACATAGTATCTAACTCACCTATTTAAGGTGCGCGATGATCCATCAGCAGTTAGTATATCCACAGACCTGCACACCTTCCGCACGCATGTCAATGTTAGGGTGTTTCGTTATCCTCCCCCCACCACTGCACTGTCATGCCCCAGCCCCACTGGGACCACGGATCTCCATCCTGTCTCTCATTCAGGATATTTTGTACAAATGGAATTATACAGTATGTGGCCCTTGGTGGCTGGTTTCTTTCAATTAGTATGTTTGCAAGGTCCATCCATGTTGTAGTTTGTATGTGTGTTGTTGTTGTTGTTGTTGTTGTTTTCTTCCTGGTACTAGGGATTGAACTCAGGACCTTATGCTTGCCAGGTAGGCACTTAAACCACTGAGCTATATCCCCAGCCCTGTATGAGTGTTTGGTTCCTTTATTTGTACTTGATATGGGGACTGAACCCAGGATCTTTGCACTGAGCTACACCTCTAGCCTTGTTTTTTATATTGAGACAAGTTCTTAGTAAGCCACTCAGTTATCCAAGCTGAGCTTGAACTTGTGGGGGGGGGAGTTTTGTTGTTGTTGTTGTTTTTTGTTTTGCAGTACTGAGGATTGAACTCAGGACCTTGTGCTTGCCAAGCAAGCGCTTATTCTACTGAGTATCTCCCCCGCCCCTGAGCTTGAACTTGTGATCGTCTCACCTCGGCCTCCCAGCGCCCAGCCTGATTCCTTTTGATTGTCAGATAATATTCCATTTCTTAGACACACCTTGTTTTTCGCTCATCAGTTGATAGTTAAGTGCTTGTCTCTTCTGTTGGCTGTCCTAAGAACACTGCTCTGAGTGGCCTTGTACCAGCTTCCTGCGGCCATATTCACTCTACAGCATCTACCGAGGAGCACAGTTAGGGCTCAGATAGTAGCCCTGTGTCCAGCCTTTTAAGATGCTACCAGACCGAGGGCCAGGGAGATAGCTCAGTAGAATAAGTGCTTGCAGGCTCTGAGTTTAATCCCAGTACCACTAAAAAACAAACAAACAAACAAACAAACAAACAAGATGCTACCAGACCATTGTCTAAAGCAAGTGTGCCACTTTTTTGTTCCACTGGCAAGTGTGTAAGGTCCTGATTTCTCCACATCCTCAAGGACACCTCTTATGATCTGTTGTCTAATTGTAAATTTGGGAGGGAAGTTTACTGCGGCTTTTAGTACCTTTATTTTATTTTATTTTATTTTATTTTATTTTATTTTATTTTATTTTATTTTGAGACAGTGTTGTCCTGTGTAGCCCAGGCTGTCCTCAAAATCAGAGATCCTCCTGCCCCAGCTTCCTGCACATTAGGATTACAGGAGTGCAGCACCATGCTTGGTATTGGTACTTTTAAAAAGGAGTTTTAAGGAGATATAAATGAAGGACAATTTTGTATCTGTATATACAGAATAGTTAGGATAGATATATAGCCACTTTCTTTTAATTCAATAAGAAGAAAGATTTGTACTAATAGTGTTTGGACAGGATATCAGATCGGCATCTTGAGCTATGAATGACTACTACAAAGACAACAATATGCAATGAATTAATTGTTGTAACTCCCCTACCACCCTGTTTTGAAACTGTCTCATTGCAATTTTTTTCTCAATAAAATTAATAAAATAAATAAATTTTAAAAAGGAGTGTTGTAGGTTGGACATGGTGGCACACAGCTGTAATTCTAGCACTCAGGAGGCCGAGGGAGAAGAATCACTATGAGTTTGAGGCCAGCCTGAATTGCACAGTAAGACTTTGTCTCAAAAAGATAAGTGAGGAGCCGGGGAGATAGCTCAGTAGAATATAGTGCTTGCCTGGCAAGCACAAGGTCCTGAGTTCAATCCCTGGTTCTGCAAAAAAAAAAAAAAAAAAGATAAGTGAATAAATAAATAAAGAGAAGTTTTGTGTATTCTATTCAGCACTTGATTATTTTTAGTAAAAGTGTTATTCAGTCAGCTAAATTACCAATCTGCCTGAAATGCAAGTCCCTATCATCCTTTATTGGTTCTCTGTGGGCTCCTGTTAGACCACACACACACACACACACACACACACACACACACACACGTGTGCGCACACTTGCCCACTCTCTCTGGTTTTTTTTTTTTCTTCTTTGCCTTCTTCCCTCTTCCTCTGTCCTCTTCTTCCCTTCTGTCCTGGAGGTTGAACCCAGTGCTTCTGCACTGAATTATACCCTTGTCCCTTTTTAATTTTTTTGTCTTTTTGACACAGGGCATTGCCTTACAGTTCAGGATGGCCTTGAGCTCATTTTGTAGCCAATGCTGGTCTCAAACTTGAAACAATCCTCTCCTGCCTCAGCCTCCCAAGTGCTGAGATTACAGGTGTGCCTGCCACACCCAACATCACTTTTTTATTTTTTACTTTAATATTTTAAGACTTTATTTTAAGTCTTGCTAAGTTGCCCAGGCAGGGCTCAAACTTTCTGCCTTCCTGGCTCCTCCTAGAGTCCTGCACCCCCACACCTGGCTTCTCTCGTCTTTTTCTGATCACTTCCTTAGACCAAGCCCTGCTCTCTTTTCTTTGCAATTATTCTGTAAATATATAAATGACCCCATGTGCTTGGACCTGCCCCTCTGTCCCTGTCACCTGGCACACAGTGTTCACTTAACGTTTGCCCAGTGAATGACTGGATTTGAAGTCCCCGAGTGAGGCTGGTATTGAAGACCTCTGTGTCCTGCTGGCCCCTGATCCTGGCTTCCTCTCCTCCTGCAGCCACCTTCTGGGTGAACCCCCAGTTCAAGATCCGGTTGGAGGAAGTAGATGACGAAGATGACTTCGGGAGTCGGGAGTCTGGCTGCAGCTTTGTGCTCGCTCTCATGCAGAAGCACCGTCGCCGCGAGCGCCGCTACGGCCGCGACATGGAAACCATCGGCTTCGCGGTGTACGAGGTGAGGCGCAGCAAGCTCCGCTAGGGGGCACCCGAGGCCGCGGGTCACACCTAAGGCTGGCCTGACGCGAGACAGGAGGCAAGACCGGAGGCGTGCAAGGTGGACAGGGACCTAAAATTGACCTTGACCGTCCTGGATTTCACCTTCACCTGTAGAGGGCGGCACGCTGCTCTCTAGAAGAGAGAGCTGGTTTGACAGCTCCTGGGGCCAGACTTTGGCTCAGAAAAAGTGGGCAAGTGGACCTTCCTGGGGCATGGGAGAGCCCCCTGCCTTGCAGGGTGTGAGCCCGGGCTGCTGAGGAGGGCAGCAGCAGGGGTTATCCCTCTGACTTGTGCCCTGCACCTGTTCGGCCTCCTAAGCTCTGCTCAAGAAGGGGACAGAAATCGCCAGATCTTCCCAACCTCTGGGGTGAAGTCCAGTCACAGTCTCTGCTCATCCCAGACCTCTGGCAGCGTGGTGTGGGCCTCTAATGTCCCTCGACTTTTACTACAATTCCTTGGCCATCCTGGTAGCTTTTCTAAAGGCCAGGCTGCCAGGGAGATGGCTCAGTAGAATAAGCACTTGCCTGGCAAGCACAAGGGCCTGAGTTCAATCCCCAGTTCCGCCAAAAAAATGAATAAAAAATAAAGGCCAGGCTGGTCCAGACACAGACACTCTCCCTGTCTGTCCCCTTTGGCCCCAGACCTGGGACCCTGCCTCCTGTCTCCTCAGCCCCACCCTGCAGGCTGAGAACTCGGGCTCTCTGCCCCAGGACACACATCTCTCCCTTTCTGTCTTGCAGCTCCCTCGAGAGGTAGGTGTGGCTCCAGCTCGCTTGGATTTACCTGAGAGAGAATCCACTCAGCCTCGTGTGGCCCAGCAGGGCAGCACAGTAGCAAGCACATCCCCAAGTAAAGCGCTGAGACATCGCCTCGTGTTACTACCTGGAAAGTCCTTTTCCCAAGGTTGTTGCGTGGGCCGAGCTCTCACTGTTCTCCTGACCTCTTGAGCAGGTAGCAAGGAGGGCTGGCTTTGAACCCTGGTCCTCAGAGCCCTACCCAGATGTGCACACACAGCACTTCCCTTGTCTTACTGTTTCTACCCAGTAAGTTCAGCCCCGGTCTGCCTGAGATAGAATGTCACTTACATGGCATGAGAGTGTTCCAGCGAGGCTTATTCATGCTTAGCTGCTCAGAGCCTCCACCCTCTGTGATGAGGGAGCAGATGAGGAAACTGAGGCATAGTGATTTGTCAGGGTCACATGGGCAGCCAGGGCTTGGAGGCTGAGGCCAGGGCAAGGCAGCTCCCAAGAGTGGGCCAAGTGGGTGCTGCAGCCCTGCCCCCTCCTCCTTCCCGCCAGCTGGAGGGCCAGCCAGCTGTGCACTTGAAACGTGACTTCTTCCTGGCCAACTCGTCCCGGGCACGCTCAGAACAGTTCATCAACCTGCGGGAGGTCAGCACCCGCTTCCGCCTGCCACCTGGGGAGTATGTGGTGGTGCCATCCACCTTCGAGCCCAACAAGGAGGGTGATTTCGTGCTTCGATTCTTCTCAGAGAAGAGCGCTGGCACCCAGTGAGTCACAGATTCCCCCTTCCTTTCCTTCCTTCCCCCACCCCCAGCTTCTTCCTCCTGACCAGCCCCTCTGCCTCCCCTTTCTGCAGGGAGCTGGATGACCAGGTCCAGGCCAACCTCCCAGACGAGGTGCGTGTTCCACTCCCCCAGCCACCAGCCCTTTCCTGCTTCCCTCACCCCTGGGTGTCCTGCAACTTTGGACTTCAGCTAGCAGGACCAATGCCCTCCTGCCAAGTTCCTGTGGTTTGTGCTGGCCCTGTGACAAAAGGACACGGTCTCCAGTCACTCATCTGTGATGGGTCTGAGTATCTTATTTCCTGCCCATGACAGCCCTTTATGGGTCCTGTCCCTGTGTCCCCTCTGAATAGGAAACA
This sequence comes from Octodon degus, assembly GCF_000260255.1. Classification (NCBI taxonomy): domain Eukaryota; kingdom Metazoa; phylum Chordata; class Mammalia; order Rodentia; family Octodontidae; genus Octodon; species Octodon degus. The sequence continues at coordinate 23,202,730 of NW_004524594.1, read as the reverse complement.
GTTTCAAGAGGGTGGGGAACCTGCTCAAGGGTGTGCAGCAAGGACCCAAATATTTACCTTTCACACTGAGCTAAACTGCAGCAGAAGTCCTGGGCAGAGGTTCCCAGAGTAAGGCTCAGAAGGGAAGTGAATGTGGCCCACAAGTATCTCTGCCCTCCCTCAGCAGCTGTCCCTGCAGGTGGGCTCAGGGCACCCCTTACCTGTTCCTTCCCTTCTCCACCTAGCAAGTGCTCTCAGAAGAAGAGATCGATGAGACCTTCAAAGCCCTCTTCAGGCAGCTGGCAGGAGAGGTAGGCTGAGGCCTGAGGGTTGCTGGTGGTGGGGGTGGCCTTTCCCAGGGCTGGTACCATCCTTACTCTTTCCCCAGGACCTGGAGATTAGCGTCAGGGAGCTACAGACTATCCTGAACAGGATCATCAGCAAACGTGAGGGTCCCCATGCGGCTGCTCAACACACCCTGTCCTGGCCCATTTCTTTTTTTTTTTTTTTATAATATCATTTTTTTTATTTATTTGAGAGAGAGAGAGAGAGAGAGAGAGAGAGAGAGAGAGAGAGAGAGAGAGAGTGGTGTGTGTGTGTGTGTGGCCAGCTCAGCCCACCAGGGGGCGGGGCTGGCTGGCATGTGGTGCTGGGGGATTGAACCGCGGTCCCCGATGCTTTAGCTAAGCTTGTTCTAAGTAGGTGCTTTAGACCACTGAGCCATCTCTCCAGCCCCTGTCCTGGCCCATTTCTGCACACTGTCAGAATCCAGGCTTTTGGGCCCGAGCCCCACTCCTCAGTCTGTGGGACTAGGGCTGCCCACCGCTGCCTTTCAGAGCCCAGCTTAGCACATGTCCATCTCAGACTCTTCCTGCTCCTGCTGTGCCCTGTTCCTACCTGGGCTCTGGGTCCTTGCAGGCCTGGGATGGTCTGCAGGTTCATGGTGGAGCTGGCCACCAGCAGCTTAGTGCCAAGGGAATGGCTGCCTTTTCCTGGAGACAGCTGCCCCTTCCCACCAGGCCAAGTGGCTTGAGAAGCAGGGTGTGACTAGGTGGACCGGAAGTGGACCAGCCTGCCCCGAGTTTTGTGTGCTTTGCTGCCTTCAGCACCTGTCCTGTTCATGGTCTTCTGTCCATGAGGAAGTCCTGCTTTTCCTTGGAGTCTGCAGCAAAGGCTGCCTGTCCATCTGTCTGCCCAATTTCTTGCACTTCTGTTGTCCTCTGGCTTCATTTTACTCTGGGCCAATCATTGGGTGCCAGTGTGGCCACTGGGACACCAGCCCACCCACTAAATTACTTCACACTCCTTTTTGACCATGAGTCTGCCCCCCTTGCTCTTCGAGACTCGACCCACAAGCAGGACCGTGACCTGCTGTCCAGCCTCCCAGCAAGAGACAGGTGCAGGAGGCTCACCGGGTTGACCTCCAGAACTGGTGTTTTATAGACAAAGACCTGCGGACCAAAGGCTTCAGCCTGGAGTCGTGCCGCAGCATGGTGAACCTCATGGACGTATCCTTCCTTCTGCTTTGTCTCCTGATGCTGAGGGCTAGGGAAAGGCACTACTGACTGGGTAGACTGTCTCTAGAACAAAGCCAAGAAAGGGACCAAGCTGGGGGCATGAGGTTGTACATGTGCCCCTTGCAAATTTTTAAGGCATCCTCCAGTTAATTGAGGGGAAAACTGAGGTACAGGCCTTATGGCAAAACTAGGGTCCTCCACTGACCCTGAAGCTTGGTGCTGTTTCCCCCTCCCCCCGACACACACCCTTTTGCACCCAGTTCTGAGAGCATAACTAACTTTTGGGGCGGCTGCACATGGTACTTGCTACTCCCTCAGCACTGACAGCTGTCCTGCTTTCCCTGTGGCCAGTGTTCCTCTTCCTCAGTTGTCCCCTCCCACAGGCCTGGTCTAAGGTGCTGAGTTTCTTTCTTAATGACTGCTCAGCGTGATGGCAATGGGAAGCTGGGCCTAGTAGAATTCAACATCCTGTGGAACCGAATCCGGAATTATCTGGTGGGTGGTCCCAGCTGGTGGCATGGCCTTGGTCCCACAGGGCTGGGCCAGGCTGCAGGCCCCTGGCAGGCTGTGTGGACCAGGCGACTGCCTTGACTTGGCCTCTGCCCGACCCACCCTTAGCAGCTCTAGGGTGGGGTGGGGGCAGGTGAGCTTTGACACTCAGCCTGGCCTCACCCTCTGCCCCCATCCCAGGCCATCTTCCGAAAGTTTGACCTGGATAAGTCAGGCAGCATGAGTGCCTATGAGATGCGGATGGCCATTGAGTCTGCAGGTGAGACCCAAGGGCTAAGGGCACCAGTGGGGCCCAGAGCACATGGCACCATTGTTCCTGTCCCCAGGCTGCTTCCTGCAGTGGTCCATGGCAGTGGCTGCCCACAGCCCTTGCCCCTTGGCTGGGGGTGATGTGAGGCTGATCTGAGCCAAGTGCTGTGTCAGCGTCTTCCCTTCCCTCCTCCCTGTGACCCGATGAGGACAGGTCCTTCACAGTCCCCCTGTGCACGCAGGAGCCATGAGGCTCTGAGAGGGAGAGCTGCCCAGCTCCGGCTGCTCAGCCGGGGAGGGACAAGGAAGGTGTCTGCTGCTAGTGAAAGAGGTGGCGGCCTCCACTGTGCTGTCCTTTTCAGGACAAGGTAGAATGTGGGGAGCAGACCCAGCCAGGCCCCTGGGCCCTCGGTGCCGGCTCTTAGCCCCGGCTGGACTTGGGCTGGCGCTTCCTCTGGGACTGGTCTTCACTTGCCTGGCTCCTCACTGCTCCTGCCCTGCCCAGGAGGTGTCCTTTGAGCTCTGCTGGACTTGTCCTCCCTGTCCCCTTACTCATCCTTCCACCTAGGCTTCAAGCTCAACAAGAAGCTGTATGAGCTCATTATCACCCGGTACTCCGAACCTGACCTGGCCGTCGACTTTGACAACTTTGTGTGCTGCCTGGTGCGGCTGGAAACCATGTTCCGTGAGTGTCCTTGACTGGCTCCATCCTTGTGTCCCAGTTGCCGGTGGGAATGGCAGAGGGACAAATGACAGTGCAGACAGTGGGGTTCGGGAGGGCTCTGTGCTTGGTCTCCTGAGCTGGAGGAAGTCCTCTGAGTCACCTTTCAGCTTAAGTGGTGACAGCTTAGCGGGTAGTGGGAAGGTGTGGGGGGACACATGAGTGTCCCAGTGAGTTCCCAGTCCCATGCCATTTTCTCTCCAATGTACAGGGTTCTTTAAAACTCTGGATACGGATCTGGATGGAGTAGTCACCTTCGACCTGTTAAAGGTGAGACTCTGAGTGAGGGGAATTGGCAGTCTTCTCCTGAGGGGAGAGGGGAAGTCTCCACAGGAGCCATCAGCCAAGTCTCCTGAGAATAGAGGAGGGAAGAAAGCAGCTTCCCTGTGAAGCTCCCTCGGAGGGCAGGGATGGCAGCTTCTGAGCTTGGGTGGGCCCTGGGCTCAGGGTCCAGGTAAAGGGGGAGACTGAGTCAGCCAAGTCTGCTGCTGCCCCACCCACTGATTTGTCCTCTCTGCAGTGGTTACAGCTGACCATGTTTGCATGAAGAGGAGGCTTGGTGCTCCCTGCTGCTCCTCTCCTTTCCTCGGCTTCCTGCCAGGCTACGCCAGCTGCAAGTGCCTTCCTGGGAGCAGGAAGGCACCCTTATCCTCCTGTCCCTTCTCCCAGCCACCACTGTTCACTTTCTCTGGGCGAAGCTGTGGGGTCTTCCCTGTCCCCTGCCCCACCCCCCATTGCCAAGCCTGAAAGGCAGCTTTGCCCTTATTCCTGCCTCAGGGCAGGCTGAAGCCCCCGAAGCCAGCATCCTGATGTGACCCTTCCCCTTACTCCAGAAGCTGCCCCACCTGGAGTCACCTGCATACTTTATAACCACTAGCTGCACAGTCTGCAGTCAGGGTGCACAGTCTGCCATCCACGCGTGTGAGCCCTTCCCCCCGGAGAGTCCCCCGGGGCCAGGATCACCTGTGCCTTCCTGGGCAGAAGCCAAAGCCCCCTCCCTGTCCTGCAGCCCATCTCTGTAGCCCTGCATGCCTGCCAGGTGCTGCCCACCTGGGGGTGGTTGGGCCTTCCTTGCTCCTCTCCTTTTTTATATTGGTGACTTTAATGGGGACTCTTCAGGAACTGGTTATGGGGTACCAGAGGCACTGAGTGTGAGGCGGGAAGATCCCGTGTTTCTTTGCAGAGGAACCCTACAAAATAAAGGAAAAAGCCCCACATCTGTCTCTTGAGTGTGATTCTCCCAGACTTGCTGTTGTCGCTTGACCTGGGGCTCAGTTTGTGGTCTCACACCCCCCTGGCCTGGGAATTTGGGAGGATTGGGCACAGGGACAGGGACTCAAAACTGAGGGCCTTGTGCCCTGGCTGGTCCTATGCATCCTGAGGCCTGGAAGCTCGACCTCTGCCTTCCTTTCACACATCTGCCAAGGGAAGGCTCAGGCTGAAACCCAAGCCCCTACTTAGCACACACCTGGCCCCCCACAGGTTCCCAGAGCACAGAGCCTCCTTTAGGCCCTGCAGTGGGGGTGGGGGCTGTCCCTGTGACCTTGACACCTGCTGCTTACATAAGCTGATCAGCCCCTCTGGGAGCTCTGCTGCTCCTAGTGGAGATAAGGGTGGGCTCAGTAAAGGCAGAGGAGATGGGGCTGCTCACCTGGATGGGCGGGATGGAAGTGGAGGCCCCTTGGCTGAGCCCCAGACTGCCTGACTCCAGTCTCAGCCATCATGAGTTTGCATTTTTGGCTGCATCACCAGCCCAGTGGGAGCACTTAGCCAGGACTGGGTTGTGAGGGTTAGGGGAGGTGGGGGTGTTTGCCACCCCCTCTGTCCTGCCTCAGGTATTCCTTGGATGGAGATGCAGGTCTGGAACACTTAGGGCTTCACCACTGGAGAATCTAATCTGAGAATGTCTATTTGGACATTTTTAAAGGATTTATTTCCCAAGTGTCACCTGGGCAGGCAAGTTCCTGTCTCCTAGAGTGGGAGAAGGATGAACCACCATGATCACTGGCACCCCCTTGTTATTTTGACCCCTGGCCCCTCAGGACTCCAGCTGCAGATTGGAGTCTGGTGGCAGTGTGCCCCACTCACTGTGCCGAGGCCAGAATGAGGTTCTCCATGGCCTCCAGAGGAGAGGGAAGAGGGTGGTGCTGCAGTCACTGCCAGGGTCCTTCATCGAGGGCCTGCAGATATGGGTGTGGGCTGTGAAGTGGAACCCTGCGCTTTTGTAACTGAGATGGAGATGGTGAGATGAGGGGAAAGGATCTAGGGGAGGGAGCCCTGCATGTACAGCTTCCTGTGCTGTAACCCAACTCCTCTGAGCCCAGGACTCAGGGCCTGTGTGGCCTCAACCCTTGGCCTGATTCTCTACCTCCCAGGGCCATGCCCACACTGTTAAATAAGGCCCCACCGGCTGGGCCTCAGCTCCAGGTTGTGGCTATGGCCTTCACAGACTTGCTGGATGCCCTAGGCGGTGTGGGCCGCTTCCAGCTCATCTACACTGCCCTGCTGCTGCTGCCTTGTGCCCTGCTGGCCTGCCACAACTTCCTGCAGAACTTCACAGCTGCTGTGCCCCCCCACCACTGCCAGAGTCCCACCAACTACACTGCCACCAATGACTCAGAGGCCTGGCTGAGAGCTACTGTCCCCCTCAACCAGCATGGAGTCCCCGAGCCGTGCCAGCGCTTCACAGAGCCTCAGTGGGCCCTTCTAAGCCCCAATACCTCTGTCCACAGGGCGGCCACAGAGCCCTGCAAGGATGGCTGGATTTATGACCGGAGCATTTTCCCCTCTACCATTGTGATGGAGGTCAGAGTGGGCTTGGGGGCTTGGGGTCTGCAGCCTGAGGCCAAGGCTGAGTGCCATCTCTGCCCTTGCAGTGGGACCTGGTGTGTGAGGCCCGCAGCCTCCGGGACCTGGCTCAGTCCATCTACATGGCTGGGGTGTTGCTGGGAGCCGCCGTGTTTGGCAGTCTGGCAGACAGGTAAGAGTAGAGGGTCTAGCCACCCAGCAAGGCCCCAAAGCCCTAGGCCTCAGCATTCATTTTTCATTACAAAATGTATTAGTGTATTTTGTAATAGATCATATACAGGTCCGTCCCAAAATTCCAAAAGGTACAAAAGTGTTCAGGAACAAAGCTTCTCTTTCCCATCCCAGTACCTCCATTCTAGATGGAATGATTTCTATGTGGCACCCCAGTATTCATTCCTGTCTCTAACCAGAAAATTTTTTTCTTTTCTTCCTCCCCTCCCCTCCCTTCCCCTCCCCTCCCTTCCCCCTCCTCCCCTCCCTTCCCCTCCCCTCCCTTCCCCCTCCTCCCCTCCCTTCCCCTCCCCTCCCCTCTCCTCTCCTCTCTTCTCTCTACCCCTCTTTCCCTCTCTCCCCCTTCCTTCCTCACTTTCATTTTCCATCACTAGGGATTAAACCCAGGTCCTTTGCACCAAGCTTCATGCCAACACCACCTCTCCACATTCTTTTCGTGACAGACTTTCACTAAATCATTAAGTTGCTCAATTAGCTCAAATTCAAGTTCTCTTTTCTTAACTCCCAGAATGCTGGGATTACAGGCATGTGCCAACACTCCAACTTTCTTGTTAGCATTGAAAGCTCCTAATAATTGTACATGACTATAGCTATCACCTTAAACATTTATAACTGGTGGTGAGAACATTGAAAGTCTTCTAGATATTCTTACTAAAAATATTTATTGTTCTATGCAGAGTCAATCAAATGGGCGTATATCCCCATTCCTACACAGTTCTGGCTCACCCACACGCAGCTGTGAGCTGGCTTTGTGTTCAATTTGGAGGCTTCTCCATGTTCCTTTGGAAAAAACTTTCCTGTCCTCCCGAATGTCTACGCTGAGGCCAGTGTGTGACAGCCAGAATCACCCCCCGCCCCCACTGGTGACATCAAAGTGTCATCTAGCTCCACAGCCTTTTCTGTCCCTCTTTGCCCCACCTCCCCTCCCCCCTCCTTCTCCCTCCACTCTGCCTTCCTGTCCGTTTAGGCTGGGGGTCCCCCTGGACCTCACACCCACTCGTGGAGTGTAGACAGCTCCCTGCCATGGGCTCATCACACAGTGCTGTACTTCCTAGTCTCCCCATGTGGAGCCTGTGTCTTACCTGCAGTGTCCTGAATGTCACCAGCCATGGCTCAGACCTGGCACTTAGAGGTGACTGATGGACATTTGTGTGGTGACAAATGAATGAGTGCATGAAAGAAAGATGAAAGAAGGCATGTGTGAATACATAGTGGGTGTGTGGTGAAGGATGCTCTGTCCCTTTCTTGGCCAGCCTCCCTCCTGGCTGGGCCAGGCTGCTCTCAGGGTCTGGTCCCCAAATTTGCAGTGGGGCAGTATCATAGCCACAGGCCATTATTGTGCCACCATGGCCTGGCATTCTTTGATGCCAGAAGAGCTGACTCTGGGTCTTCCCCCTGCAGCCTGGACCTCCCAAGGGCTCATCTCTGTGAGGTCTGCTCTGAGGCTTCCTTCTAGCCCAAACACCACATCCACCTCTGGATCCCTCCATGCCTCCACCTTTCCCCACCTGGAATAAATCTCTCATTTTCTTCCAACCTGTGCTCCTCTTTCCCTGACCAAATGCAGCCAATAGTGCCTGGGTCTTGCAGTTGTTTTTTTTTTGGGGGGGGGGGGGGGGGGGGGCATATTCACCCCAGCTTCTCTTGATTACCTTAATTCCTGCCACCAGGGCAGAAGGGTCAGGTGCAGGCTGTCTGGCTGCTGCCACCTGCCAGAAATCTAACTCCGATATCCATCTCTGGGCTCAGGCTGGGCCGCAAGGCCCCCCTGGTCTGGTCGTACCTGCAGCTGGCAGTTTCGGGGGCAGCTACCGCATATTTCAACTCCTTCAGCGCCTACTGCATCTTCCGGTTCCTAATGGGCATGACCTTCTCCGGCATCATTCTCAACTCCCTCTCACTGGGTGAGTCCAGCCAAGAAGGGCTGAGAGAACTGGGTTTGAGAGGGGGAAATGCAGCCCCATCCCAGGGCACCATTTTTATTTAGTGGTGTTGGGATTCTCACTCAGCAACTGACATTATAACCCTCCCACCAGGGCTCTGGATTTAGGAGACCTGGGCTCCAGAACCGAGGCCCTGTGGGAGCAAGGGCTGAGCCCTGCTGGCCAGGTCCCTGCTCTGGGTTTCAGCTTGCTCAGGAGGAAACTGAGAGGTGTGTGTTCATTTCATTCATTCATGAGCCAGGAACCGTTTAACTAAGAGCGCGCAGTGTGGCAGCTTAGTGAGGGGTCACAGAGGTGACGGACACAGAGGGCAGTGAGACAGGATCAGGTCCAGAATTCTAAGAAGGGCAGGGTGCACCTGAGCTGTGAAGACTGGTGGCTTTCTTAGTGAACCCAGTCTCCCTGATGCCACGCAAGTGGCAAATGAGAGGGTGAGCCCTCCTACCAGGCTGGCGACTCCCAGGTGGGCCTGGCAGAGGGCACATCAGGTATACCAGGCAGGTGCCTTGGGTCAGCTTAGCAAATTAGGAAGTCTTTTTAGGGAATTGGGAGCCTTGGATTCCCACCACAGGCCACATGTGATGCTAGCATTGAGCCACAAGAGTGTGGTGACACACTTATGTACATGCTTACACCTCTCTCCTCTTTTGCTATGGTGCATTTGTTCTCCATCTTCTCTTCTTTTCTTTTCTTTTCCTTTCTTTTCTTTTCCTAGCATGGGGTCTAGTGCATGTTAACCAAGTGCTCTACCACCCAGCTACACCCCAGCTCCTGCTCCACATATGAGCCTTTCATTTAAAGATGCTGGCACTGTTTCATTTATTGGTCGAGGGTCTCCCGTGTGCCAGGCACAGTTCTAGGCACCACAGATGCAGCAGTAACCGAAGCAGACTCTGCTACTTGAAGTCCTTATGCTTGCAAGGAGAGACAGACAGTAACACCACAGATGAGAGAAGCATAGCAGCACCTCAGAAGGTGGTTGGTGCCATAGAGGAAAGGGAGGCCCTCGGGGGGCTAGGAAGGTAAGGGCCAGTATGCGGGGGAGGGGTCTGCGGTTTTAACTCCAGTGTGTGGAAAAAAGCCTCCTAGATGAGGTGCCATTTTTGAACAAAATTTGACCCACTGAAATGTGAGGTAGAGCAGTTGAGGCAGGGGAATGACCCACAAAGGCTTTTGCAACTATGAGGGACATTGGGGTTGCTGAAACACCAGGATAGGGCGGCAGATCCCTGGCCACCTGAAGGTTCTGGCTTTAATTCCAAATGAAGTGGGAGGTACTAGAGGATTCTGAGCTAAATGGACACCTGACCTGACTCAAGATGTGAGATTTGACCAGATCCCGGGCTGCTGCCTTGTGGCACCAAAACAGAAGCAGGGAAGCCAGGTGAGAGCTACTGCCATCAGCCTGGAAAAGCCAGGGTCGAAGTGAGCCATGCGTGGCAGCAGGGCAGGTCACTAGGAGCAGATGACAGCTAAATGGGGAAGGTAGACACAACAGGACCTGCTTGAGGGTTGGACCCAAGCACTCCCTGCTGCCTGGAAAGAAATGTCCTCCTTGATTGCTCCTCTGCCTAGTGAGGGTGGATTTAACCAGCGCCTGGGGGACAGACATTGAGGTTGTTTCAAATTTTGCCATTTACAAAAATCTGCATTTTTGTCTCCCTATGAGACTGAGCATTTTAGCTGGGCTGGCCAGGGCTACAAAATGAGCTCAAGGCCAGCCTGAACTGAATAGCAAGATATCCTCTTTCAAAAGGGAGGAGTGTGTGTGTGTGTGTGTGTGTGTGTGTGTGTGTGTGGAGAGAGAGAGAGAGAGAGAGAGAGAGAGAGAGAGAGAGAAGGTAGAGGAGGAAGAGGGAGGAAAGAGGAGGGAGGAAGAAGAGCGTGGAGGGAAGAGGGAGGAGAGAGGAAGGAGGAGGGAAGGGGGAGGAGGGAGGAAGAAGGGAGAGGAGGGAGAAGGGAAGGGGAGAGAGAGATTGATTGAGCATCTTTTCAGGGGATTCCACCATTGTATTTCCTTTCCTACCAATCCTGCATACCTCAGCCCATTTTCCTTTTGGCCTGTTAATCATTTTCCTACTCATTTGTTAGAACTCTTCTGATATTAGGGGACATTAACCCTGTACCTGTTACTTGAATTATGAATGTGCTTGTTTTTTTTTTTTTTTAATTTTTTTTTAATATTTATTTATTTATTTATTTATTTTTGTGTGTGTGGCCAGCTCAGCCCACCAGGGGGCGGGGCTGGCTGGCATGTGGTGCTGGGGGATTGAACCGTGGTCCCTGTGCTTTGTTTAGCTTAGCTTGTTCTAAGTAGGTGCCTTAGACCACTGAGCCATCTCACCAGCCCCAATGTGCTTGTTTTTTAGGGACACTTTTTTTTTTTTTTTTTTTTTTTTTTTGGTGGTACCAGGGATCAAACTCAGGACCTTGCTCTTGCCAGGAAACATTTATTCCACTGAGCTAACTCCTTAGCCCTGTGCTTGTTTTTTTCTCCTGGCATTATGACCTGGTTGTGGCAAATTTTTCCTAATGTAGATGTCTCTCATTTTTATGGATTTAATTTGTTGAAGTCTCATTTTACCGCTTCTAGGTTTTGTAACATTCTTGGAAAAAGGCTTCCTCTACTTTTTTTTTTTTCCCCCAGAACCAGGGATTGAACTCAGGCTCTTATGCTTTGCCAAGGAATCACTTACTCTACTGAGCCATCTCCCCAGCACCCCACCCCGTCTTTTTTTTTTTTTTTTTTTTTTTTTGAATCAGCATCTCATTCTGTAATCCAGGCTGGCATTGAACTCACTAGTTAAACTACACTGGCCTCAAATTTGAGACAATCCTCCTGCTCAGCTTCCTGAATCCTGGGATTATAGACAGGTGCCACCACACCCAGTGGCTTTCTCTGCTCTTTAAAAAGCATCTAACCCTGAGTTCTACCATTCCTGTGTTTTTTTTTTTTTTTTTTTCTTTCGGAACCGGGGATTGAACTCAGACCCTTGTGCTTGCCAGGGAAGTGCTTATTCCACTGAGCCATCTCCCCGGCCCATTCCTGTGGTTTTATTTGCTTGCATTTAATTCTTTTCCCTCTAGGTATAAAGAGTGAGGTAGGGATGCTTTAGCCTGTCTCAGTGAATCTTGGAATGAGTTTAAGTTGTCATGATCCTCACAGAGGGGAGGATCATGAATTAAACCTCTGCATAGCTGAGTCCCTTGTGTTTGCTGCCATTTCCTCTGCAGTTGTGGAGTGGATGCCCACCCGGGGCCGGACTGTAGCAGGCATCTTGCTGGGCTACTCCTTCACTGTGGGGCAGCTGATCCTGGCTGGTGTTGCGTACCTGATTCGCCCCTGGCGGTGGCTACAGCTTGCTGTCTCTGCTCCTTTCTTGATATTTTTCCTCTACTCTTGGTATGTACCGTAGAGCTGGCCCAACCCACATCAGCCCTCATGAGAGCTCCAGCATGCAATGCTAGGGACTTTCAGAATTTGGTGGGGATGGAGGGGGCTGGGCACTGACAGATGGCTTTAGGGAAGCCCCAGTTGTAGTCTGGGAACCAGGCATATCCTTGCATTTTATAGCAATTTATAAGATAAGAATTAAGGAGCCAGGGAGATGGCTTCGGGGCTGGGGAGATGGCTCAGTAGAATAAGCACTTCCCTGGCAAGTGCAAGGGCCTGAGTTCAATCCCTGGTTCCACCAAAAAAAAAAAAAAAAAAAAAAAAGACAGACCCCAGAAAGGGTTTATAATTTATTCAAGGCCACACAGCTAGGTTAGGAACCAGATTCAGTTTGGGGTCTGTCATAGTTTCTCCGTGTGACAGTTTTGCACAAACAAAAGGGGTAAGAGAGGTGACATGTCTTCCATCTTCCTGATTCTGAGACAGGAAGACAGTTTAGGATCTGAAGGTCTTTTTTTTTTTTTCAGTACCGGGCATTAAACTCAGGACCCTGTGCTTGCCAGGCAAGCACTTACTCTACTGAGCTATCTCCCTGGGCCCAGCAAATGAAGGTCTAACTTGCTTTAGGGACTGGAATGAGCTTTCCCTGGGCCTATGCCTTCTTTCACCTTCTTTCCCTCTCAGGTGGCTGCCGGAGTCATCCCGATGGCTCCTTCTTCATGGCAAATCCCAGAGAGCTGTGAAGAACCTGCGGCTGGTGGCCATGATGAATGGAAGAAAGGAGGAAGGGGAAAGGCTGACCATGGGGGTAAGCAGATGTGGGAGAGGCAGCTGGGGAGGATCTTGCTGGCAGCCTCCAGATGTACAGCATTTGCCAGCTTCACAGGACTCGCCTGCACTAGGTGTCAAGGCTGGAAGTGGCCAGGGCACACAGAGGTCTTCTGTGGGGAAGGATGGCTGGAGCATCAAGCTGCCATGTGACCTGGGACAAATGATTGAGCTGCTTTGTTCATGAGTCTACCCATCCTTGCAATAAGGAAATAACCTCATCCAGGCAAAACTGTTTTTTTTTTTTTTTTTTTTTTTGCAGAAATGGGGATTGAACTCATGCCCTTGCGCTTGTCAGGGAAGGCTTATTCCACTGAGCCATCCCCCCGGCCTGTGTTGCTATATTTTAATCACATTTAAAATAGTGGAGCCAGGCATGGTGGCACATGCCTATAATCCCAGCACTCAGGAGACTGAGGCTGCAGGATTCCTGTGAGTTCAATGCCAGCCTGGTTTACATAGTGAGTTTAAGGCCTGCCTGAATTATATAGATAGACTCTGTCTCAAATAAATAAAAAGGGCCAGAGAGATAGCTCAGTGGACTAAGCATCTGCTTAGGCAAGCTCAGGGCCTGGGGTTCAATCCTCAGCCACAAAGGCCCTACCCTCGGGCGTGATGAGCCAGCCACCGAGACCCGACCTAGTGGTGTGCACCTGTAATCCCAGCACTGAGGAGACTGAAAACAGGAGTATCATTACTCCTGAGTCCAAGCTGCATAGCAAGACCCTGTACCAAATACATTTAAAAAAATAAAGGAAAAAAAAGAGAAAGAAAAATAGTTATCATAAAATGAAATTCTTACAGAATCAATAACAGTGCTATCTATTAAATGCTACTTATTATAAGATAGTTAATATTTATTAGCAATATATACTTGTTTATTAAGCCCTTTGCAAGACACTATGCTAATAGTCTGACATACATAACTTCATTTAAGGTCTCATTTTTGCCAGTGAGGAATTGGACTTTATGCAGTCTAGGTAATGTGCCTAAGAACACCTGGGGGGTGGCTGCCCCGCTCAAAAGCCCTACTTTAACCATGTCTGGTACTATCTCAAAGCTTATTCAGGGAATGGGGTAAGGGTCCCTCCGAAACTATAGCACCTCAGAAGTGTTGGGGTACATGTGAACCCTCTAAGGCATCACAAAGCCCTAGATATAGCTTGCTGAAGGCCCCTCAATCCTGGGATGAAGAGGAGACCAGGGAGGGCGTTTTGGGTGGGAGAACAGCTTCAGCTCCCTGTCCCAGGAAGTGGCTATTCTGGTTCTGACAGGGATGTGGGCCTCAGCTCCAGCCGTGCCCCTGATCAGACATTGTTCACCAGGTGGTGTGCTCCTACGTCCAAAGTGAGTTTGCGAGTGCCCGAAGTTCCAACTCTGTCTTGGACCTCTTCCGAAGCCCGGCCATCCGCAAAGTCACCTGCTGTCTCATGTTGGTCTGGTAGGTGATGGGCTCAGGTCCTAGTCTTTGACTTTGGCAGGAACATGACTTCTGCCTCCACTGTCAAACTCTGTCCTTATGCAGTGAGCAGGGGAGACTTGTGAGTCCCCTGGCGTGAGCCCCTCCAAGATGTGGTGACCCTGAGATGAGGCACTGTCCTAGCAATCCACACTAGGGCTGTGGGTCTCACCTGGGTGGAGTATGACAGAAGCACCCAGGCCATGGTCTTATCCTACAGGCCCATGAATGTGTCCACTTTGAAAAAAACACTTCTGGGTCCAGAAGGGAACAAACAGAAACAACAGTGTCCATGTACATCACAAGTATCCTAGCAATACCTGGGTGGGGCTGGTACAAAATTACCAGCTGAGTTTCTCTCCACTGAACTCATTGGAGTTGATATTTACATTTTAGGCTTTTTTCTTTTTCTTTTTTTGGATCAGGGATTGAACTCAGGACCTTGTCCTTGCCAGGTAGGTGCTTAAGCCTCTGAGCTATCTCCCTAGCCCTGAAGTTGATATTTTTGAAGCAGGGAAGCAGCCTATTAGTTACTATCATTCTGTAGAGCAGACCCAGGCACTCTCCTTTAGTAGTTACCTACTGAACTGAGGCCAGGCTGCCCCTGTGACCTCCAGCCAGTCAGCCTCATGGTGCCTCAGTTTCTCCTTTTATTGTTTTGTTCTGTTTTATTATTAGGGCAGGGCCTACAGGGCAATCAGGGTCTCACTACTACATCAGACTTGTAGTGATTCTCCTGTTTACAGCTTCCCAAGTGCTGGAATTATAGGTGTGCGCCACCATGCCCAGTCTCAATCACCTGTCTCAGCATGCCCCAAGGGTGAGGCTGGCACGGCAGGCTTGGGGATCAAACCCCCAGCCCCTGCGCCTGCTTGCTTGCTTTAATCCACTGAGCTATTTGGCTGGCCCTTTTTTTGTTCTGTTTTGGTACAAGATCTTATATGCATTAGGTTCTCAGAGTTAGGCCCCACTCAACCTGAAGAGAAAAAACTTCAGCAGACCAGTCTGCATTTTCCTCCCCTGAAGAGGCGCCAGACCTACCCATGACTCCTGAGAAACTTAACAATTTCCATCTTCCTCAGTGAAACACTCCTACCATACCTAGGCTAGTGTATAGGGCCCACTCTCTTCCTTTGTTCATAGTCAATGGCCTTCTTGCCCTTGACCAGGCTGCACCCAGCCTGAAGTAAATATATCACTGTTTGCTTCAAGTGTGCCTGTCCCAGTGGTCTTGGTTGCTCCTCAGGTTCTAGCCCGACAATATGTAGTTCAGGTTGCCCGTGAACTACGTAGCCCAGGCTGGCTTTGAACTCAGTGCAATCCTCCTGCCTCAGCCACGCAGATTCTGGGTTCACAGGCCTATGCCACAACACCTGGCACAGTTTCTTCTATACTGGCCTGCAGGGTGCTGGTGAGGATCAAACGCTAAGGCAAATGAGTGTAGTGATGGTGCACACCTGTAATTCCAGCACTTAAGAGTCTGAGGCAGGAAGACTGTAAGGTTTTTTGGTTTTTGTTTTTGAGACAAAGTCTCACTTTGTAGCCCAGTTCAATCTTGAACTCACAGTGATCCTCCTGCCTCAGCCTCCCAATGTTGAGATTATAGGTGTGTGCCACCACACCTGGCCCAAGGATTATAAATTTGAGGCCAGCCTAGGTTACAATACCTGCCTCCCCTCCACCTAAATAAATAAATAAGGTGGCGACCTAGCGCAGCGGTTTCCGCACCGGGCTCTAAATAAATAAATAAATAAATAAGTAAGTAAGTAAACAAACTAAGGCAAACAAATGATGTAGTTAACCAGCCTCAAGTCTCTGGTAAAGAGTCTCTGTTGTCTAGTGTCTCGGTTACTTTTCTCTCATTGCTGGGACAAAATACCCAACACCCAAAATTAAGGAAGGAAAGGTTTACTTAGCTCACAGTTTATGGAGGTTTCAGTCCATACTCAGCTGGCTCCAGGGCAGAGTGCCACATGGTAGAGGGCAGCAGCTCATGGTGGTGGAAAACAGCAAAGAGCAAAAGCCAAATGGGAAGAGCAGTGGCTGGGGGCAGCTAGCAGGCCTCTTCTCCCGTCCTTATACTGTATTCAAGCTGTCTGCCCCACGACTAGTGTAGCACTCACACCCATAATCCCAGCACTGGATCATGAATTAATCACAAACTCTATGAGCCTACCCCAGTGACTGCATAAGGCTTTGGGGGGACACCTAGGCACAAACCATAACATCTAGTTTGTGTTTGTGTTTGGGGATAAGGGATGGCCCCTTTCTCTGGGCGCTGAAAGAAGTTCTACCCAGTGGTATCACCTGTAAGGCAGTTCCAGCTCTGGGCAGCAGGAGAGCACCCAGGCCTATGTCCAGGGAAAGGGACAACTCACAGTGGCATGTGCTGGCCTGGGCCTGCCTTCTACACCTAGTTCACTCCCCC
>NW_004524594.1:23181920-23186563 GCF_000260255.1 Octodon degus | reverse complement strand
TTATCTTTCTCTTTTCAATGGGAAGAACAGTCTTGTTTTGCAAATGCTGCCATTGGAAAACAATTTTTCTTGGATCTGACTGGAAAGAGTTAGATTCATTTGTGATAACAAGTAACATGGAAACAATCAGTGACCCTGCCAGAAGATAGAGCACCTGGCTCGTGGGAGCCAGTTCACTGGGGTCTACAACCCCTACTCTGCTAGCAGCTACCCCAGCCTGCCATGGTTTGGTTCAGCATGCACACAGCAGAATTAACACCCTGCCAAAAATCCAGGTGTTTGCAGTTATTGTTGCTGCTGTTATTTGTTTGGTTTTGTTCTTTCGTTTTTTGAGACAGGCTGTGCAGTGCAGGTTGGCCTTAAATTCTCTATGTAACCTACGCTGGCCTCAAAATTGCAGTAATCCTCTTGCCTCGGCCTCCTGAATGCTCATATTACAAGCATGTGCCACCATGCCCGGCTAATTTGTGGCAATCTGTTACAACAACAGGAAACTATTTTTTAAAACTTCACCCTTTTTACTGTTGACAGAAATCTGTGATCTTCCCAGTTTTGGCTATTAGAATAGTATTGCTCTGAGCATTCTTGTATTATTATTATTATTATTATTATTATTATTATATTTATTATTATATTTCGTTTAAGACAAGGTCTCACTAAGTGCTTTTGTCTCTCCTTTCTTTCTTACACCTTTTTTTTTTTGGTGGAACCAGGGATTGAACTCAGACCCTTGTGCTTGCCAGGGAAGCGCTTATTCCACTGAGCCATCTCCCCGGCCCCTCTTACACCTTTTTGAGGCAGTTTTGTTATCCAGTTCAGGCTGGCCTTGAGCTCACTTTGTAGCCCAGGCTGGTCTCAAACTCGCAATGATCCTCCTGCTTCAGCCTTCCGAGTACTGGGAATACAGGTGTGCGCTACCACATCTGGGCTTCTTGTACATTTCTTTTGGTGAAAATACATGTGCATATCTGTCAGCTCTACATGGAGGATTGAAATCACTGGCTCCTAAGGTATGGCTGGGTTTCTCTGTAATGGAAGCATGCCACTTTCCAAAGTGGTTGTACCAACGTGCCCTACCGTCGGCAGAGAGCTTGCCAGCGCAAGCGCTGTAGCTGTCTCTTGGGCCCAGCCTCACTGGGTCCTGTAGGTCACTTTCACTTCAGCCACTGTTGTGAGCATGTAGCGATAGCGCACTATAATTTTAATTCACATTTTTCTGCAAAATGTGAATAATGCATGTAGAAATGGTTTCATATCCTTAGCAGCATTTTGAATGTCTCGTTTTATAAAATACTTACCCTTAGATTTCTGCCAAATTTTTCTTCTAGGTTATATTTTTCTTTATTGTCTCGTAGTATTACATATATCTTCTAGATAGTTTTTTGGGTATTGGTTTTTGCAAATATCTTCTATTTTATGGTTTCTCTTATTTATTTATTTATTTAGCGGACCTGGGGATTGAACTCAGGTCTTTGCACTTGCCAGTGAAGCACTTATTCCACTGAGCCATCTCCCCAGCCCCTGGTTTCTCCTTTTAAAAAAATTCTTATTTGGTAATAAATGTTTGCTCATAGAAAAATTATAAACATAACACAAAGAGTTCCTACACATTCACTGCCCAGCTTTCACTCATATTATCATCTTAAATTATCACAGTGTGTTTGTCCAAAGTAAGAATTTGGCACTGGTCATTTCCTGCTGATTAAACTAGGGAGTTTTTGAAGAGTATTGCTCAGGGATTTGGCAGGAGGCCCTACTTCTGGGACAGTCTGCGGGTGTTTCCACAATCAGCCTGGGGTTATGGATTTGGGGCCAAAGTCCCACAGAGGTGCTGCAGCCTTCTCTTTGTCATATCAGGACATTCATGATGTCATTGTGACACATTCCTGATTGTGTTGTTGGGGTTTTTTTGTTTTTGTTTTTTTTATTTAGTACTGGGTCTACAGTGTCTCACTATGTAGATTGGACTCATAGTGATCCTCCTGTTTTCAGCCTCCCAAGCGCTGGGATTACAGGCATGCACCACCACACCCAGTCTCAATCACCATCTCAGTGTGCCCCACAGGGGGGTCAGTATGGCATGCCAGGGGTCCAACCCTGGCCTCTGCACTCTGCCTCAGCAGCCACTTTAGTCCACTGAGCTATCTGGCCAGACCCTATTGTTGGTTTTTTGAGGCAGGGTCTCCCTATAGAGTTCAGGCTAGCCTTGAACTCACTATGTAGCCCAGGCTGGCCTTAAATTCAGGTGATCCTCCTGCCTCAGCCTCCCAAGTCCTGGAATTACAGGTGCGGGCCTCCATACCTGGCTTGTTCCTGAGTATATTAAACTTGATTGCTTGCTTAAGGTGACATCCGCCATGTATCCTCACTGTAAAATTATTAACGTCCTCTTTCCATACTCTATTACTTGAGAGTGAGTCCTTCCTATATAAAAAGGACAGAAATTAAGCTCCATCTCCTGAAGGGCTGGTGTCTCTATGTACATTGTTTGGAGCTTTTATAAGACAGATTTTTTTACTTTATTTTATTTTTTGTGGTGCTGGGAATAAAACCTACAGTCTTATGTATGCTGTATCCTTTAATTTACCTTCCTCTTCTTCTTCTCCTTCTCCTCCTCCTCCTCTTTTATTTTTTATTTATTTATTTATTTTTTTTGTACTAGAAATGAGCTCAGGGCTTTGCACTTGCCAGACAAGTGTTGCGCTGCTGAGCTACATCCCCAGCCCTTTTCTTTCTTTTTTCTTTTTTTTTTTTTTTTTTTTTTGAATAAAACAGGCATTTATTTAAGGTATGGTATCCGCAAACCAGATAACTTTTGAACTGTTTCAGGGTCAACCAAGTTCATAAAAATATTTTGAAGACAGTTGCATTTCACAGACTTCATTAAGTGATTACTTCTTTGCCCATTCTTCTCTTTCTTTTCTTTCCCGAATAACCTCTTTGAGATATGGCTCAAGGTAGAACTTATCCTCCTCATATTTTGTCCACTGCTCTTTAGGCAAGATCTGATGCTTCATGCTCAGGTCCAGGGCTCTCTTAATGCGAAACATCCTGTCATTATAAAGGTTTTCTGGAAGCCTTCTTATGGCTTCTTTTACATCTTCATCTTCATATATTGAATCATCTCGCATTAAGCCCAGCTTATTGAACCCTGCAGCATTGTAATACCACTTCCGAATACCTTCCAGCCACCGGCTTGATGCTGCAACAGCCGGGTGGCCCGCCATCTTGACCCGAGAGCACCAGCCCTTTTCTTGTTTTGTTTTGTTTTCCTACATTTTGTTCCACAGTAATATCTCAGTTCATGAACTTAATTCTCTCCACAGTTCTGATCACAAACCAAACTGGTCATGAACCACATCAAATTGCCCCACACAGTCAATACTGAATCTAACCACTGAATTTGATTTGCTTTGTCCCCAATTTGGTTTGTGACCAGAATTATGGAAAGAATTAAGTTTGTGAACTGAGGTCCCATTGTGTTTCTACATTTTTTAAATTTTATTTTATTTTTGGTAACAGGAATCAAACTCACAACCTCAAGCTTGCCAGGCAGGCACTGTGCTGCTGAACTATCTCCCTGGCCCTGTGTGTTTACTTTTTAGCACCACTTTAACTTCAGTGCTGATGTGCTACAAACAGAGAAAAGTCAAACACATGCCACAGCCCACAGACTGGCCTCACGGGAGTGGGTAGTTGGAAAGAAATGTGGAGAGAGAAGCCCGAGCTCTTGAGGCCAAAGTCAGAGGTTTAGGAGACTGGAAAGGAATGTTGCTGAAGGGCAGGGAATCTTAACTCCCCAAGGTGGGGAGATGTGTGCTCTGCATCCTTTGTCCCCTGCCCTAGGCCCAGGAGGGGACAGTGATCCGTGGAATCAAATAAGACCATTCTGCCGCCTTTCCCAGGTTCTCCAACTCCGTGGCCTATTACGGCCTGGCCATGGACCTGCAAAAGTTTGGGCTCAGCATCCACTTGGTACAGGCTCTGTTTGGGATCATCGACATCCCGGCCATGCTCGTGGCCACTACCACCATGATTTACGTGGGCCGCCGGGCCACAGTGGCCTCTTTCCTCATCCTGGCTGGGCTCATGGTCATCATCAACATGTTTGTGCCTGAAGGTAAGTTACCACCTCCACCCAGCAGGACTTGGGACCTAGGAGGATGGGGTGGCCTCTGTGCTAGATGGGCAGCAAACACCACAGGGGCACTTTCTAGATCTGGAAGGAAAGTGGCTGCAGATTAATACAGCTTTTATGAAACACCAAGTGCCTCATGTCAGTGCAGTAAGAGGAACTTCAAAGGACATGGGTCTGTGTGGAGATTACACAGATGAACCTAGAATCAGTCGAGAGCCCAGATGTCAGCTTGTGTATGGCCACCAGGGCCAGTGGCACATGCAAGGGTTGAGAAGTCAGGGCTCAGAGCTCAGCCAGGCTGGTCTGGGAACAGTGGCTTGCAAATCTGGCCAAAATTTTCTTTATCTGGAGCCCTTTTCAAGCTCACAGTGTCCAGGGGCACATTGTCAGGGTTCTCTAGGGGCAGTCCCAATCCTTCCTTCCTTTCCTTTCCCTCCCTCCCTTCTTTCTTTCTTTCCTTCCTTCCTTCCTTCCTTCCTTCCTTCCTTCCTTCCTTCCTTCCTTC
>NW_004524594.1:23167311-23181796 GCF_000260255.1 Octodon degus | reverse complement strand
CTTTCTTTCTTTCTTTCTTTCTTTCTTTCTTTCTTTCTTTTTCTTTCTTTTGTACCAGGGATTGAACTTCAGTGTTTTGTAAACTGCTCAGTGACTCCTCCAAGAAGCCAGGGCTATCAGAGACCTAGTGCAAAAAAAAAAAAGGACTTAGCACGTGTGCTAAACCATGCACCATGTGTGACCTCTGCTTTGTCTAACCTTTCTGTGAAATAGATGTTATTATTGATATTTTGATGTACTTTACTTATTTCTTTTAGCTTTTTAACTTTTTGATGCTAATAACTGAAGCTAGGGCCTCCCACCTGCTAGACAAGCATTCTACACCAAACTGCCCTCCTCCCCTCTAAAGACAGAATCTCAATTTATAGTTCAGGCTGTCCTCAAAATCCCAGCAATCTTCCTGCCTCAGCCTTCTGAGTGCTGGGATTACAGATGTGTTTGGTATGATATATTTTCTTCTAGTGCGTTTTCTATTTATAGATTTTGTTTATGACATAACAGTAGAAACATTATATTTTAGTATTTATTATATTTTAAGGCTTTATAAACCTTTCCCACACTTTTATAAATCTAATGTTCTTAACCAATTCCTTTTTTTTTTTTTTTTTGGTGGAACCGGGGATTGAACTCAGGCCCTGCACTTGCCAGGCAAGCACTTATTCTACTGAGCCATCTCCCTGGCCCCCTTTAACCATTTTCTAAACTCGTAAACCTACACAATTTTAACAACATACATATACTGTATGGTACTGCAACATAGAGAAAAATCTGCAATAAATAATTTAGATTAATATTTTTTTGAAAACCCATTAAATAGTCCATGAAAGTCAAACCACAAAATAGCAAGGGACTACTGTATATGTACTCATGTGCATGGGAGCATACATACCCACACAGAAATACACTTTTATTACATGTCATACCATAAATGTACTTTTCCATACCAATATAAACAAGTATTTCATGGGCCTGATTTTATCACCTTGTAGCATTTCATTGAGATTTTCTATTTTTTAATTTTTTGATACTGGGAATCAAATTCACGACATCGTGCTTGCTAGGTAGGCTCTGCACCACTGAGCTATATCCCCAGCACAGGTGGTTTGTTTTTGTTTTTGTTTTTGTTTTTTTTAATGCATTTGGCACAGAGACTTGCTATATAGCTGGGACTCATAGTGATCCTCCTATTTTAGCCTCCCCAGTGCTGGGATTATAGGCATGCACCACTATGCCTGGTCTCGGTGGGCCAGCTCAGCATGCCCAGGTGGGGCAGGGATGGCACGCAGTACAGAGGATGGAACCCGATCCTTGAGCTTGTCTAGGCAGGTTCTTAGACCTCTGAGCTATCCTGTTGATCCCCCACTCTTTTTTAAACTCTGCACGTTAAAATCTCCTGGGAAGCCAGGCATGGTGACGCATGGCTATATCCAGCACTTGATAGGCTGAGGCAGAAGGATAGCCCTGAGTTTGAGGCCAGCCTGCACTACCTCATGAGACCCTGTCTCAAACAAACAAACAAACAAACAAACAAACAAACCATCTGGGGACCCTTAAAAAAATATCAAGACTTCTTTTTACCACGATGGCGCCAAAGATGAAGAAGAAAGCCCCTGCTCCTCCCAAAGTTGAAGCCAAAACAAAAGCTTCAAAGAAGCCAAGAAGGCCATGCTGAGAGGCATCCACAGCCACAAAAAGAAGAAGATACGAATGTCACCCGCCTTCCGCCGTCCCAAGACACTGCAGCTCCAGAGGCAGCCCAAATGCCCTTGGAAGAGCACCCCCGGGAGAAACACGCTTGACCACTAGGCCATCATCAAGTTCCCCTGACCACAGAGTCAGCCATGAAAAAGATCGAGGACAAGAACACACTCGTGTTCGTTGTGGATGTCAAAGCCAATGAGCACTAAATCAAGCAAGTTGTAAAGAAGCTCTATGGGGGCCGGGGAGATGGCTCAGTGGAATAAGTGCTTCCCCTGGCAAGCACAAGGATCTGAGTTCAATCCCCGGTTCTGCCAAAAAAAAAAAAAAGAAAAGAAAAAAAAGAAGCTCTGTGACATCGATGTTGCCAAGGTCAATACCCTAATCAGGCCTGATGGAGAGAAGAAGGCATATGTTTGACTGGCTTCTGATTATGATGCACTGGATGTTGCCAACCAAATTGGGATCATCTAACCTGAGTCCAGCTGGCTAATTCTAAATATATATATTTTTTCCCAGTTAAAAAAAAAAAAATCAAGAGTTGAAGCCAGGCATCGTAGATTGTGAGCCCAGTATGTATTTAGGAAGGTGAAGCAGGATTGCGAGTTTAAGGCCAGTCTGAGCTACACAGCAAGACCCTATCTTAAAAAAAAAAAAAAAAAAGTAAATTTTAAAAATACTCAGATTGGAGAGTCCATTCCCAGGAGACTTCAATGGAGTAGGGACAGGGACAGAGTAAGGTCCAGCAGTGGTGTTTCATGACCTCTCCCCAGCCTGATTGCTGTGTGCAGCTGGGCTGCCACCAATCCCGTAGTAGAAGCCATAATTCCTTTGACACCAAGCCTAGCAAAGGAGCTCAGATTGGGGCTTTCCAAACAACAGCAGGCACACAAATGCACAGTGAAAGTCATGGCAAACACTGACGGAGCATAAAGCACAAGGCGCCCCCGATGGAAATCTCAGGTTGCAGGGGCTGCTTTTGTTCTCATCTGACAGAAGAGGACTGGCAGGCTCAGAAATGCTGCAGTGACAAGTCACCCACTGGCTTGGAGCTGGGGTTTGAACTGAGGCCTGACACTGTTGTATGTTATGGGTCGGTGATGAAAGAAACGATGAGAAGACCCGATGAATGTAGCTTAGAGGTCTCACTGAGATTCGTCTCTCTCCAAGGGAGCCCAGAGCCTCAGAAGCATCTCACATTTATTTTTTATTTTTTTAATTTTTATTTTTTTTGCATCTCACATTTATTGAGGGGTAAAGGCAGGCTAAGGAATGTGCATAATTACTTAAGTGAATACAAACTACTATCTCTATTAACTTCCACCATTTGCCTAACACTAGGTCCACACAAATGCTAGCTGATAACATCCCAAGCAAGGGATCAAAGAGGGCACCAGAAGAAGAAGCTGTTAGCTGCAGCCTTGAATCCCAGCCTGCCGGGATTTACAAGTGAGAGACAGCAGCTCTCCTTGGGCTCTGTCTAGTGCTCCCTGCTCCCTTGGGACATTAGGCTTTTGTTTTTATATCTATATTTCTATATGATGTTAAAGCTTGTCCTGCCTACCTCACAGGCCTGGGAACAGATGAAAAAACCAGGGGAAAGAGGCAGAAGTCAGAGAAGGGACGTGTGGGGACTTTGGGGTCCCAGATGGCAACTGAGGTGATGGAAATTGGAGTATCTTTCTTGGGGGTGCCAGGCGCTCCTGCCCTGGCCCCTTGGCTCTACCTCCCTATCTCCTGCAGTCCCTGAGCAGCACCTGTGCCCCTCCCCAGTCCCCTTAAGTTCCCACCAGACCCCTCCGCCAGATCTTCCCCTCAGCTCTGCCTCCCTCCTTCCGCCTCATCTAGACCTGCAGGCCCTGCGCACAGCCCAGGCGGCGCTGGGCAAGGGCTGCCTGGCCAGCTCCTTCATCTGCTTGTACCTGTTCACAGGAGAGCTGTATCCCACGGAGATCAGGTGTGCTGCCGGGAGCCGGGTGGGGACCAGCCCTGCCCTGTGTGTCCAGCCTGGGCTGCTGACCATTGCCTCCCACAGGCAGATGGGCATGGGCTTCGCCTCTGTCCACGCCCGTCTCGGGGGCCTGGCGGCACCTCTGGTCACCACGCTCGGAGAGCTCAGTCCCCTCCTGCCGTCAATGGGCTTCGGTGCCACCTCAGTCCTGGCCGGGCTGGCTGTCCTCTGCTTCCTGACGGAGACCCGCAACCTGCCCCTGGTGGAAACCATCGCTGCCTTGGAGAGGAGGTGAGCACTAGATGGGCTACAAGGAGCGCCTCCTCCGCAGACTCGGCAGAACAAGGTGTGCTGCTGTATATATACCTATGATCTCAGTGCTCTGGGAAGCTGAGGCAGGAGGATCTCAAGTGTGAGCATAGGCAACTTAGTGATTTAGGAAACTCTTGTCTCAGAATAAGAAATGAAAAGGAACTGGAACAATCTGGGAATGTGGCTCAGTAGTTCTTGCCTTGCATGCACAAAGACCTGGGTTATATCCCTAGCACAGAAAGAGAGAGAGAGAGAGAGAGAGAGAGAGAGAGAGAGAGAGACAGACAGAGACAGAGAGACAGAGAGACAGACAGAGAATGAATGAGAATGAGAATGAGAATGAACTAGAGATATACCTCAGCATAAGGACATTAGGTTCAGTCTCATGTTAAATAAATAGCCAATTATGGACATAAAGAGACTAGACTACAGAACAGGAAACATAGAATATAGGTTGAAAGTGAAGAAGGGTGAGGAGAGAGACTCTTACAATTTGAACCAAAGACAGTGCCCTGTGGGGGTTTTCTGTTTGTTCTTTTTTGTTTTTGCTGTGTTTGAACAGTCTCACTCTATAATTCAAGCTGGCCTTGAACTCATAGTGATCTTTCTGCCTCAGTCACCAAGTGCTAGGATTACAGGCATACACCACCACACCGGGTTTATTTAGCACACAGTTTGTAGAGGTTTCAGTCTATAGTTGGCTGGCTCATGGCAGGGTGGCATGGCAGAGGAATAACATAGAGGAGACACAGTCCATGGCAGGTCCAGCAGGTAGCAGCAAAGCAGAAGCAGGGAGCCTTCCTTTCCTTTTAAGCCTATCCAGATTACGAGCCTTTTGAGTGGTGCCACTCATGCCCCAGGACAGGGCTTCTATTTTTTGTAAATCCATTCAACCCCACCCTAACTATGTTAATTCCAATCAGTAGACTAATTCAATACCACACAGCCTCAATCCCAGTATCAAGCACCCTTGACTCAGATGAGTTTGGGTGTGTTCAGGGTGGTATGGCTGTAGATTAGCACCCTTGATTCAGCCAGCTCTGAAAAGCCCCACCCTATGAGTGCATGAGGCTTTGGGGGGACATCTAGACACAAGCCATAAGTGCTAGTGAGGCATAGTGGTACATGGTTAGCCAGGCGGGTGGTATAACCCCAAGGCTGTGGAGTAGGGGGAGGCCAAGGCAGGAGGATCCAAGTTCAAGTCCAGCCTGGGCAACTTAGTGACTTAGGGAGATCCTGTTTCAAAATTAAAAAGGGACTGGGGATATAGTTTATTGTGAAGGCTCTGAGTTCAATCACCAGCACCACACACACTAAAAGGAGGTATCACATCCAGATACAAGCACCACTGCTCTGCTGAAATGAGCAGCTGACCAGGACCATAAACTCAGTACCAGTAACAAATGAAAGCAACAGCGTTTTTTTACTCCATGGTCTGTGTCATGGCTCCGGGCACCATTAGAGATGAGCACAAGGGACCACAGACCAACAATGACCGGGGCACCTTTGAAGGCTGCAGCAGCCCAGTTCTTTTGTAGACCCCCCAGCTTGCTGATGTCACTGGTCACAGAGGCCCTGCTGTTCCCCCTCTCCACTGCCTTGTGCCTAGCAGACAGTTGGAATTTGGATTTGTTCCATCGTGGCTGATGTCCCTGATTCATGAAGCCCCTGATTCAGGTGGTATTTACCAGTTTTGGTCAACTAGAAAGCTACTCTTTCTCATTTGTAATTCATTTTGTGGGGAGCTGCTTAGCAACTATGTAAATATCCCATTCTTCATCAAATCTTTAATCTATTATTTTTTTATATCATGGATTTATAAAGTCTCATTTCATTCAGTGGGTTACATGGGAGATTGAACCCAGGGCCTCATGCAACTACATTCCCAGTTTGTTTGTTTCTTTGTTTTTGTCTTTTTAAGAATTTTGACACAGGGTCTTGCTAAGTTGCCCAGGCCAGCCTCAAACTTTCAATCCTGCTGCCTCAGCTGCTTGAGCCTCAGGAAGGCCTGGGTCACAGGAGCCAAGATCTGGTTGTCATTGGGCTCTTTCTGCTCTCAAGCCTGTCTGTGACAGCAGTATGGAATGTGTGCACCTACATGTAGACACTCATACCCTGTCTGTAGATTGTTCTGAAACCCATAAATTCACACCAAAACCCCGGATTCTGATCCAACACCACAGGGCTAACCCCTCCCTTTTCTCTTCTCCTGTTGCTTAATTCTTCTCCTTCCCCTCCCTGATGCCTCTATTCACCTGACCAGTCCCCTGTGTGACTGTTCCTCATTGTTGCTCTTGCCCCTGCACAGAGGCGGGGCTACCCTCAGCATAGAACTCCGGCTCTAACTTTCCACATCAGTCACCCCTGGCAGGGACATCTTATGCCTGGCCAATCCCATGCCTGGACGTCTGCTCTTATGCTCAGTGTGACTTCCCAGTCACCATGTCTGGGCTCCCACATGCCCCCTGGGGCCACCTCTGCATGTGGACACTATCTTGCTCTGCCCCGCAGATGACTCTGGGATTGTTTAGGAAGAGAAGGGAAGAAGAAACACTGCCTAGGCTGAGGATGACCCTGGTGGTGGTCGTTCTTATAAAGACATGAAAGGCAGTTGCTTGACCTCCCTGTGTCCCCACTGCACTCCCCATTGGGTCCTCCTGTCCTCAAAGGCTTCCCTGGGGAATAGAACAGGGGTCACAGTGCCCCCAGGTAGATGAGCCACACTCCTAGCCTATTTGCACTTAAAGTGTGTTAGTTACTTTTCTCTCCTTGCTGAGACAAAATACCCAACACCCAAAGTTAAAGAAGAAAAGGCTTACTGAGCTCCAGTGTGTAGAGGTGTTAGTCCATAATCGCCAGCTCCAAGGCCGGGTGGCACATGGCAGAGGGACATCACAGAGGAGAGCAGTTCATGGCAGCAGAAGACAGCAAAAGCAAGCACACAGTGGGAGCCAAGCCTCTCCCTGCCCCTTGTAGTGTACCCAGTCTACCCACCTTAATCCCAGCGCTGCACCATGAATCCCACACTCTAGATCCAGCCACCTCCAAAACCCCCTATGCCTGCATGAGGCTGTGGGGGAACAACTAGACACAAGCCACAATAGCAAGTTTTTGAAGAAGAAATTTAAAGGAAGCAGACCTGGGCTCACTGAACAAGCAGACCACACTCATTGGTGGACGAGGCCATGCCCAGCCCGGGACAGATGCTGGCAGAAGCATGTGGGGTGTGTGGCTGCATAAGACCACAGTGCCCCCAGGATCCAGCTGCCTTCCAGAAATGCCTACCTCTGAACACATGAGATTTGAGGGAAGATATTTTACATTTAATCTATAATACCTAGCATGTGTAGGCTCAGGGTTCAGTCCTTAGTACTGCAAAACAAAACAAACTATAGGCAGACTGGAAGAAACATCAAATTTAAAAGGGGGGTAGGTGCTGGGTATAGTGAGGCACACCTGTAATCCCAGCACTCAGGAGGCTGAGGCAGGAGGATTGCTGAGTTCAAAGCCAGCCTGGGCCAAGTACTGAGTTCAAGGCCAGCCTGGAGCACATCGGGAGATCATGTCTAAACAAAAGAAGCTAGATATCAGGAGCTGCATATTGGGACTGGAAGTGTAGCTCAGTGGCAGAACATTTGACCAGCATACATGAGACCCTGAGTGTCATCCCCCACACCCCCACACAAAAAAGTAATTAAATAAAAAATTTAAAGAGCTATTATTTTTGAATATTTAATAAGGAAATATTTTAAACATAGTAGTAATTGTTAGTGCAGTAATATGTGTAGATAGGGGCTTTGCAGTCATTTTAGAAACTTCTTTGCCATTACTCATCATGAACTGTACAAATTTTCTTTTTCTTCTAAGTAGCAAAGGCATTTTTAGCAATTATTCCTAAGCAACTAAGCTGACACACGGATACAATTTATATACAAAAATACTCATCAATGGGTTTAACATACCAGAAAAAAACTCTCCAAATACCCAACAATTTAAATAAATTCTGGCACATCATACAATATTCAGTTTTGACGTTGGTTCTGAGTTTTTTCTATTTTGTTTTTGCTATTTTTGAGGCAGGGTCTCACTTATGTAGTTCAAGCTGGCCTTGAACTCACAGCAATCCTCCTGCCTCAGCCTCCCGAGTGCTGGGATTACAGGTGTGTGCTACTATTCCTGGTTTGATATTTTCTTTTTTTTTTTAATTTTTTTTATTTATTTGAGAGAGAAAGAGAGAGAGAGAGAGAGAGAGAGAGAGAGAGAGAGAGAGAGAGAGTGGTGTGTGTGTGTGTGGCCAGCTCAGCCCACCAGGGGGCGGGGCTGGCTGGCTTGTGGTGCTGGGGGATTGAACCGCGGTCCCTGATGCTTTGCTAAGCTTGTTCTAAGTAGGTGCTTTAGACCACTGAGCCATCTCTCCAGCCCCTGATATTTTCTTAATAATTTCATGAAATAGGGACTTGAAAAAGAAAAGAAATATGTTACTATGGTAACAGTGATTGTCTCAAAAAATAGTGATTATCTCAAAGTATGAGTGATTTCTTTTTTATTTTCTCCTGGATGCTTTACATTTAAAAAATTACCTCTAATTCTCTATATTGAGCAGGTTTTCTTTAGTAATCAGAAGGGAAAGGCACATCATTTTATATATAAATTTATTTTTGAGTGTTGGAAATTGAATCAAGAGCGTCCCACATGGTCAGGAGACAGGCAGGAGACATCCTGGCCTTATCCCCAGTGGACAGGTTGCCTGCTGGCTCTTTGAGACCAGAAGATCACCATAGGACCTTAACATCCTGACATGAGTCTTAGAAAGATGCTCCCGGCCTTGTCATGCTCCCATGAGCCCTGGCGTGAGCCCAGGGAGCATGTGTTCTAACTGCTTCAGAGTACCGAGGGTGCCCCCCCACCCCCGCTGTTATAATATCATCAGCATCCTGCTCTTCCCACTGCCCCAGGGCTCTGGCAGCCACGCGGGTTCCATCTACGTGCCTGTAAGGTAAACCACACCCTCTTTCAAAGTGAGGGTGGAGACTTTCAATTAAATGGACACAGTTCTCTTGGGTACCACAAGAGCCAAGATCTAAGAAAGATTCCAATAAATACCGCAAAATCTAAAGCAGATGAGGCCCCTCTGAGCTCAATTCCTCGAGTTTTCTCACCAGCTCACTCCCATCCTGTGCAGTGTGTTTTCCTTCAGTAAATCTTTCTTACTACTATTGTGTGTCCTGCTCAAATCTTTGTTCAGGATACAGAACGCCTGGACATGCTGTAACACTCACCACCTGTATGATGATACCAACTCCTGAGCTGCCCCATAACTTGTAGGTCTCTGTCTATCTGTCTGTCTGTCTATCTTTTTGAGACAGGGTCTTGCTATGCAGTTCAGGTTGGCCTTGAACTCCCTTTGTAGCCCAGACTGGTCTTGAACTTGCAACAATCTTCCTGTCTCAGCTTCCTGAGTGCTGGGATTACAGGCATGCATCACCATGCCCAACAATTTTTAGGTTTTGTGGGGGGTTTGTTTGTTCAGTTTGGTTTGTTTTTTTTTGGTTTGGTTTGTTTTTGGTGAGGGGGTTAAGCAGGGTGCTATTATGTAGTATAGCCTAACCTTGAATTTGTTTATGTAGCCCAGGCTGATCTCAAACTCACAGCCATCCTCCTGCCTCAGCTTCCCAAGATTATAGGTGTACTCCACCATGCGTGGCTCCACCTTATATATTTCTTTTCTACCTCATACTTTTCTAAAAGTTTAAGAATTCCAGTAGGCAGTGTCCTGGTCCCAGAGCAACCTCTCGTCAAGTGTAGAACTGGGGAGATGGCAGTGCTCCCCAAGGTCTGACGGATGATGAAAAGACCCAGAAGAAGACAGTCTAGCCCACAGAACTTTCCAGAGCTCCACCAGATACCCTTCCTTGGAGCTTTTCCCATTGGTACACAGCTGGCAAAACCAGCAAGCCATGGCCAGGTGTGGTCATGCACATATCTGTAATCCCAGCACTGGGGAAGCTGAGGCAGGAGGATGGCTTAAAATTTGAGGTAGCCGGGCTACAAAGTGAGTTTAAGGACAGCCTGAACTGCATCGTGAAGCCTTGTCTCAAAAAGCAAAAAAAAAAAAAAGTAAAGATAAAAACTTGATGAGCTGGCGAAATAGCTCAACAGACAAACTGCCTACTTTGGCAAGCACAGGGACCAGGGTTTGATCCCCGGTGCCACCCCTGAGGCACACTGAGCTGGTGACAGGGTCTGGCTATTGTAGCGCACACCTGTAATCCCAGCACTGGGGAGGCTGAAAACAGGAGGATCACCACAAGTCTGTGAGACCCTGTACCAACTTCAAAAATGAAAATAAATAAATAAAATAAAAAATAAAAACTTGGATAAGGCCCAAGGAGATAGCTCAGCAGCATAAGTGCCTGTGCAAAGTCCTGAATTCAATCCCCAGTAACCGCCCCCCCCCAAAAAAAACCCAATTTGGATAAAATGGTTGGAATATTGAAAAAAAATTATAAAACTAGAAATTGCTAAATGTAGCAGGATATTGGACAAGATAGGTAGGTGATTAAAACAAGAACATAGAGGCAGGTATAGTGGTACATACCTGTTAGCGCAGCACTCCAGGAGGCTGAGACAGGAGGAGTGCAGTGTGAGCCCAGCTCAGGCAATTTAGTAACTAAATGGGACCCCTTTTCAAAGAAAGAAAGAAAAAGAAAGGGTCTGGGATGTACCTTGGTGTGAAGGCTCTGGGTTCAATCCCCAGTACTGAAGAAAAATAAATAAATAAACTTTCCATTTGCCTTTGAATAGAGTCAAAGAAGACCTTTCCAAGAAGGATACAACTGAGAAGAGTGAAGAAATTTCTCTTCAGCAACTGGGGGCTTCTCCCCTCAAAGAAACCATCTAAGCTGCCCAGAGCCTAATGCCAGATGGGTCCAGAGTATGGCTGGTCTTCTTCTGGGGACACAGTGACATCTCCTTTAGGTGGGAGGGCCCCCCAGGCCCAGGCTGGGCCTCAGAAGGAAACCCCACTGTCTGCATTCACAAGATAGAAGGCACCTTGGGGGCCAAAGCAGGGAAAGTCCTGCTTTCTTGTCCCCCAAATCTGCCCCGGAGCTTCCATTTCCTTGGCTTCCATCAGAGAATGCTGTGTCCTTTATGTACAGGGTGGCATCTTGACCACAGGCTGTCCTTGGAACGGTCCCACTGGGCTTGAGAAACTTCGGAGCTCATTCTGTTCTACCTGTTTGAAAAAAGTAAAAACTCCTGCTTGGCTTGGGGTATGTGTGTTCGTGAGTTACCTCCTCTCTGGGCAATGTTTCCACCTGAGGAACATGCTAGAGTTTTCCTTTTTGTTGTTGTTGTTGTTGTTGTTGTTGTTGGTAGTGGTGGTGGTGGTGGTGGTGGTGGTGGTGGTGGCAGTGGTGGTAGTGGTGGGTACAGGGGAAAGAAATTGCCAACCTGCTAGATGCCTGGTTTGAGTTTGTGTTCTCTAAAATTGAAGAATGAATTCTAGTAACAGTGGAGGCTAAGCATAGATTTATTGGGAAAGAAAGCTTCTGTCTAAGGGAGATGGAAGGGGTCCCAAGTCGGTTACCAAGGACTGTGCCTTTTCTAGGGATTTTTATAGAACCAACCCACAAGGTGAGGTGAGTTCAAGGTGGGAAAAATGGAACATCGCAAGGTAGATATGAAGTGGGACAAAATTATGGTCAACTAATAAGATTACAAGCATAATTGCTCAGGTAGTATTGATTCAATTGGGACCAAATGGGGAAGCAAATCACGAAGCTGGTGGGTATGAAACAGAACAGCGCCCTTTGGTGAAGGGGGAGGTTCAGTGACTCTTCCTGGCTTTCTGAAGATGAGAGACCTATTTAGAATATCACACCCTGTTGCTTATCGTTAGGGAGGTATGTAGGTGCACTTGTTTTCAGCTTTCGTCTTGAGGTCTGGCCTACAGCTGGAGGTGCCTGTCTCTCCCACAGTTGCAAGGTATCTCATGTTCTGCACTGGCTCCTTCGAGGGCCTAGCCCTATCTGACTGCCTATAATATTTCTAATTTAGTTATCTATAACAGCAGGACTTGGGATTAACCCAGGGCCTTTGCACTGAGCTACAGCCTCAGAGCTCTTTTGTTTTGCTTTGTGTGACTGGTTCTGGCTAAATTGCCCGGGCTGGGCTCAAACTTGCTATCTTGTCTCAGCTTCAAGAGCACTGAGGTTATAGGTGTGCACTATCACACCCTGCTCTCTGCCTACTTCTCTAGCCCCAGGACCCTCTTCCAGGGGGCTGTGCAGATGGAACGATAAATAGCTGATGAATAAATGATGAAGCCAGATTGTGGCAGTGGATCCTGACCTTTGCATGCTTGCCCTAGGGCTTTGTGGAAGGGCATCTGGCTTGGTTCCCTAAAGGTCTCCTGGAGAGAGAATCCCTAGCATGGTGCAGCCCGTGTCTGCCCTCCAACCCAGTTCCAACCCCAGGTACCAGACTTGTGCCTACAGCCCCAACCTTGCCTTCCACTGGGAGGCAGAACAGACTCAAGGGGATTTAAATCTTGGTCCATTGTTGGGTCTTTGCCAAATTTTCTGGCCTTAGCATTTCTTCCTGGAGTTGCTACACAAACCCCACCAAATGAAATCAATGCCCAGTCCTAGCAGCCCAAGGAGACCATAGGAAAGGGAAGCTAGAGGAATGCGGTGTGACCAGAAACTGTTACAACCTGCCATTCCGCCAGGAGCGATCACACGGCAGCCCCAACCTTAGAACAGAGCCCACACGAAGCTCCTCCAGGAAACCCCAGGGCCCTGGCATGAAGCTGACGGATTGCACTGCTTGCCGAACACGTCAGAGACACCTGTGGACAGTCTGCACCTTCCTTCTTGCTCTTTGCTTGGTACTGGTCTCTCTGGTGGGTCCTCCATGGCAGGGCTAAGTCATCTTTGTCTGACTGTGTCATGCACATAGTAGGTGCTTAGTACATGTAGTGGTGATGAGTCATAAAGAGAAAAATAATCTATGACTGCCGAATACTGAGGAAGTAGGCAGAAAAACTAAGTAGGACCTAGCTACATGAACGTGAACTTACATGTGTTTCATGGAAAAACAAATCTCAGGGCCAGCCAAATAGCTCAGTGAATTAAAGTGCCTGCCTAGGCAGACACAGGGGCCAGGGGTTAGATCCCCAGTCCCCTGGCCTGCCATAATGGCCCCACTTCAGGGGCCACTGAGACAGCAATTGAAACTGGGTGTGGTGACGTGCACCTGTAATCCCAGCACTTGGGAAGCTGTAAACAGGAGGATCACTATGAGTCGGAGCTATGCAGTGAGACCCTGTACACCCTGTCCTAAATACAGAAGCTTTTTTTTGGAGGGGGGCTGGCTCAGGATGCCTTAAGGGCAGGGCAGGTAAGGCATGAGGATCTGTGGATCAAGTCACAGCATCCCTGGGAAGTTGTCTCTTGCAGGGACTTTTATAGAGGAAAACCATGTGGTGAGGCGGGTCTAAGGTGGTGGAGAAGACATAGGAACTGCTTAGTTGGGCATGAGGTGGGACAAAACTATGGTCAACCAATGAGATTACAAGCACCATTGCTCAGGTAAAATTGATTAAATCTAGTATCAAATGGGAAAGCGAGTCACATAGCAAGCGGGCATGAATAGGGAACAGGGTCTCTTCCTGTTGAGGGTTGGGCTAGTGACTCATTTGGGCTCTTTCAGGTTGATTGATACTATTTAGGATATCAATTCCTAATGCCCATCCCTAGGGAAGTATGTAGCTGTGCTTTCTCTTTTTGTCTTGGTATGAGCAAAGCATGAACAATTATGAGCAATGGGCAAAGACATATTAACATTTGAAGCATAAAAATTTGTTACCTAAGCAAGTCCCAATCCAGAATTTATGAAAGAAAAGCAAACTCATACCTCCGTCCAATGATCTCGGTGGGAAACTCCAAAATGATACAGGGAGAAAAACTGGTCTCGGGTGGGTGACCTCCAAACAATATGGGGAACCTCCAAATGACATAGAGAAAAACTATCTCTGGACCTGACCTGAATGAGTTTGTGTTCTCTAAAACCAAAGAATGAATTTTAGGAACAAACGGAGGTTATGAGCAGAATAGATTTATTGAGAGAAAGAAAGCTCCTGTCTGAGAGAGCAGGTAGTTCCCCCCCCCCCCCGCTGACTGCTTTGCTTAAGCAGGCACATAAACAACTGAGCTAATGGGGAGCCCTCTTCCCATCCTAAATACAAAAAATAAAAAATAAAAACAAATCTTGGCAGATGTTGTGGTACACTCTTGTAATCCCAGCATTCAGGAGGCTGAGGCAGGAGAATCCCTGTGAGTGAGAGGCTAACATGGGCTACAAAATGAGTTTAAGGCCAGCTTGAACAGCATAGTGAAACCCTGTTTCAAAAAAAAAAGAAAGGGGCTGGAGAGATGGCTCAGTGGTCTAAAGCACCTACTTAGAACAAGCTTAGCAAAGCACAGGGACCGCGGTTCAATCCCCCAGCACCACATGCCA
>NW_004524594.1:23164778-23167061 GCF_000260255.1 Octodon degus | reverse complement strand
TCCTCCTCCTCCTCCTCCTCCTCCTCCTCTTCTCCTCTTCTTCTCTTCTTCCTCCTCCTCAGGGTGTCGCTATGCAGTACAGGCTGGCCTTGACTTCACTTTGTAGCCCAGGCTGTGGGCTACTCCATAGAATTCTGATGTCCCTAGTTGGAGCTGAGGCCCAAGATGAGAAGCCATGCTCTAGACCTCATTTTTCTAACCAGCAAGAGCACGTACACAACTTAACCAGTAGGCAGGGCTAATTATAACAAGACTGTGAAACTTCTAGCTAGTGAATTTGCTACTATGAAGTTAGTATGCAAATCTTATTTCCCAGGACAAAGGTAATCCATTCCTTTAACTGAACAACTGCAATCTTATGATAAATATTTTGTCCATGAACTTTCCTACAAAAAATGTGATCTTGAAGTCACAAGCTGCAGGTCAAAAGATAAATTCATAAAGCCTTTGACTAGTCTCATCCTTCTTGGCAAAATACACTGGCCAGAAACTCGCCAATGAAGACAATTGCCATGGTGATGGGTATCCATGCAGCCGTTTGAACAAGACTGCACTTGGCTGGTGGCCTCTATCATCTTTCTAGTGACTGGCAAAGAGCTTCCAGACTCTGCTTCTTTTACACCTGAAGGCACTGGCTAGCTAGCATGCTTGATGTTCAGGAGACCCGTGTGGAGAGTCTTTAGACATCTCCAAGTTTCTAAGTAGTACTGGGATTCGCAGCTGTATGTGTCAGCTCATTAGGGTGCCCAGATACTGGGTTTACCAGCAATGGCTTGGGCTTGTCCCAGGAACACAGCAACTACATTAAAAGCTGATGGTAGGCTGGGGAGATAGCTCAGTAGCTTAAGCACCTGCCTTGCAAGCATAAGGTCCAGAGTTCAATCCTCAGTAGCCCTCTCCCCCCAAAAAAGCTGATGGTAGGGGCAGTGAGATAGCTCAGCAGACTAAACACCTGCTTAGGCAAGCTCAGAGTCCAGGTTTTGATCCCTGGTACCATGTGCTGCACTGGCCCTGCCCCCAAGCGTGCTGTAATTCCAGTGCTGGGGAGGCTGAAAACAGTAGGATCACTACAAGTTTGAGCTGCGTAGTGAGACCCTGCACACAATTAAAAAAATAAATGAAATAAAATAACTAAAAGAAAAGAAAAGCTGATGGTGTCCTGGACTGCTGCTTCAGGCTCAAAGGAAGTTGCTGACAATTCTGCTTAATGTGAGCTGTGCAATTCAGTGTTTGGGTTGCTAGAAAATAGCCTCGAATGCACCATGTGACATTGTCACTAACCTGTCACCACACTGGCCAGACCTGTGCACAGGGCATCAAATGCCAACAAGAAATGGATTTTAGAAAAACTGACAAGGACAACTAAATGCTGGTGTGTTCTGGGCTCAGCATGCATTTTCCAAGCAGCCCCTGATGGCAGCAGGACAGCCCACTTCCATGGGTGAGGCCGGACAGGCGTGAGCAGGTGCAGAATGGCAAGCAGAGACCGGGCCACAGGTGCGCATTGAACTCAAAGTGTGGCCCAGGCCAGCCTTGAACTCATGCATAAGAGGGCTGGGATGTAGCTCAGTGGTAGAGCACTCCTGGGTTCACACACATGAGGTAATACGTGATTCTTATTTAAATCAGTTTGAACTATTATTTTTATTTATTTATTTTTTTTCATAGAACAATGAACACCTTTATTACATAAGTTAAACCAAGAGGGAAGGTTGATTTGCCTTTCTGGGCCTTGATTTTCCTCCAGCTCTTTGCCCTTTAGCACATAGCCCTCTGCTTGGCCACACTGGCCTGGTCTTGATGCAGTGCAAGCAAGAAGCTTGCCCTGCTGGAACTGCTCTTCCAGAAGACTGCTGATTTTGGTGTTCTTTTTCCTTTCATCATACTTCTTTTGAATTTTCTTTGATTGTTTTTTATTTAAAATCTCCTCCTCGGGGGCTGGGGAGATGGCTCAGTGGAATAAGCGCTTCGCTGGCAAGTGCAAGGGCTTGAGTTCAATCCCCAATTCTTAAAAAAAAAAAACAAAAAACTCCTCCTCCTCAGGAGTCAGCTTGGCCCCCTTTTTTCGGCCCAGGGGTAGTACATAGTGGGATTTGGACCACTGTCGGTGCGGCATGCTGTCAATGAGCACGATGCAGTTCTTCACCAGGGGCTTGGTGCAGACCAGCTCGTTATCGGACGCATTGTAAACAATATCAATGATCCCTGTTTTTCTTTTTTAATTTTATTTATTTGTGTGTGTGTGTGTGTGTGTGTGTGTGTGTGTGTGTGTGTGTATGTGTG
>NW_004524594.1:23153557-23164678 GCF_000260255.1 Octodon degus | reverse complement strand
GCTGGCTGGCAGCCTGTGGTGCTGGGGGATTGAACCGTGGTCCCTGTGCTTTGCTAAGCTTGTTGTAAGTAGGTGCTTTAGACCACTGAGCCATCTCACCAGCCCATCCCTGTTTTTCGAGTACAACACTCAGAGCCCCAGGAGAAGCTTCCCACATCTAGCAGCAGGGCTCAGTATCTTGTTGCCTCCTCAAACTCAGGCTGTGTGTATGCAGCAGGTGCCAATCTTAGTGTTGGCAACAGGGTGCCCCAACTCATACTTCCACTTCTTGTGATAGGGCTTTCTTTTGCCCCAGTCTTGCGGCACTTGTGCCACTTGTCCCAAGAGATGCCCATTGCTTGGCGCTAACTGGAAAGAGTTAAACTTCTGTTTTTAGAAACAAAAATTTCTCTTTAAAACAGATAACTGAAAAAAAAATAACTGAATATAATTTAATGAAAATAATACATTAAAATGCCTTGACTAGGGGGCCTGCCCCGTAGCTCAGTTCTTTAAGTGGCTGCTTCAACAAAGCAGTCAGGCTCAGGTTGCTGTGGTTCGATCCCCACAACTCAAGCCAGCCAAACCTGCCCTGGAGGCATTCGGAGCAAAAAAATAAATAAATAAAATGCCTTGACTACATTAGGAAATCTAATATAAAAACATGTTGATCATACATATGAGCTATGATGTTGTTGGGTTTTTTTTGTTGTTTGTTTTTTTACAAAAAAATATTTAATTCAAAAGAAATTTCACAGACTAAAAGTCAAAGAATGGGTAACAATACCCCATGTTACAGGAACCCAGAAAAATTCAGGGGTAACTATTCTGGTTGCTGACAATATCAAACCCCTGGCCTCTGTGCCTGCTTGCAGATGTTAAATAAAATTTTTAAAATGCATATGAACTTCATATCACTGAGCAATGCTTTAATTATGATATTAGCAAAGTTTCACAATTATTAAATTCTGATTATATGAAGTTTGTTATTGAAAAATGTGTGTTAATTTCTTTTTTTTAAATATTTATTTATTTTTTTTTATTTATTACATTTATTTATTGTGTGTGTGTGTGGCCAGCTCAGCCCACCAGGGGGCGGGTCTGGCTGGCATGTGGTGCTGGGGATCGAACCGCGGTCCCTGTGCTTTGCCAAGCTTGTTTCAAGTAGGTGCTTTAGACCACTGAGCCATCTCTCCAGCCCATAAGTTTGTTTTGTTTTGTTTTGTTTTGTTTTTTGCTCTAAATGCCCTAAGGAGTGGTTTGGCTGGCTGGTGTGTTGTGGGGATCGAACTACAGCAACCTGAGGCTGACAGCTTTGTGGAAGCAGCCACTTAAACAACTGAGCTAAGGCCAGGCCCCCTGTGTGTTAATTTCTAATATGGAAGAATAAGATTGCATGTTAGTAGCTATATAAATGGGAAGTACTTAGGTCTCGATTTTTTGTTTGTTTTTTGTTTTTTGGATCATCTTTATATATATACATATTTTTTTTTGAGAAACAAATAGCAATGAGACAGTTTCACAACTGATTACTAGTACATTTTCAATAATAATATATTGTATATTGTTGTCTTATTGGTTATTCATTGTACAAGATGCAGACCTGATATCCTGTCTCAAACATTATTAGGACAGGGCCGGGGAGATGGCTCAGTGGAATAAGCGCTTCCCTGGCAAGCGCAAGAGCCTGAGTTCAATCCCTGGTTCTGAAAAAAAAAAAAAAAAAAAAACCAGAAACATTAATAAAAAAATTAAAAAAATAATTTAAAAAAGCTGATCAAACATTATTAGGACAAACCTCTCTATTCATTGAATTAAGAGAATGGAGCTATATATCTATTCTATTTTGAGTATACAGATACAAAATGGTAACCCTCCTTTTTGGTTAGTTTTGTCAGAGAAGGGCATTCCATTGTCATTTAAATACTGTAGGTGCATGAATTCAGCCAAATATCCCAATATAGTCCAATAGACCATAATAGTAGTGGGTTTTCCAATGATGTTGTTTGAATTTTTCAGAATTTTATTATTGAAGCTCAGCGGACTAAAGCATCTGCAAGCAGGTGCAGGACCCGGGGTTTGATCCCCAGTACAGCATGTCATGTCAGCCCTACCCTGGGCACACTGAGCATTAAAAATGAGGTTGCTGGGGCCATGGTGATGGGAATCTAATCCTCCAGAGGGAGTTCTCACTGTCATCAAGTTGCCACTAGCCACATGTGGCTTTTGCCATTGATATTAAATAAACATTTAAAATATAGTTCCTGGCACCAAAATAAATAATAAAATAAAATAAAATGTAGGGGACAACCCACTAGGATTCTATCCTATCCCTCTCTTGGACAGGACCTTTCTTTCCCCCAATAAATATATTCTGCTCATAACCTCCCTTTGTTCCTAAATAAATACAGTGGAGTTTCTCAGTTGCCCTCGCCACATTCCAAGAGCCCCATAGCCACACTGGCCCAGCAGCTCCTGAGTGAGGCAGCACCAACTTAGAACATCCCACCACTGCTTGCTGGAGATCCCTCCTCTGCTCGCAGTGTCTGGAGAACACAGCTAGAATTCGACAGATGAAGAGCCATTGGGCAGAAAGTCTACTTGGTTCCAAACAGAATCCCCTCTCCTAAAAATCCCTCATTGTACTCACCAAGTAAGACAATGTATGAAGAATATGGGATTCCCTGGTTGATTTCTTATTTATTTATTTATTTATTTATTTATTTATGTGTGTGTTTGTGTGTGTGTGTGTAGCCAGCTCAGCCCACCAGGGGGCGGTGCTGGCTGGCAGCCTGTGGTGCTGGGGGATTGAACTGTGATCCCCGTGCTTTGCCAAGCTTGTTCTAAGTAGGTGCCTTAGACCACTA
This sequence comes from Octodon degus, assembly GCF_000260255.1. Lineage (NCBI taxonomy): Eukaryota > Metazoa > Chordata > Mammalia > Rodentia > Octodontidae > Octodon > Octodon degus. The sequence goes on along the minus strand of NW_004524594.1, from coordinate 23,161,832 downwards.
AGCCATCTCACCAGCCCCTCCCTGGTTGATTTCTGTTCGGTTGTTTGGCTGGTATTTTTTTTGTTCTTCTAGTTTTTTAGACAGAGTCTTGTTAGTAGCTCAGGCTGGCCTTGAATTCCCAGTGAACCTCCTGCATCAGCCTTGAAAGTGCTGGGAATACAGGCACGCATACCACATCCAGCTATTCCAGGGATCTCTTACTCCTTCTGGATCAAAGTTTCAAGAGAAGTCCTCTGCATGAGAATACGGTTATGCAAAATAGCTGAGAAACAGGCATAAAGAATGTTTCCACTGTTACCTCCTCACCACAGCCTGACCCTTGCCACCTCTCCCATCAGCACTCAGTCAGGGATGCCCCAAGCTCCGTGGTCATTCCTGTTGGCCTTGACCCAGCCCTGGAAAGGGAACTGGGTCAGGGCTCTTCCTAGCACAGGTGGGGCACCAGGTCCTTGCAAACAAGTCTCTGTCTCAAAAAACAAAAGGAAAAAAAAAAAAAAAAAAGTAACAACCAGAGGTGGGCTGGGGCACACCTGTAATCCCAGCATTCAGGAGGCTGAGGCAGGAGGATTGTTGTGAGTTCAAGACAAGCCTGGACTACAAAGTGAGCTCAAGGCCAGCCTAAGCTGCATAGCGAGATCCTGTCTCAAAAAGAAAAAAGGGCTGGGGAGATAGCTTGGTAGTCTAAGCGCCTGCCTGGCAAGCACAAGGATTCTAGTTAGATCCCCAGTACTGCATGCCATGCTGGCCCCAGAACCCTGGGCATAACATGTGGGCACAATAGTGGGCATGGTGGCACATGCCTATAATCCCAGTGCTGGGAAGGCTGAGACAAGAGGATCACTACAAGTCCAAGTTGCGTAGTGAGACCCTGTATCAAAAGAAAAAGGAAAAAAAAAAAAAGAAAAAGAAAAAAGAGAGAAAGAACCAGAGGTGGAGGCGAAGTCAATAAAGTGGGAACAGCCCAAACTGACTGCTGGTCCTGTAGCCAAGAGCCCTGTGTCACTCCCAAATCCCAAAGATATTAGTCGAAATTGGATTTGTAATCAATAACATTATTAAATCTATTTTCCCACTGGGGAAACTGAAACTAAATGGCTCACTGAAGGTCATGTAACCAGGGGCCAGAGAGATAACTCAGAGGCATAAGCACCTACCTATCTGGCAATCACAAGGACCCAAGTTCAATCCCCAGCCCCACATGCACCTATTGTACTTGGGAGGCTGAGCCAGGAGGATCTCAGTTTGAGAGCAGCCCAGGGGCTACAAAAGTGAGCACAAGGTCAGCCTGAACTGCATAGTGAGACCCTGAAAAAAAAAAAAAAAAAAAAAAAAAAATCATGTATCTAGACAGAAACTGAATTCACTTCTCTTAAATTTATTTATTTATTTTTGGTGGAACCAGGGATTGAACTCAGGCCCTTGCACTTGCCAGGGAAGCATTTATTCTACTGAACCATCTCTCCAGCCCCTAAACTCACTTCTAACTCACTCCAGACACCATACAACCAATCTCTCTGTTTTACAGTATTTTGTTTGTATGTTTTTGAGACAGTCTCACTTTGTAGGCCAGGCTGACCTAAAGCTCATAACAATCCTCCTGCCTCAGCCTCCCGAGTGCTGGGATTGCAGGCATGCGCCCCCCCTGCCCAGCCCCAGAGGAGGTTCTTACCCCACAGAACTCCTTCCTGCCCTTCTCCACCACCACTGCCTCAGACATAGTAATAGCTCAGTAAACGGCTATTCAGTGGCTTAAGGTTCACTGGAATGTTTGTTTGTTGTCACTGTTTCTATTTTGCGTGGATGAGGATCAAACCCAGCACCTCCTGCATGCTAGGCAAGTGTTCTGCCTTTGAGTGACATCAGCAGCCTCCACAGCCCCAGCCAATGTAGCTTTTTCTCAGCTTCCATCCTCAGCCTAGATAAGTTTGCATCAAATACCTTGCCTCGGACTTCCCACGAAGCCTTAATTTTAGATAACAATGGTGTAGGAAATTTGGGAGGGGATGAAGTTTGAGTAACAACAATGTGGGAGAAACTCAAACCACTCTGAGGTTGTGCGACGTTGCCGCCCCCTGGTGGTTCTGGGTCTGAAGTGCAGTGCAAGCTGCCTCCCAGAACATCATGCATGACCTAGCGGTAGTCAGAAATAAGTGGAAAAAAATACATATACATGCGCTACTGAAACAATGCTGAAACGCGATTACAATGGTACAGTTTATGATTCTTTTATCTCAATAAAAATAGATAAATAAAAGTATAAAATACCTGATTTAGGATGTCCTAAATATAAAAGTAATATGTTTTGGGAGAATCCAGGAAGGCCAGAACTCTCCACCAGGGAGATAGCTCAGCGGCATAAGCACTTGCCCGGCAGGAAGCTCAGAACCCTCTAGAAGCTAACAAGGATTTTTCTGGATCTCCCATATTTATTGGCTCTTTCACAAATCATCAGCTTTGTTACCTGATTTAGGATGTCCTGTTGCTTGAGAATATGTCATAGCGCCCTCAATTTTTGCTCCTCACTTATGAAGTCCAAATGTTAGCTGGTGGAGATAGTGGCCCATGCCCGTAATCTCAGCACTCTGAGAAGCACAACGATTGCAAGTTCATGCCCAGTCTGGGCAATTTAGCAAGACCCTGTCTCAATAAAAAGAGCTCAGGATGTAGCTCAGTGCAAAGGCCCTGGGCTCAGTACTCAGCACTGCCCCAACCTAGAGTGTTTCTTTCCTATTTCTACAGCTTCCTCCAAGCCCTTTAAACATTCTTTTTGTGCTAGTTATAGTGCCACATGCCTGTAATCCCAGCACTTGGGAGGTTGAGGCAAGAAGATTGCCTGGCCAGCCTGGGATACATAGTGTGAATTTGTCTCAAAAACCAAATTTTTTCTCTTGGTACATTTTTTATGTACATTTGTTTTAGTGTTTTGGGGGGAGATTGAACCTAGAATCTCCACATTGAGCTACATCCTCAGCACTTTTTTATTTTGTGACACAAGGTCTTTTGTGTGTGTGTGTGTGTGTGTGTGTGTGTGTGTGTGTGGCCAGCTCAGCCCACCTGGGGGCGGGGCTGGCTGCCATGTGGTGCTGGGGGATCGAACAGCAGTCCCTGTACTTTGCCAAGCTTGTTCCAAGTAAGTGCTTTAGACCACTGAGCCATCTCTCCAGCCCCTGTGACACAAGGTCTTAATAAATTGCTAAATTGTCCATGCTGGGCTTGAACTTGCAATCCTCCTGCCTCAAATACCCAGAGTGCTGGAATTACAGTCACACACCCCTTGCCTGGATTATACTGTTAATTACACGTCAACTATAATATAAAGCATTCCATGTTCTATGTTCTCTAGACACTGTTTTATACTCTTTGAACCTTCCAAACAGATACTCAGACAATGTCCCATTCAATTTCCACTCTGTGTCTGCTCCCACTGGGAGTCTGCCTGCCTCGCGCACCCCCAGCAGTGTCTGTTGGCCCTGGCATTGTCTCCCATCACTTCACCTTAACATCTATGAGGTTCCCATTGTAATCAAAGCCCAGGAAATGAGCGAAAGAAGATGGCAGCCAGCCTCCTGGAGATTCGTTCACTGCAAGGTCTCACAGGCGTTTCATCAAGCCCACTCGGCCGCAGTGCCCAAGAACTGCTCCTCGGCTCACTCTGTTAATTCCCAGCTGTGTGACGGCCAGCAAGGACTGAACCTCCCTGAGCAACAGGAATCTTTACCTGTTAAATGGGCTTTTTTCTGGGCCAGCCAGATAGCTCAGCAGACTAAAGTGCCTGCTTAGGCAGAACGCAGGGACTGGGGTTTGACTCCCAGCCTGCCGTGCTGGCCCTGCCCCTGGGGCGTGCTGAGACAGTGATTGAGACTGGGCGCGGTGGCGTGCACCTGTAATCCCAGCTCTTGGGAGGCTGAAAACAGGATCAGTACGAGTCAGATCTAAGTAGTGAGACCCTATAGACCTTGTACTAAATACAAAAAAAGGGGAGCAGGCTTTTTTTTTTTTTTTGGTATAGGATTAGCAATGATTTTCTCACAGGACTATAATGAAAATCAAATGTCATTATAAAATGGTAAAGCACATTAGAGAAAAATTTACATCTTAAACTGTTTATAAAATACAGCCGCATAATCTTTTTGAAAATAACAACTATATGTAGAGGGTTCATGTTGGGGACCGGGCTGTGTAAGGGGTAAATTGCTGACCACAGTACTCTGAAGACAAGGTAACACCATGGCTGAGGCAGCCAAGGACAGATCAAACCATTCTCTCAATCAGCAAGATTTACGGCTTTGAATGTCTTTGTTCTAACTTCTCAAGGCCCTGCTCATCTTCTAGGGCTTTACCTCAGGCGTGCCCTCCACTTCCTGCACCCTCCTGAATTGTGAAAGAGCCAATAAATATGGGAGATCCAGAAAAATCCTTGTTAGCTTCTAGAGAGTTCTGAGCTTCCTGCCAGGCAAGTGCTTATGCCACTGAGCTATCTCCCTGGTCGAGAGTTCTGGCCTTCCTGGATTTTCCCAAAACATATTACTTATTACTTTCATTTAAGCCTTCTTAGCAACTCATTTTAGCAGATTGGAAGTTCAGGCCAAGTCCCTGGTAAGCTCACCTTTGTTTGTTCGTTTGTTTGTTTGTTTTTGAGACAGGGTCTCACTATGTAGCCAACACCAGCTTTGAACTCATGGCCATCATCTTGCCACATGCACCCTCCCAAGTGCCGGGACTGCAGGTGTGCGCCACCACCACCCTCTTCTTTTCAAAGTGTACAATTCATTCACATTTCGATTCAGTGCTGTGCAACAGTCACTATGATCAGATTCCCAAACCTTTTCATCATCCCCAAGAGAAACCCTATACCATGAGCAGCCACTCCTCATTCCTTCCCTGTCCCACCCTGGTAACCAGAACCACTCTCCACTGTTACAGGTTTGCCTGCCCTGGACTTTTCATGTTTTGTATCTATTTATTTATTTATGTTTGTTTGTTTTGTTTTGTTTTTGAGACAGGGTCTTGCTATGCAGTTCAGGCTGGCCTCCAGCTCACTTTGTCACCCAGGCTGGTCTTATAGTCACATAATCCTCCTGCCTAAGACACCCAAGTGCTGGGATTAAAGGCACACGCCACCATGCCCAGCCTTGTGCCCTGAAATCTTCCTAGGACTATTTATTTATTTATTAAGTTTATTGGGCTGGTGAGATGGCTCAGTGGTCTAAAGCACCTACTTAGAACAAGCTTAGCAGAGCACAGGGACCGCGGTTCAATCCCCCAGCACCACATGCCAGCCAGCCCCGCCCCCTGGTGGGCTGAGCTGGCCACACACACACACACACACACACACACACATAAATAAAATTAAAAAAAAATATTAAGTTTATTGATGAGAGCAGAGACCCCTCCTGGGGAGAAGCCGCACAGCTGTGGGCTAACTGCGCAGCCGAGCTGTCCGGGTAAACTGGCTGACTGGGCTCCCTGTGGAGACGGAGGGGTTTGACCCCCGCTGTGCGCGGGTTCAGGTCAGTGGACAGAGGCCGGTTTGGAAAGGCCGTCGGAACCCCGCAGGCTTGGGTGCGCGGTTCGTTTCCTTTTAATTGTTGCTTTTGCTTTTGTATCTTTGTTTCCTGCTAATTTCCAGTGAAAAAATTGCCCTGTAGGATAGAAACAATAGAAAACCAGGCTCTTGGGTGGACACCAGTTGCCCGAGGGCCAAGGGTGACAAACTCTTCTTTGTCCTATTACTCCATGTCCCGTCTGTTCCATTGGAGGCCCTTGGTCTCCCTCTGCTTTGGTACAACGTAGATGTGCAGACAGATTGCATTCATCAGAAGGAATTTGTACCTGTACCGGCTGTAACTTGATCCTTTTTCCCCCCTCCCCTGCCCTCCTCTTTATTTACATAGCTGTTTCCATTTTATTCTTTTCTCATTTTTTCCCTTCCTCCCTTTCCCCTTCCCCCACCCTAGTTTCCCTTTCCAGCTTTCACAGTGGCAGTATCATAGCCAATGAGATTTTTCTGAGGTATGATTATTGCTAAATGAAAATTTTTCCTAGTTCCTCTTTCCTTTTGAACAATTTTTCCTATTTCACAATATCTATTTTGGTTATTTACACTTTCAGTTTCTCATACCAGAGAAACAAAATGGTATTTACACATTTGTCTCTTTTATTTTACTTAAGAGTATGAGCTCAAGGTGCATTCCATTTACCTAGAAATGTCTCAGTTGACCTTCTTTATGGCCAAGTAGTACTCCATTATTTTATTTATGTATTTTTTTGCGGAACCAGGGATTGAACTCAGGCCCTTGTGTTTGCCAGGGAAGCGCTTATTCCACTGAGCCATCTCCCCGGCCACAAAACATTTTAATAAGGTGACATCCCAGTTGTTGACTCTTTGCGATAGTTCCTGTGCAATCAGGGTTTTGTTCATGAAGTCTTTGTCTATACCAGTGCTGAGCCATCTGGCCAGCCCTGCAGCATCATTTTGAGTCAGGGATTCTGCTGCCCTCTGCCTTGCCTTTGCTGCCCAGAATTGGGTTTGCTATTCTAGATCTCTTCTCGCTCCAACCTGGGCTTTTCATATACATGGAATTGTACATATTAGCTGACTTTCGAGAGTTCTACCTAACCCAGGAATGGTGATTCACATTTGTAATTCCAGCACTCTGGTGGTTGAGGCAGGAAGATTTGCTGCAAGCTTGAAGCTTGAGACCAGTCTGGGCTACATAGCGAGTTCAAGGCCTGCGTGAACCATACAGCAAAACCCTGTCTCAAAAAAAAAAAAAAAAAAAAAAAAAAAAGAGAGAGAGAGAGAGAGAGAGAGAGAGAGAGAGTTCTACCTATTCTCTCTTCCAGAAGATTTAAAGTGTTTCTATTTTAGATCTTTGATCCATTTTGATTTGATTTGATTGTTTTATTCTTTGGCACATGGAAAGGTGGTTTTTTCAGTACCATTTATGAAAGAGGTTATCTTTCCTTCTCTTTTTGGTGGAACCGGGGATGGAACTCAGGCCTTTGCACTTGCCAGGGAAGCGCTTATTCCACTGAGCCAACTCCCCAGCCCAGAGGCAATCTTTCTTCCAGTGAATGTATTTGACTCTTTTGTCAAAGATACTGTGGGTGAGTGTGTTTGGAATTGTTTCTGTATCTACTAATCTGTTCCACTGATCCTTGGGTCTGGTTTTTTTAGTCTGCACCATACTGTTTTTAGTTTTTAGTACCTTTGTAGTATAATTTTTTAAAAAATGTATTTAATATAGGGTCCACAGGGTCTCACTACATAGATCAGACTCCTGATTCTGTTTTCAGCCTCCCAAGCACTGGGATTACAGGCGTGTGCCACCATGCCTAGTCTCAATCGGGGTCTCAGTGCACCCTGGGGGCGGGGCCAGCACTGCACGCCAGGGATTGAACCCCAGCCCCTGCATCTGCCTAAGCAGGCGCTTTAATCTGCTGAGCCATCTGGCCAGCCCTGCAGCATCATTTTGAGTCAGGGATTCTGCTGCCCTCTGCCTTGCCTTTGCTGCCCAAAATTGGGTTTGCTATTCTAGATCTCTTCTTGCTCCAACCTGGGCTTTTCATACATATGGGACTGTACATACTAGCTGACTTTTATGTCTGGCTTCTCTCACTTCACATAGCCCTTTCATGTAACTTTTCAGTGACCTAGCAAGATAAATCTGACCTGTCAGTGGGTGGCTATCTGTGGCTTTTCCACTCTGGCTACTGTGAAGAGTGCTGCTGTGAGCCTTCCTGTAGAAAGACTTAGGCCTTCTGTTCCCCTATGTATCTACCTCTTGGTGGAATTGCTGGTTGTGTGGACACTGTCAGAGGAACAACTGGATGATTATTCCCTGGGCATGGACTGTTTTGCTTTCCCACTGGCACACTGCTGTCCCACATCCTCAACAGTACCTGTTATTATTCATCTTTTTATTATAGCCATGCCAGTTCATGAGGAGCCACATGATTTCCTCTTTCCTAATCATTAATGACATCTTATTCATCATTTGTGTATCTTCTTTGGAGAAATGTGTTTTAGTGTTTTCTTTTTTTTTCTGAAATAGGGTCTCTCTATATAGTGCAGGCTGACCTTGAATTCACTTATATAGCCCAGGCTGGTCTCAAACTCACAGAAATCCTTTTGCCTCAGCCTCCCAGGTGCTGGGATTACAGTTCTGCACCACCACACCTGGCTCATTTGCCCATTTTTTAAAATGGGGTTGTTTGTCCTTTTGTTGAATCATAAGCGTTCTTTATATATTCTGGCTACTTGTTCCTTATC
>NW_004524594.1:23070046-23151672 GCF_000260255.1 Octodon degus | reverse complement strand
ATTAAAGTTTATAAGAGGCTTTGCTAAAGGTGGTTTCAAGAATTATGTCCAAAAACCAACAGTTTTACTGTGAACTGGCAATAACCGAAAAGGAAAAACTGTTCAGAAAACGTCTAATGAAAAGTTGAGAAATACTACCTCTGGCCTCTTTCAAAGAGGGTAAGTAAATGCTTGGAACCTGGTGTAGTGGTGCATGCCTGTAATGCCAGCACCAAGGCAGAAGGATCACCAAGAGTCTCAGGCCAACCTAAACAGAGACTCAGTTTCAAAAGAAAGGTTTTCTCCTTTTCATCCCCCTTCTTTCTTCTCCCTAAAACAGAATGTCAATATGCTGCCCAGAATTTCAGAAGCCATCTTGAACTATCAGGTGATTTTTTTTTTCTTTTTTGGTGGTACCAGGGATTGAACTCAGAACCCTGTGCTTGCAAGGGTGCTCGCTTCAGCAGCACATATACTAAAATTGGAATGATACAGAGAAGATTGGCATGGCCCCTGCGCAAGGATGACACGCAAATTTGTGAAGCCTGTGCTTGCAAGGCAAGCACTTATTCCACTGAGCTATCTCCCCAGCCCCCATGAAGTGATTTTATTTTATTATTATTTTTTTTTTTACTGAGAAAAAAGTATATATTTAGAATTAGCCAGCTGGACTCAGTTTAGATGATCCCAATTTTGTTGGCAACATCCAATGCATCATAATCAGGAGCCAGTCGAACATATGCCTTCTTCTCTCCATCAGGCCTGATTAGGGTATTGACCTTGGCAACATCGATGTCATAGAGCTTCTTTACAGCTTGTTTGATTTGGTGCTTATTGGCTTTGACATCCACAATGAACACGAGTGTGTTGTTGTCCTCAATCTTCTTCATGGCTCTGTGGTCAGGGGGAACTTGATGATGGCATAGTGGTCAAGCTTGTTTCTCCTGGGGGCGCTCTTCCGAGGGTATGTGGGCTGCCTCCGGAGCCGGAGCACTTTGGGACGGCGGAAGGTGGGCGACATTCGTATCTTCTTTTTGTGGCTGTGGATGCCTTTCAGCACGGCCTTTTTGGCCTTCAAAGCTTTTGCTTTGGCTTCAGCTTTGGGAGGGGCAGGGGCTTCCTTCTTTGCTTTCGGCACCATCTTGGTAAAAAGGCTCTCATGAAGTGATTTTAATAACAAAAACTAATTGGAAGACAGTGGAGAAACTGGAAAGACCCAATCCTGTACAGGATGCTACCATATTATTAGCTCCAGGCTACCAATCGGGAATTCTTTTATTCACAGAAAAATAAATTTCTGATTTATCCAACCCATGGTTATATTACAATTTCCTAGGGCCGGCCAGAGAGCTCATCAGACTAAGGCGCCTGCTTAGGCAGAGTGCAGTGGCCAGGGTTCGATCCCCGGCATGCTGTGCAGGCCCTGGCGCGCTGAGCAGGATTGAGACTGGGTGTGGTGGCACACGCTTGTAACCCCAGTGCTTGGGAGGCCGAAAACAGGAGAATCACTGAGTCCAGTCTACGTAGAGAGACCCTGTACTTCCTGTAGACCCTGTACTACAGAAAAAAAACAAAACCAAGTTTCCTGTGTCTATGTTACTGATCCAAATTTTGCATGATCTACCACTATATGTGAGCATTATTATTATTATTATTTTTTTCTCCGAATGCCTTCAAGGCATGACTGGCTGTCTTGTGTTGTGGGGATCGAACCACAGCAACCTGAGCCTGACTGCTTTGTTGAAGCAGCCACTTAAAGAACTGAGCTAAGGGGCAGGCCCCCTATGTGAGCATTATTATGTTGACAAAGAAAAACCAAATAGCCATGTATGGTGGCTGAAGCAGGAGGACTGCTTCGAGTTCGAGGCTAGCCTGGGTTACATACTGATTTGAAAGCCAGCCTGAACTGTATAGCCAGACTCCATCTCAAAAAGACCAAGAGATAAATAAATAAAGTCCTGGGTGGATCAGAGATCAAACAACAATATGTAAAGTAATTTAATAAAAGAAAAACTAAGAGAATATTTGCTTAAGCTAAAAGCCGTATCACATCTCGACCAATTTTGATTTCCTCCCCCTTTCCTCTGATTCCTTTCCCAATCTCCAAAATGTTCCTCCTTTAGTTTATTCTACATTTTGGGTTTCTCATATAAGAGAACCTGTGTGACACTGACATTTGTCTCTACCTGATTTATTTCACTTTGCATTATAGTCTCAAGATACACCCATTTCCTTCCTTCCTTCCTTCCTTCCCTGGAACTACAGGATTGTGCCTCACCTCTTGTCTCATCCATTTTCTTCCAAGTGACATCTTTCTTCTTTATGGCTGGTAAAAAAAAAAAAAATATATATATATATATATATATATATATATATTTCACAGGATGTTCACAGAGCTTCCAAGTTTTTCTGTACTATACATGAGGCTACAATGATTGTACAAAGAATTTAATCTGCATTTTGGGTCGCTTCCTTGGGATAGGAAATACAGCCAGAAGCAAGGGGCATTCGTAGGGCTCCAGATAGTGCCACTCCCGAATCATCAGTCCACCCCTTGGCCTCAAAAACGTCGCGTCCACCCAGAAAACAGACCCCTCCTTGTGGCTGGCTCCACGACGATCACCACGGTAACGGTCGTGACAGACCCCCGACCGAAGTCACCTGGCAGGATGAACCAAGGGCAAAACAGGGCGGGAAGCCTAGGGAGACCGAGGAACGGGGCCCACGCGCCCTTCCTGTCCCGCGCTCGGGCACAGCACGTTCCGCACATTCCAAGACAAGCACGGGACAGCGCCTCGGCGCCCACGTAGGGGACCAGCAAGCAGCGCACCTCCCGGATCAGCTGACGCCGGGACCTGGACGACAGAACCCGCTTCCAAGCGCGCCGCGCAGGCGCAGCAGCGCGAGGGGGCGGGGCTGACCCGGGCTCGCGCCTGCGCGCGGCGCTCGAACGCTTTGGCGGGTTTTTCCTCCCTGTCTGCGGGGTTCTCCTCTCCTGACAGAAAAGCCTGGCCATAGCTTTTTGAAAGCGAGACTCACCCCTGTAGAGCGACCTGTGGAGAGGCCTACGCCTTCCCTTCGGGAACGTGGGGACGACCCCCACTTTTCTTTCTAAGTGGGCATTTTTTCTGTGGCTGGCGGCTGGACCGTCTCTGCCAGCCTGAGGCTTTTGGTCGCCTCCAGTCTCGGCCTCCAGAGGGAAAGGGGCGCTTCGTCAGCTCGTCGACCTCACGCTCGGACTTCTAGGGTCGGGTCGGAGCTGGGCGGGCCAGCCCCGGCCCCTCCTGGATGACCATGTCCGTGTCCAGCCAGCAGCTGGTGGAGGAGCTGCAGATCTTCGGCCTGGACTGCGAGGAAGTTCTGATTGAGAAACGTGAGTCCCCGCTGCTTCCGTGGGTCCGCGGGGGTCGCTTCCCAGTGTCCCCGTCCTCCGTCGGCGGCCTCGGGGCTTGGAAAGTTGAGGCCTGGTTTATGTGAATTCGGAAAGCTCGCGGGGTGCTGCGTCGAGTCCTAGGGCAGAAAATGTGAACGTAGCCGGGTGTGATGACGCATGCCTGTAATCCCAGCATTGAGAGGCTGAGGCAGGAGGATCGCAGGAGCTTCCAGGCCAACTGGCCGCAGACTTATGGTGATCCTCCTGCCTCAGCCTCCTAAGTGCTGGAATTGCAGGCATGCACCACCATGCCTGGGCTTTTTTCCTAAGTAGTATAGAAATGTGGTCCAGTTCCTGCCTTTAAAATACTCAGTTTTGGCAGCTTGCCGGTTAACTCAGTTGTTTAAAGCGCCGCTTGGGCAAACCCTGGCAGGCACAGGGGACCGCGGTTCGATCCCCAGCTCCACAAGCTGCACCACGCCCGCTCCTTAAGGCAGCCTGAACTAGTAACAAAAAAAAAAAAAAAAAAAATCCTTCTTCAATTTTAGGGGAGCTTGTTGGTTAGCTCAGTTGTTTAAAATAGTCAGTTTTGGGGCAGGGGAGATAGTATGGTGGTCTAAGTGCCTGCCTGGCAAGCGCATCCTTGGTATCACATGCTGTGCTGGCCCCAGAGCGTGCCATGCCGGCCCCCACACCTATAATCCCAGCGCTGGGGGGGGCTGAGACATGAGGATCACTACAAGTCTGAGCTGCGTAGTGAGACCCTGGGCCAAATAAATAAAGATAAAAAATAATAAAAATACTCATTTGTCCCACTTTCCACTGGCATGATGCTCTCTTTCCTGATTATAGCCACGGGGTTGTCTACACTTGCTATCTTCACATTTTTCCTTATTAAATCTTTCAGAAAGCTTCTCCCCTCCCCCATCAATTCCCAGGAACGGCTGTTGTCAAGGTCACCAGTGACCCTTGACTTGCCACAGCCAGGGACAAATTCTCAGGCTTCCTTTGCATTATCAGCATCATCTGACACTGCCAATCATTTCCTCTTCTTTAACATATTTTTCTATTAGCTCTCCTGCTACTGTTTCTAGTTATTATTCATCACCCACTTCCCAGGCTTTGCAGATTCAGCCTTGTCCTGATGTCTGAGTGCCCCAGGGCTGAAGTCCAGGATCGCTTTTTGCTAGGTTGGTGGGCTCCCCTGGTCTCAAGGCTTTCTGTTCCACGTCTATGCTGATGGCCCCCAAATTTCTATCTTAGCCTAGACCTCTTGCCTGACAGTAGGCTGCTGTGTCCAACTGCTATTTGATATCTCCAGTTGTTTAATTGGCATCCCAAAGTATGTCTAAAACTGAGTTTCTCGTAGCTCTTCCTGTCCTCAGAGTAGCCCCTCCAGCACTTTTCTTCATCTCACTTACTAGAATCGCAGCCTTCTAAAATCATCAGCATCAGCCCCAACTCCTGTTTTTCTCATACCTCACATCCAGCCAGCAGATCCCCCTGGCTTCACCTTAGGACATGTCCCTCTGGGAGTCCTGCTGCGTCTTACCACCTCCACCGCACCACCTAGCTCTGTCTTGTCTCACCTGGCCTCACTGTTCTTCTCCTCATTGTCCCCATGCTGCATTCTGCCCTGGCCCTTCCTCCTGTGCCAACAACAGCAGCCAGAGTAAACCTACTTGGTGGAAATCAAATTGCGCCAACTGTTGTGTCCAAAACGCCAGAGCTCCCCTCTGTTGCTTAGTGGCTGGCTCCCTGCACTGTTACCCCTCAGCCCCTCTGCTGTGTCTCCTCGGTCTCTGCATTGCTGCCATCACAGCCTCACTGATCCTGTGTCTCCTCAGGTCTTGGCACTCACTGCTCCCTCTTCCTAGAAAGTCTTTCTCTCAACACTGCTTGGCTCAGCCTTTTCTTTCCCTTCATTCAGGTGACATTTTCCAAGATGTCACCTTGCCACAGAGGCCTTCTCTAATTGTTATGTTTAAAATTGCTAGGCCAGGGCCGGGGAGATGGCTCAGTGGAATAAGCGCTTCCCTGGCAAGCACAAGGGGCTGAGTTCAATCCCCGGTTCCGCCAAAAAAGAAAAAAAAAAAATTGCTAGGCCAAAAATAAAAAATAAAAATAATAAAAAATAATAAAATTGCTAGGCCATTTCCAGCTGCCTAATTTCCCTCCCAGCTTTCTTTTTCATCCTTTCCCCAACTCCCCTTTTTTCATTTGTTTATAAGATAGGGTCTCACTATGTAACTCAGGCTGGCTTTGAACTCACTGTGTAACCCAGGCTGGCCTTGAACTCACAGCAGTCCTCCTTCCTCAGCCTCCTAAGTGCTGAGATTACAGGTGGGTACCACCACACCTGGCCTGCAAGTTTATTTTTCTATGTAGCACAATTCTTCATCTAACATACCACATATTTTACTTGTTTGTGTTATCTCCCACAATAGTAAGCTTCCTAAGAACAAGGACTATTTTCTGTTTGCTACTGTATTCCCAGAGTCCACAAGCCTGCATGATCCAAGTAAATGCTGAATAAATATTGATTATCCGGATAAATAGAGGACTGGTTTTGTTTGTTTGGTTGGTTGGTTCTGGGTTTTTTTTGGCAGAACTGGGGATTGAGCTCAGGCCCTTGCACTTGCCAAGGATGCGCTTATTCTACTAAGCCATCTCCCTGGCCCCCTAGAGGACTGTTTTTGCTTTTCAAGATGAAAGCTGAAGAAATGAGCAAGTTCTTACTTGTCCAATTTCTCTTCCTGCAGTGGCCGAGCTCTGTATCCTGTATAGACAGACCGAGGAAGGAGTGGTAAGCGAGTTGGTAGCCTTCTGCACCAGCACAGGCAAAACATCCCTTACCGCAGAGACCCTGAAAACATTTGAGCATGAGGTAGGAACAGAATGAAGCAGACTACTTCTTCTCTCTTTGTGTGTGTGTGTGTGTGTGTGTGTGTGTGTATTTTTAGGGAAAGGTCTACAGGGTGTTCAGGGTCTCACTACTAGATAGGACTCGTAGTGATCCGCCTGTTTATAGCCTCCCAAGAGCTGGGATTACAGGCGCGTGCCACCACGGCCGGTCTGTAGACTTTGAAATTTGCTGCTAGGGGAGGTGTGCGACACATTGAGTAGGGTGTGGGCCTTGGAATCAGACCTGGATTCTAGGCCCAATGTGAGCTTGGACAAACTAGGAAATACTTCTGAGCCTCAGTTTCCTGTCTGACCGGGGTTCTAATAATCCATCTTTTGCTGGGCCTGGTGATGCACTTCTGTAATCCCAGCACTTCAGAGGCTGAGGTAGGAGGATCGCTTCAAGTTCAGGGCCAACCTGGGCTACATAGTGATTTCAAGGCCAGCCTGAACTAATGAGACAGAGTCTCATTAGACTGTCTCAAAAAAAATCCATATTTTTATGATTGTTCTCATAACTAATTGAGAATTAATGTAAAGCACCAAAAACTGTGGCCAGCATGTGGTGACTCTTGACCAAATAATTGGTATTATTAGAATTTGTTATTTTTTATTATATTTTGAGTGCCTATTATTATTGTAAAGCTGTGGAAAATGCCTCCTCTGACCAGACTATGGAATAATATATTCTCTCTCTTCTCTTTCTCAGATCTTGAGCAAGAAGTTGTCTAAAACATGGCCCAGCGCTGCCAAGGACAGTGGGCATGCGGGAGCTAGAGACATTATTTCTATCCAAGAATTGTATCCTTTTCGGTTGGAAGTTTGTGCACCAAGCCATATACTGTGTGTGTGTGTGGTTTTTTTTCTACAGTACCTTGTATAATTATTTTTTTTTTTTGCAGAACCGGGGATTGAACTCAGGTCCTTGCACTTGCCAGAGAAGTGCTTATTTCACTGAGCCATCTCCCCAGCCCCTACTTCCTTGTATAATTGTAAAACAAATAATAAAAGACACATCATGTGCATATTTCTTATTTAATCATCCCGTGTCTTAGGTTCCTTATTGTTTTCCTTAAGAATATTTTTAGAATTGAAGTGGAGGAAGAAGAAGAGACCCTTTTGAACTCTTACACCACACCCTCTAAGGTGAATATACAATGTTTGAAAATCATATTCTGCTGATAGCATTTAAAAAAGGGTTGGGGATGTAAGCTCAGTGCAAGGACTCTGGATTTAGGCACTAGTAACACACACATAAGTGTAACATTTGAAGATCTGAAACAGAAAATCAACCACACTCATACTGTGGCTCCGCTTAGGCACCTTTCTTTCCAGTCAGATTCATAAATATTTTTACACAATAGCAGCCTTAGTTGGGCATGCCACCCCAAACCTTTAATCCCAGCACTCAGGAGGCCTACGTGGGAGTATCATTGTGAGTTCAAAGCTAGCCTGAACTACATAGTTAGACCTTGTCTTAAAAAAATTAGTCCTTATGTACAGTTATTGTACTCTTTTCAGTCAGTTTGTCAAAAATTTCTCGCAAATTTCCCGTTTTAAATTTTATTTATTGGGCTGGAGAGATGGCTCAGTGGTCTAAAGCACCTACTTGAAACAAGCTTGGCAAAGCACAGGGACCGCGGTTCGATCCCCCAGCACCACATGCCAGCCAGCCCCGCCCCCTGGTGGGCTGAGCTGGCCACACACACACACACAATAAATGTAATAAAAATAATAAAAAAAAATAAATTTTATTTATTTTTCAAATGATTTTTTTTTGGGGGGGGGCAGAACCAGGGATTGAACTCAGGCCCTTTAGCTTGCCAGGGAAGCGGTTATTCTACTGAGCCATCTCCTCGGCAAATTTTATTTTTATGCATTTAGTACAGGGGATATAGGGTCTACAGGGTCTCACTACACAGATTGGACTCATACATAGTGATCCTGTTTTCAGCCCACCATGCTTAGTCTCAATGCCCATTTCAGCATGCCCCAGGGGCGGGCCAGCATAGCACACCAGGGATTGAACCCCAGCCACTGTGTTCTGCCTAAGCAGGTGCTTTAATCTGCTGAGCTATTAGGCCCTTATTTTTCATGTTTTTGAGACAGGGTCTCAGTGTGTAGTCCATACTGCCCTTGAACTCACTACATAGCCCAGGCTGGCCTCAAACTTGCAGCAGTCCTACCTCAGCCTCCCAAGTGCTAGTGCTGGGATCACAAGTGTGTACCACCACATCTAGTAGTAATTATTGTTTATGGCATATAAATGTCTGAAAATCAGTGAATGTGGAACAAGTCTCATTTTTCAAAAGAAATACCATACTAAGAAATATGGTGAAGGCTGGGCATAGTGGCATATGCCTATAGCCCCAGCAGCTTGGTAGGCTGAGGCAGGAAGATCACGTTCAGGGCCAGCCTGGGTATCTTAGTGAGACCCTGTCTCAAATTTTTTATGAAAAGGATGGGGATACAGCTCAATGGTATAGCACTTGCCTAGCACGTATGAGGCCTGGATTCAACCTATCGTACCACATAGAGCCCAGTGCAATGGTGCAGGGCTATAATCCCAGCACTTGGGAGACTGAGGCAAGAGGACTGCTTTGAATTCAAGGCCAGCCTGAGTTACATAGTAAGACCCTATCTAAAAAAACAGAAACTATACCCTACGAAGTTATTAACACACTTTCCCTTGGAGTTTAATATTGGAGAGACTATAACTCAACTCTTGATGTTTCCAAAGGTGGTTTTTGCAGAGTCCCTTTCCCAGGGCAGGACCTCTCTCTGCTTCCATATACTCAGGCCATGAGCCTGGGAGATCGCCCTATATCTTCTTTTTCTCTCTCCAAAATCTAACTTAGCACTGTCCCACTAGCCCCTCTCTCCCTGAATTGGCACCTCTCACCTCTGGCACCACCTCAGGTCCACAGCCTCTGGTCTCCTGAGTGACTGGTGCTTTTTTTTTTTTTTTTTTTGGTACCAGGGATCGAACTCAGGTAGGCACTTAAGCCGCTGAGCTATTTCCCCTGATGAGTCCCCTGACTTCTTCCTGCCTTTGTTACCTCTAATCTATTCTCCCCCAGCAGCCAGAGCACTTGAGTCAAAAGAGCAGAGCTGGGTGTCGGTCGCTCACAGGCTGATGCAGAGTGTGTGTGCTGGGCCTCGCTGAGTGCTCTGTATCTGTCACTCTGGTCCGTTCACCATCTTCAGACAAAACAGACCTGCAGCCACCTCTTGGGGAAAGGGGCCAAGCTTGGCTCCTCCTTCCCTGCATTTCCTTGGTTAGTTTCATTGTTCATGATCAGCAGCTAGTTTCTACACTTACTTCCTTGTTTGGCCATCTCCTTCCTCCTTGTTGTTTTCTTTTTCTTTGAGGCAAAGTCTCACTATGTAGCCCAAGTTGCCCTTGAACTTGGGGCAATCCTGCTTCAGACTCCCAAGTGTTGAGATTACCTTTCTCCATTATGATGGAGGCTCCTGGACGGTAGAACTGTGTTTCCTTTGCTGCTATCTCCCTGCTGTCTGACTTTTTTTTTTTTTTTTTTAGTGGAACCAGGGATTGAACTCAGGCCCTTGCGCTTGCCAGGGAAGCGCTTATTCTACTGAGCCATCTCCCCAGCCCCTGACTCTTGATAGTTGTTAAGCTACTGCTATGAGTAGTAGCTGTACTACTGTCTTCTGGAGGGGTAGTTTGAGAAAATACCAAAACCATAAAATTCAAAGTTCTTCCTAATTAATTTGTAATCTGCTGTAACCCAACAGCAGAGATGTAGTTATATACATTCTTATGCAGCAACCAAATAACTACTAAAAGTATACAGGTGTAGGCCAGGCATGGTGGTAGAGATCCATAACCTTGACTCTTGGGAGGCTGAGTCAAGAGGATCACTGTGAGTTCAAGGCCAGACTAGAGTACATAGTGAGCCTCTGGCTCAAAAATTTAAAAAAAAAAAAAAATCATAAAGATTGTAACAACGTGGGAACAGGCAGAGTGAAAAAAAATCTGTGTAAAATACAGTGGTACCTCGGTTTGCAAACTTAGTTCTTAGCATGATACTGATCATAAACTGAACTGGACAAGAACTGAATCAAATTCAGTAGTTCAATGTTGATTTTATGGAGAAATTTGATTTAGTTTGGGTCCAGGGTTGTGGAAAGAATTAAATTATTGAACCAAGGTTAACATTTAAACTAGATTATAGCTACTACAATTTCTGTATTTTTAAAATTGGAAAAACATTGAAAGACTATTAAAAGATAGTTAACTGTGTAAAGAAAATAATGTAAGAGTATTTTTAAAACTCTGGTTTCTGAGGTTGAAGTAGGAGAATCATAGCGAGTTCGAGACCACCTTGGGCTACAAAGTGAGCTCAAGGCCAGCCTGGTCTCAAAAAAGCAAAAAAATAAGCATAAAAGTAAAAGTCTGGTTTCTATTGAAGCACCACCGCGGTGGTTTTGAATCTCCCACTGCGCCCGCCGGGCCGCACCTGGTGGCATAGATTAAATCTGCCGCCAGGGGGAGCCTTCGGGTAGAAGAAGATTCGGCAAAGTAGGCAGCTTCTGGGTTGTGTAAGGGTCAAGGATTTCTGTGTTTCTTGTGTTACACTCAGTTATCCCTAGACTTGTGGGAGGCCCCAGTCCCTGGGTTCCATCCTCCAGGCTGGGCTTATCTTGGGATTCTTGTTGCTGAGCCAAAACCCTCAGAAGTGAACAGCAGTGAGGTGTTCGCTAACTATTCTCCAAGTATGAGCTCAACCATGTTATCTGCCTGGAGTCGTTCCCGCCTTTAATTTGGAAAATGTGTGGTAGACTTGGCCAGAAGCAGTGTAACGTGGTCCCATCCCTTCTCGGGGAGAATGTGTGCACACAGGTCAGAGCCATGTGCTGTGCGAACCCCAGATCTGTTCCAAAGCAGAGAGGCAGAATGTGAGCGAGCACCAGTTGCCAGGATTGTGCCTGCTTGGTGATAAACTTTTTGGAAAATGGTTGCTTTTTTCATAAGTGCCTTCAAACCAGGACAGTAAGTGGATGAATGTTGTGTTATAGTTGTTGCAGATTGCTTTCTGGGGTTGTGCTTGGAAGATGAAGCCTTAAAAGAACCAATCCAGTCCCATCCTGTGCTCTCTGTTTAGGCGCCTCTCGGCCTTTCTTCCCAAGGAACTGTGCGCTTTCTTAGCAACATGGGCCCAAGGTGACTGGGATTTTGCCCTCTGTTTTGTTCCTAGGGTTCTCAGAAGCGAGCTTTCACCACCCCAGAGACGCCCATAACGAAAAGGAGTGTGTCCACTCGCAGCCCACATCAGCTCCTCTCGCCTTCAAGTTTCTCCCCAAGGTAGGGATCGTCCTGGACTCTGGGGCCAGAATCACCCTCCCACCTTTCTCTGCCGGCTGACTGCAGAGTAACTTATTAACCAGGAGGAGGCGGATCCGCCCTGAACTGGCTAGAAAGCCTCCAGCTCCCCAGCTTTCTCTTCCTTTGTGGAAAATTACTGTTTCTCACAGTAATTAAGGAAACTACTTTCCACCATTTTTCTAGGCTTGATTTCCTATATCAGGAACTGATATCTTTTATTCAAAACAAATTGTCTATTCAGAAGCCTGGGAATCATGTGAGTCTTGCCAGTAAAGGCAAATAAATAGGCTTTCACCTGTTTCTATTAAGATGTGTTTTGTTGGGTTTTTTTTTTCCTTTTTAAAATCTGAAGTTTTGTTTAGTTTAAAGAAAAGTACACATCTTTGTTCGTAATGTTGTATGACCTGTTTCTTGCTCCTCACTCCAGTTACAACTAGTTTCTGAGAGTTTTCTTCTTACTGAGAATCTACACTGGCTTAAATGATATTTTAGTCCTGCTCACTGCTGAATGTAAATCCACAAAGATCATACGTAATTTTTTTTAATCCGTAAATAATACATCTTACGTTAGAGAATCCCATATTAGTGTTTTGGCAAGTAAAAGTGTTTACAGGTCCTGTTGTGTCAGTACCAGTGATATTAACCATTTAACAAACTAGCTGCCAGGAGTCATTTCTAGACTATTTTAACTGGAAGTTACAGTTTTTTAACTCTTTCACCTTAGAAAGGCAGTGACAGGAGCTCTAAACTCATTCAAAATGAGTGGTCGGTGGACTTTGGTTTTTGTTTTTTGACACAGGATCTAGCTGAGTAGTTTGGGCTGGCTTTGAATTTACTATGTAGCCCAGACTGGCTGGCCTTGATTGGTAGTCATCCTGCCTCGGCCTCCTGACTGCTGGGATTACAGGCATGTGCCACCATGCCTGGCACCTGGGCATTTTTGAAAGCCAGTGCATAGCAGTGGGTCTCAGAGGTCCGCCAACACCATCACAGGGGTGATGCCCTCTGAACATGAGATCCTTTGTAACCTGCAGATCTGTTTACACCTGGCCCCTGAGCGTCCTATTGCATTAAAGGGCCCGGCGTCCCTTGGAGCCACACAGGGAGGAGCTCAGGGCAGTCAGCACTACCCAGCCTCATCATTTTTTAATATACACTAATAAAGCTGACATCAGAAACTGGGTTTGTAATTTATGAAAGTAACTTGTAAATTATTCAGGAGAGGCAGCACTGGAGATAGAGTTAATTAGTTGAGCTCACTTTCTGGAGTCTTTGTCAGGAAAGAAGGATGGCGTCAGTCACAACAGTGCCTTGCATGGAACTGGTTCTGCAGAGTTTCGCACATTAAAGGAAGCCTGTTGTAAATAGGCCTCTCTGTACGCGATGTTCACCAGCAAAGGATCAGAGGCAGCCAAAGAGATCAGTGGCATCCCTGTATTCTTGGAGGTGTAATTCACCAGCAAGGGAATGGAAATCTGAGGCCTTGTCAGTTGAGCTCCAGAGCACAGGAATTTGTGGTCACTGGTTGTCTGTGAACTCATTCCATCCCCACCTCCACAGACCCTGGGGAGAGCTGATTAATTTGAACTTCATTTTCTTGTTTCCAGCTTGAACTATTTTGTGAATTTTATAGCTGCTTAGACACTTGATTTATCCTCAGTTTTAGGCTCACATGGTGCCCTAATGTTGACAGTTCATAAGAAGAAAGGGAAAGTATTCTTGAAGCCTGCTTTTCAGTCCATTCAGAGTTTAGGTTTTGTGTGGCTTTGTTTGGTTGTAGTGCCAGGAGAATGACAACCTTTTTAAACATGTTTCTGTCTTTGCACTCTAAACATGTTCGGTATTCTTTCTTGGCCTGGTATTCCTCAGCCCCTCATTCCTGAAATTCCTGAAAGGTCCCAGTCTGTCCAACCCCATTTGGCTGATCCAATTTATATAGCCATATTGCTTTTTCTCCACCCCTCCTTTCCAAATGCTAACTATTCTGTTCCTCTTTCCCTCTTTAGCTATGAACGGAGTCCTATTAATCTGTTTTGCTTCTCACTAGCGCTACTCCCTCCCAGAAATACAACTCAAGAAAT
This sequence comes from Octodon degus, assembly GCF_000260255.1. Lineage (NCBI taxonomy): Eukaryota > Metazoa > Chordata > Mammalia > Rodentia > Octodontidae > Octodon > Octodon degus. Next base: position 23,137,985 of record NW_004524594.1, on the reverse strand, counting down.
AACCGTGGAGAGGTAGTCACCACCTTCGGCTCAGCACAAGGGGTGACTTGGTCTGGGAGAGGAGGGGCCGGACACATCAGCCTGAAGGTGTTGGGGTGTCCAGAGCCCCTGATCAGCAGCTACAAATCCATGTTTCAGAAGCTCACAGATATCCGAGAAGGTGATTGTTGTTCCCTTTGAGATTCTGTCAGCCGGCCCAGGCTACAGATTTAAGTTCAACACCAGCCTGAACACTAAGTGAAACCCTGTCTCAAAAAGACCAGGGGGAGAGGAGAATCTGTTGGATATAAAACCACCTGGAGGGATTAGAGGAAGCAGCGAGTTCCAAGGCTGCCTTGGGATATGCAGGCTATAGGTTGTTCAGTGTCCTCATACTTTCTCTGTTAGTGAGGGACAGTGGGTGATGCTGCCAAGTTCCATCACTTTGTTGAAAAAGCATGCGGTGATTCCCAGTAATGAAAACTTGAACATTATGAAAGAATTCAACCTAACATGAAGGATATTTTATAACTTATTTTTTAAGCCCTTTCCAGTTCAGCTTTGACTTCCCCAAAACATCTGTGGTGACTTGAGTAAATGGAAGGCACAGGGAGCGGTTGGGGACCAGGCCATCTGTGCAGTTTGACACCCTGTGGCCAAGTGGAGGCCCAAGTTAGCCCCCAAATACTGGGAAAGCAATTAGGGCTTTAGAGGGGTTCACCTGGCACCAGCTCTCCTATAACATGACTGACATATTTTACAACATGCTGTATTCTCTCTTCTTGAAAGTACAATATCTTTTTTTTTTTTAATCCATTTTTTAATTTTTTTTTTCAATTTTATTTGTTTATTATTTAGTGTGTGTGGCCAGCTCAGCCCACCAGGGGGCGGGGCTGGCTGGCATGTGGTGCTGGGGGATTGAACCGCAGTCCCTGTGCTTTGCTTTGCTTAGCTTGTTCTAAGTAGGTGCTTTAGACCACTAAGCCATCTCACCAGCCCAAAAGTACAATATCTTAACACTTTTTCATCTCTGGGATTACAGTTCTGACCTATAAGATAGAAGAGCTTGGCAGCAAACTCAAGGAACATTACAAGATTGAGGCTTTTACTCCTCTTCTGGTGCCAGCACAAGTAAGAGTTGTTCAAGAATTGTGAATTAGTATTATATTTACATGGGAGCTGGGGAGATGACTCAGTGGAATGAGCGCTTCACTGGCAAGCGCAAGGACCTGAGTTCAATCCCTGGTTCCGAAAAAAAAAAAAAAATTTGTAAGTCAGTGATGAAGAGCCACCTTTTTCCATTTTGCTTCTGTTTCCTAATTAGAACATCTGGCTTGGTTGACCTTGGTAAAATGGGCCCTTCTGAAGAAAGATTTAGAAACACTCCCTGGTTTGGGTTTTTTGTTGTTGTGGTGGTGGTGGTGTTTTTTGATATTTGGTTGTTTTTGGTTTTATTTATGTATTTATTTTGAGACAGGGTCTCACTGTATAGTTCAGGCTGGCCTCAGGCTTGCAGTGATCCTCCTGCCTCAGCCTCCCAATGCTGGATCATGGCCACCATTCCCAACCCTCCCTGGTTTTGCAAGGAGAGTTATTTTCTTCCCACTTGGATTAGGGTGTTGCACATAAGCAAATACTGAAGGTCTCACTGCCCTTCTGGCTGAGCCAGAAGCCCCAGAGTGTTCCTTGAGATAAAAGGCATCTAGGACAAGGACAGCAGCAGGCAAGGGGTTTCTAGGGTCTCCGTTGTATTAGTCTCTGTCACTGTAGTGTAGACCCATGATGACCAGAAGATAAGCCAAACTTTCTCATCTAAGGAGGTTTTGGAGGAATTGGGAGGAAGTGAACAGGGAGGTATAATACTGTGAGGAAAGGTAGATTCTGTCTGTGCCCAAGAGTAGGAACAGAAGAGAGGAAGCCACTAAAAAAGAGACTTTCAGTCAAATGAAGAACTTCCTCATTTTTTGGAACCAGGAATCGAACTCATAGCCTCGTGCTTACTGGGCAGGCACTGTACTGCTGAGCTGTATCCCTAGCTCAGAGAACTTCCTCTTACGAGGCAGTGTGATGTGTGGCTGAAGTATGACCCTGTGACCAAACCTGTGGGCTTCAGATCACCTACTGTTTGAACTTAACTAAATTATCTCGCCTCTGCCTCTCATTTCTTCTTCTGTAAAATGGCTTCAGGAGTACACACCCTGGAAATATGGGGATTAGGTGAATGAATGCATTTCAGCTGTTGTAGCAGTTCCTGATAGTTAGTAGGTTCACTAAATGTGAGCTGCTGTAAAGCCAGAGCTGCCCATGGCTTTGGGGGGGGACCCTGCACACGTGGGCTCACGTGATGCACAGTTGGTGCACAGATGCCTGAGGTGTTCTCTTTGTGACATCAGTGGTGGTGCTGTGTCATGTCAGGACCAAAGGGACAGCCTAAAAGAAAAAGCGCATGTCCGATGAGGGTGGGGGATGTGTATGTGTGTACTGTGCCTCCTGTTGACTTCAGATGTTGCACTCCTGTCCCAAAGACTGTCATTCTTATGTAACACTCTCCCCTGGCAGGAGCCTGTCACTCTGCTAGGCCAGATTGGCTGTGACAGCAATGGGAAGCTAAACAGCAAGTCAGTGATTCTTGAGGGAGACCAGGAACATTCGTCTGGGGCTCGGGTTCCAGTGGATCTGTCTGAGCTCAAGGAGTATTCTCTGTTTCCTGGACAGGTAAGATCAGAAGAGGCCAAGCTGGGGAGCAAATGTGCAGTTGTGGGGTACTGTGGGCATCTGTTCCCTTCTGTGACACTGTGAGATGCAGGTTTGGGGAAACCCCTCAGGTCCCCCCCAGTTCCGCCTGTATGTGCTAATGGCAGCTGTGATATCTGGCACTCTAGGTTCAGATCCCAGCTGCACCCCACGTGTGTAGCTGTGGCAAGGCGCTTCACCTATGAAATGAGAGTGAAGATTCTTACCTCATGGGATTGTTGTGTGCATTAGGTCATTTGTGGAGAGCATAATTGTCACTGCTAATGCAGCCCCCCTTAATTTGTTCTCCACAAAGATGCCCTAAGTTTAGAGTTACAAAATACTTAATCAAAATAATTTCTTCCAGACTTCTCATTTAACTCCCTTGGTCAGCTGCCCTGTTTCGTCTCTCTGTCTTTCAGGTTGTAATTATGGAAGGAATCAACACCACCGGTAGAAAACTTGTTGCCACCAAACTCTACGAGGTACAAGGTGACCCCTCCTCCCTTCCTGTGTGGCTTCAGGCACAATCTGTATAGTCCTTTCACCTAAGAACTGGTCCTCTTTAAGGTTGTGTGCTCTGGGGGGGTTTTTGTATTGTTTTTGGCTTTGAGTTTTGTTTTGTTCTGTTTTTGCCTTGTTCTGCCAGTTGGTCGGTCTCTCTCTCTCTCTCTCTCTCTCTCTCTCTCTCTCTCATTACTGGAAATTCAGGGACTCACATATGCCAGGCAAGCATTCTACCAGTGAATATATCTGCAGCCCTTAAATTTTTTATTTTGAGTCAAAGTCTCACCAGATTGCCCAGGCAGACCTTGAATTTGCAGTCCCCCTGCATCAGCCTCCAAAACAGCTGGGATTAGAGGACTGCAACAGCAGCAGCAGCAGCAGCATTTAAATTCCTGTTTGCCAGTCAGTTCTCTTCTTAGTAGACTGACTGTAGAGTCAGTCAATTGTGTATATGTAGAGTGAGAACCAACCTCCAGGCTCTACATTAACTATTTCTATAAAAGGCCAGTTAATATTTGAGGCTTTGCAGTCCTTTTTCAGTAATGTAATTGTCACTGTAGTAAAAAGCAGCCATAGACAATTTGTAAACAAGTATGGTGAGTTCCAATAAAAGTCTCTATATAAAACAGGCTGCAGGCAGACTTAGCCCTAGGTCATAGTTGACCAGTCCCTGCTGTAGGCAGTAGACTTCTGGGGATTGTCATAAGTAGCAGGACACTCCTCTCTCCCGTGGTTGCCTGGAAGCATGCAGACGTTTTAGGCATTTGCTTTGCGCTCGGTTATTCCTGGGTGTTTGGAGAGAATTCCTCAGTGAGCACCTGTGCCCTGGGCTGCTTCAGCGCTTTGAACACTTTGCAGGTCCTTTGGGCCATTAGCTCCACAGAGTGAGACAGAGGCCCAACCTCCCCTTGCTCACTTACCTGCAGTCCTTCCACAGCGCACCACGAAGGCCCCCACTGGCTCTTACCCTTTCCTTAGTGCTTGGTGATTGCTACCAGGCCTTAGTTGAGCTTTTCTTTTGTTTTAAGGGTGTGCCACTTCCCTTTTATCAACCCACTGAAGAGGATGGAGGTAAGTTTTTGTTCAAAAATTGTTTTGCCCACAGCAAGGGTGGTGAACAGGGTTTTAGGAATGCAGATCCATAGGCCCAAAAACGCTGCAGAAGCTGCTTCTGAGTGACCTGGCAAAGCAGGATAGACACAGCCAATTGGTGGTGGCCTCCCAGCCCTTTGTCAAAAAGGCCTTGGGAGCTGGGAATGGTGGTATACACCTGTGATCCCAGCACTTGGGAGGCTAAGGCAGGAAAATCATTGTGAGTTCAAGGCCAGCCTGGGCTGCATAGTGAGAACCTGTCTCAAGACAAAAAGCTACTAGGTTTGAGCCTTGTGAGCAATGTAAGTGTTCTCACCTTCAAAGACTTCTATTTAATAGGTGTTTGAAAGTTACTTTGAAAAAGGGAAAATGTTGGCTTTGTTTTTTGAGATAGAGTCTTCTGTAATGTAGGCTGGATTGAACTCACTTTATAGTCCAGGCTGGCCTCAACTCTAGGCAATCCTCCTGCATCAGCCCACTGAGTACTGGGGTTTCAGGCTTGCACCACTACATCTGGATGATGTGTGCTTTATTTATTTTTGGTTTTGGCGGAATCAGAGATTGAACTCAGGCCCTTGTGTTTGCCAGGGAAGCGCTTATTCCACTGAGCCATCTCCCCGGCCTGATGCGTGCTTTAAAAAAGAGCTTATTGGCATTCTAGTTTGCATCCTAGAAGAGAGAAGGGCAATGGTAGAAAAAAAAAACTCATGATGTCTGAATAAAGCCAGGAGTTTATTAACAGTTACATACTTGTGTTAATTCCAACAAACGTACCATAGTTACGTGATGTTAGTGTTAGGGGATCTTGAATGAAAGATACAGGAATTGTGTGCTATCTTTGCAACTTTTTACAATTCTAAAGTTATTCTACTCTAAAAAGTTTGTCTAAAAAGGATGTCTACAAAGGAAAACTTAGTGTTATTTGGAACTAATGTAGATAAGAAAAGGAAAAAAGAAATTTTGACAAATCTTGCCTCAAAATAATCTCAGTTACTTGTGAGCACAGTGAAATACTTCATGTTGAAGTACTTCAACATACATGGCCATAGATACCAGCACTAACGTGCTGTCAACACCCTACACACATCCACAGTGTGTGAGGTCATTCACGGAGCTGATCTAGAATCAGGAATGAAATTTAGAGATTTATGACATTGTAATATATGTATATATATATATATAAAATTGTGGGGAGGCACAGGTGGCATGGTAACACTAGATCAGCTTCAAATAATGAAATGAGTGTGGCTGAGGTGCTACGAGCTTGAGCTGTGTGCTGAGGAAGCTTCTGGAGGTGTGGAGATAGAGAATAAGAAGGGGACTTCGGACTGGCCAGATCACTCAGCGGACTAAAAGCACCTGCTTAGACAGGCTCAGGGACTGGGGTTGGATCCCCAGTGTGCCATGCCAGCCCTGCCCCTGGGGCACGCTGAGACTGCAATTAAGACTGGGCATGGTAGTGGTGGTGGCGTACACCTGTAATCCCAGTGTTTGGGAGGCTGCAAACACGAGGATCACTACGAGTCCAATCTCTGCGGTGGGACCCTGTAGGCTCTGTACTAAATACAAAAAAAAAAAGAAGGGGCTGGTGAGATGGCTCAGTGGTCTAAAGCACCTACTTAGAACAAGCTTAGCAAAGCACAGAGACTGCGGTTCAATCCCCCAACACCACATACCACATGCCTGCCAGCCCCGCCCCCTGGCGGGCTGAGCTGGCCACACACACACACACACACACACACACACACACACACACACACAAATAAATAAATAAATAATCAAGAAAAAGAAGAAGGGGACTTCACTCTCCCGACACTTCTGGGACCTCTAGGGCTTATATATCTCCTATTGGCACCTCAGAACCAAACACAACTTTATGCCCCAGCCTAGCACCACATGAAGCTTCCGTTCCTCCTGAACACTCTGTCCTGGTTCATGGTGTTACCACTGTGGTAGACTGAACAGTGCCCCCTTCAACCCTGGAACCCATGAATATGTTACTTTATATGGTAAAGGGAACTTGGCTTGTGTGTATAAGTTAAAGATCTTGAGCTGGGGAGATTATCCTGGATTATCCAGGTGGAATGAATGTCATCACATGGCTGCTTATAAAAAAGGATGGCAGGGAGGGAGCCCCAAGTGTGAGAGAGTAGCAGTGTCAGGCTGTGGCTTGGCAGATTGGAAGGAGGATCCAGGCAACACAGGCAGCCTCTAAAGCTGGAAAGAGTGAAAACACCGATTCTCCCCTAGACTCTAGAAGGGACGTGGCCCTGCTGAGGCTACAATTTTAAGACTTCTCTCCCTAGAACTAATAAGATAATAGATTTGTGTTGAGCCACTAAGTTTGAGATAATTTGTTAAAGCAGTGATAAGGAGCTAAAACAGGCCGGGGAGATAGCTCAGTTGAGTAAGTGCTTGCCTGGCAAATGCAAGGTCCTGAGTTTGATCCCTGGTACCAAAAAAAAAAAGGAGCTAAAACACCTGTGTGTTAAGCCAGAGATCTTTGGATTTTTCTATTTTTATAATCTACACAGAAACTAGCTCAGACTAATTTAAAATAAGAATTTGTTCAGGGCAATCAAGGTATTCAAACTGGACAAGAACTAGAAACAGGCTTAGGACCAGGGCACAGGCTTGGCAGCTCTCATGTCCAAGTAGCAGGGATTCCCCAGCTGTGTCAGCTGGGCTCCTCAGCTGGACCAGGTCAGCCCTGCCTTGTCTCTGTTTGGGGATGGTGTACCTCAACACTCCAGAGCCCAGAAGGGGTGTGTGAGAGCCCTGAGCTGGGCCTGTGCCTGCCCTTTGTTAGGGGAAGCCCAGGCACCGAATTCCAGCCCCACCAAGACTGTAGCTGAGGCAGAAAAGAACAGCACATGCCCAGCACCCAGGAGTCCCCTTCCCTGGCCTTTCAGGCCAGCCTGCCTTCCTGGTCTCCCACCACACTGGAGGATCGCATAGTGCCTAATTCTGATCGCCCTCGGAGCTTGGTGCTTTCCTGTGCCCTACCTTGCCCCTGCTCCCAGAGAAGCATGTCTCATCCTAGTAAACATCTCCTGACTGCCACTGCAGCTCTGTTGTCGGTGCACTGGCTTGATCCTCCACCTGGCAGTGTATTCTTAGAGGGCTGGGGTGAGCGCTTCATCATCTTGGATTCCCAGAGTTGGATGCAAGGAATCTCTCCATATGGTGGATTCCATGGCTCTTTCCTCCAATGGCCTCTTCTCCCACCATCCTGCTGTCAGTATTCTTCTAATCAGGACCTGGCAATCTTTCCTTAGATTTTGAGCGAACCATGGTCCTAGTCGCCTGTGGGCCGTTCACCACATCTGATAGCATCACATATGACCCCCTGCTTGACCTGATCTCTATCATCAACCATGACCAGCCGGATGTCTGCATCCTGGTAGGGCCCCCTGGGACCCTTTGTGTGGGGAGGCAGCAGTGGAAAAACTGGGGAGTTGGCTTTAAATAAGGATCTTAATGCTGTTCTGAATTTTGGGAAACATCAGGCTTATAAAAAAAAAAAAAAAAAAAGACTTGTATAAGTTAGGCTGGCTTTAAACTCACTATGTAGCCCAAGCTCCAGGCTGGCCTCAAATTCATGGCAGTCTGCTTGCCTCAGCCTCATGAGTGTTGGGATTTTGCAGGCATGCATCTTTTTTTTTTTTTTTTTTTTTTTAAGTTCTAAATCTGCATCTTGGAGAGCTGTACGTGATCTGGCCTTTGATAAATCAAAATGCCTAATGTTTTTGTGGCCCTTCATTGATTTTACAGAGTTCTTCCTCCGCCTCACTATTCCAGCTTCTAAACCAATCTCTTTGTACTCTGTTAGCAGCGGTGCTCACTTGCCCTTCTAAGTCCTGGAAAGCAGAAAGCTCATTCTCCTGGGCTGATGGTCCAGGTTGTGGGACACTGGGAGCCTGTCCGTCTAGCCAGGTGCCCCTGCCCACACCTGCTGCCTGTCTCCAGGCTCTCTGGTAGCTTTGGAAGGATAGGTGCAACCTGGGCAGAGAACAGCTGGAAGAAATTGTCTGAAGGTGTTTGCAGCATGCCATTCTGATTTATTCTGCTGCCTTTTTCTCCCCTTTGGGCTCCTGTGCAGTTTGGTCCTTTCCTGGATGCTAAGCATGAGCAGGTGGAGGTGAGTATAAGGGTGGGTGAAGGAGGGGATCAGACAGTCCTTTGAGGTGCGGCCCTTCCTTTTCTCTCCCTCTTTTCGAGCTCATATGTAAGGAGCCTAAACGAGCCTGGGCTAATGGGAAGAACATGGCTAACGAGTAGCTCCAGTTCAAGGGCTTAGTTTTACCCTAATGTCAGGTTGCCCGAAGGCTGTATGGGTTCCTTTGTGGTTTCAGTGCAAGCTCAGTACACACACACAGGCATCCCCAAGTCACAGCTGTGAGAGGATCTTATGTAGCTGGCTGGTACCCTAGGCTGATAATTTACAACTTGCTGTCCTTGGGTGTGTAAGCACAAATATCCCTTCCCAGGACATCTTCCTGACTGAGGCCAGGGTCTCCTGCCCTGTCAGGAATTTCAACTTCCCTAAAGCATGCTGCCTTTTAGCCTCTCAGTTTACATTCAAGAGGATTAATTCTTCCCCCAGGTCTTCCATTCACCCCTAGGTCAGCCCTTGCATCTCCCTGTCAGTCCTGAACCCAGTGGCTATCATCAGAGAGTCCCCCACTGAGTGTTCCCCAGGGATGGACACCAGCCACCTCCCCTCTAAACCTGAGTCCTTTCCTTTCTTGCAGAACTGTCTGCTGACGAGTCCTTTTGAAGATGTTTTTAAGCAGTGTCTGCGAACAATTATTGAAGGGACAAGAAGGTCAGAATTACAACTGTTGGACAGAACTTGAGGCTTCCTGGGTTCTTCCAGCCCTTCCCCATAAGAAATGAAGCTGTCAGAAAGGAACACTATTTCCTGTCCCTTTCATCCTTTTGAAATCTGAGATGAGATAGAACCCTTGAACTCCAAGTACACAGATGCAGAGTGAAGAAGCATCAATATAAAACAAGGATAAACAGACTTAAAAGCAAAGGCTACGGGGACTCTCCCTCCCCTTGGCTCTTTCTTCCCCTGCTTTACTTATTTCCTCTTCTCACTTTCTTCTGTATAAACTAGTGTCCTAAGGGAATCTTCCCAAGATCCAGAAGTGTTTGATGATTGACACAACAGTATCTTTTTTTTGGCAGAATAGGGGCTTGAACTCACTCAGGCTCTCGGGGTCCAGCCCATTAGTTCAGTGGTTTAAGTGCCTACTAAAACAAAGCATTCAGGCTCAGGATCCTGAGACCGAAAAAAAAAAAAAAAACACCTCAGGCTCTTGCCCTTGCCAGGCAAGAGCTTATTCTACTGAGTTATCTCTCCAGCCCCAGCACAACAGTATCTTTTGAGGCCCCAAACCCGTCCATGTGTGAGTGAGCCCAAGTGCTTCCTTGTTAGGTGGGACCCTCCAAGGGCAAGAGAGATGAGTGGTAAGAGGTCTTCAGGAAAGTGAGGGTCATAGGTCCTCCCCAGGTGGAAGGGACTACAGAAGGTCACAGCAGGGATGTGAGAGCTATGGAGTTCTAATGAGAGGAAAGTCACAGCTCCTGGAACAGTTGAATGCTAGATGCAGAAAGTCATTCTGGAAGCTAATACCTCAGTTCCTATGTCTTTTCCTCCTGCACGAGAGTGGAAAGAAAGTGTTGTAGTGATGGATCTCCTCATGGGATCTGCTTGTCTGTAGCTGAGCTCATAAAAAAGACAAACATTCCTAAGGTTGCGTCTTTTAAAAACAGTCTGTAACAAAGGTGGTTTCTAAAACAAAATGTGTATCTTCTGCCTTTTAGCCATGAGAGCAGATCCCAGGGCAAATTAGTTAGGGTACTGCTTCTAAACCAGGGCAGCCTCCTATCCTCCCTCCTATCCCACCTGGCATGAAAAGGGCACAGGTGCCTTCCCTGCTTTCCAGACTTGTAGTTCTCATCAAGGTCCTCAGAGGAGTGCTTAGAGCCCCTCAGATCATCCCCCAAAACAAGAGGGGCCACACCATGCTTTGGTCAGTCTAAGGGCAGCCAGGCAGCAGAGCTGGCTGGAGCTCCCCACTGAGTGAGGGTGGGGGCTTCCAGTTGTGGTTCCTCGTCTCCTTGTGGTATTGACGACAGTAGTACAAAGAACAGATGGGTATTGTTACCCTGGGGCTGGGTGCCCAGCACCACCAGGCACTTTGATCTTGAGGCTGTGCAGGCCCTGGGGTGAGGGGCACTGCCCCACCTTTCCCGAAACAGTGTATAAACTCCAGTCCCCAGGTGGGGAGTGGCATTTATCAGCAGGGACCAAACTGGAGAGGAAGCCTCAGCTCCCTGGTAGTCACTGAGCAAAGCTGGAGCTCTGGCCTTTGGAAGGAGCACAGCAAGACCCTCCCACTATGACGGCTGGGCTGAAGAAGTTGCGCAATGCTGAGCATAGCTGGAATTTTCTCCCCCTTCCCCCCACCACTGGTTCATAACCCTGAGCAGGGGACCTCCTCCTTAACCCTGGCCTTTCCAGGGCTTACACAAAAGCAGCAGTTTCATCCCTTGCACCTTAGACCTTTGTGTCCATCATTAGCTTGGAGCATTTGGGGAGACCTGGAGCTGAGATTCCCGTCCAAGTTTCTCTCCCAGCCTGTTTAGCAGACTCCAGACTTGGATAACTGTGGTGAACTTCTTAGTGTCAAGGGTTTATAACTCATGTGAGAAGTCCCTTTGGCCTTGGGGTTCTGTTGAGGAAGGGCTGTGGTAGGCACGAGCCAGCAATAAGAACAGTCACCCACACCTTGGCCATGCACTATTTTAAGCAAGAGGAGGAAAGAGCTGAGAGAGGGATCACAGGTGTCAAACATGCTCAGAGTAACGCTTCATGCCTGTTTGGTTTATAATGGGTCCCCCTGCCCAGGACAGCTAAGGGAACCAAGGGCTTTTCCCCTCCCTCCTTTGTGTGACTGGAGAAAATAAACAGTTGGCCCGAGAGTCACAGCTTTCTTTTCTACTCGCATGAGATTTTCCTTCTGCTCCCATCCAGAGAAACATCTGCTGCCAGCTCTGCTGTTGCTGTTAAGTGTTTCTTTCACTTTCTTGCCCCTGGCAGTGCTGAGAGTAGAAACTAAGGGCCCCAGTCCAGTGAGAGCTCGGGCCATGCCACTCCACTGGGAAGCCTGGTCTCTCTGACCTATCTGGAAGGGCCTCAGCAGTCATGCTCCAGGGCTCAGTTGGTCTGAGGTTTCACTTTGAGCTTGGAAATATCAGGACATTCTTAGCATCTGACTTGAGTGCCTGGTCTTTCCCAGGAAGGGTCCCTGTCTCACATCACTAAGCCATGTGTCAGCGAGACTGTCGAATGTCTGCAAACTGCACCTGGCTATAAGACTGTTCTTGGTCAAATCCTTGGTCAAGATTTTCTAGATGTTGGGCCAGCAAGATAGCTCAGCAGACTAAGATAGCTTACCTGCTTAGGCAAGCGCAGGGACCAGGGTCCAATCCCTGGCACCACATGCCAGGCCAGTGCCAGTCCTGCTCCTGCTACACCCTCAGGTGTGCTGAAAGGCCCACTGAGACTGGGTGTGGTAGAGTACTGTAATCCCAGCACTGGGGAGGCTGAAAACAGGAGGGTCACAAGTCTGAGCTGTATAGTAAGACCCTGTACCAAATACATTAAATAAATTTTTTAAAAAATCTAGATCTCAATTTCTTCTTACCTTCTACTAAACACTAGTTCCTCTGCAGCCTGCAATGGGGTATGCCACAGTAAGGGCTGATGTTCCCTGGGTAGCCTTGCAGATGGATGTGTACAGGAGAATGAAGGACTTCTATCCCAGTGAAACGGGATAGACAGCATCTCTGCAGAGTTGGACTCCAATCCTGGCAGCAGGCCTGCTATTTCAGCTCAGCTGTGCTCATTTTCTCTCTTTTGTGTTTGTGTTTTGACAAAGCAGCTCTTGTTCCCACCTTGTCTTTGTTCCATCCCTGAGAGATGTGCACCACGAGTCTGTGTACCCTCAGCCGCCTTTCAACTACCCCGATCTGTCACGAGAGGATAAAAAGGTAACAGTGCTCCTCATGCCCATCAAACAGCCAGCATGCAGAGGGCACAGTGCCCAGGCTCTAGCCCTGAGCAGGAGGGTGGAGAAGGCTCTGGGGGTACATACGTACCCTGAATCTTAAACCCCTTTTCACAACAGGCAAAGGTGGGTGTCATTTTGCTGCATGTGGGTTTGACCTTTCCATGGTTGCCTGCTCTCTTGAGAAGTCTGGCTGTTCTGTTAATCTGTGCATTGCCCCTTCTCATTTTAGCGGGTACAGCTGGTGTCAGAGCCTTGCAGCCTTGCCATAAATGGAGTGATCTTTGGCCTGACGTCCACAGACCTGCTATTCCACATGGGGGCTGAGGAGATCTGCAGGTGAGGAATTTATTCCAGAACCATGAGCAGGACAGCAGAGCATGAGTTTACCCCAAAGGGTTCTCTTTCTTCAGAACACAGTACACACCAAAGCACTGGATCTGGATCTGTAGCACTGGGGTTGAGTGGTAGGGTCTTCTCCCTTGTCAGGAAAGAGAATGAGCGGGTCTGGCTGTCAAGCTGGGTGTGTGCGCTGGCCTGAAACCTGAGATACAGTCACCTGTCACCCTGCAGTGATACAGGCTCTGCATCTTATACAAGATGGTTCCTGCCAAGATGGCCATCCTTGATCTTGATGACTAGGACTCCTGCCATCTCTCTCTCAGCCTGGGGTGTTGTTTCCCTTTGATGTGGGGCAAGCAGCTGCCTGTGAGTGGGTCTCCAGGCTGCTACAGGGGCACTCTCCCATCAGTGTGGTCTTGGCCACTTCACTCTAGTTTACTGAATTCTCAGGCCTGTCCTGAAGAGCCACAGGCCAGAGAACAGGGCTCTGGGCCCAGTTCACACCGTCCTTCTTTTCCCAGTTCTTCCGGGATTTCAGACAGATTTAGCCGAATCCTCAAGCACATCCTGACACAGAGGAGGTGAGCTTACTCACTGGGCTGCTGACCGAAAAGCAAGTCGTCGGGGGTCATGGAGCTGTGGTAGACTTGGCCATCAGAGCCTTACACCAGGGATCTTCACCCTGTGACAAGCCTGTGTTTGGTTCCCCCAAGCACAGAAAGGCAAAGGCTGGTCTGGGAGTAGGAGGGGCAGGGAGACTGGCTGAGGCTGGGATCCTGGAACCCACGGCTGCTGACTACTTCTCTCGTCTCCACAGCTACTACCCCCTCTACCCTCCCCAGGAGGACATGGCCATTGACTATGAGAACTTATACACCTATGCCCAGCTGCCAGTCACCCCGGATGTCTTCATAATCCCCTCAGAGCTGAAGTACTTTGTGAAGGTAGGTTTAGACTGCTTTCTCCAAGAGACACCAGATCCAGCCTTTGATTTTTCCCTTCTTGGTTACCCAACACTCAGTGGGTGGAGATAGTGGCCTAGGAGGCCCAATGCTAGGGTTTCATTGTTTCTGGGGAGGCAATGGGATGAGTCGGTGAAACTGTGGGTAAAATCCAGCTTGAGTAAGTGCTCTCCCTGCCCCACCAACAAGCTTAGGAGGCCACTAGAAAGAGAAAAGACTTGGGAACATTTCGTGTGTGCTCCTACTGGCCCTCCTTGCTGTCTGAGTCAGGCTCAGCCAGGAGTGCTCAGAGAAGCCCTTGGTTTGTCCCAGTCTCTGGGTCTCTGCCTCCCCAGCCACTCGCAGGGAATCCTCTCAGGCCAGTCCTCTTCCAAACCGGCCCTGAGAGCGAGGGAACGCAAGAAACAGCTGGATCGGGTTTGCCTGCAAGTATGAGAGCACGTTGTCACCCTGCCAGTTCACCTCATTCCTTCCTCTGTCTCAGAGACTCAGAAGGAACTGAGTCTTGCCTGCACATGTGTTTGTTCTTTTTTGCTTCCCCTTTATAAAACCTTCTTTGGGGTCTAAGCATCGGATGCTTCCTCCACTGTCCATCAGACCCCTGTGAATGGCCCAATCTCCTCTTTCCTCCCAGGACATCCTCGGCTGTGTCTGTGTGAACCCCGGGCGCCTCACCAAAGGACAGGTGGGCGGCACCTTCGGCCGCCTCTACATCAGGAGGCCACCTGGGGACAGAGAAGAGAGGCAGAGTCCGTGTATTGCTGCCCAGGTGGTCAGGATTTGAGTCTTCTGCCTTTCCTGTCCCAGGGAGCCCAGGTGTGGGCCTCTGCAACCCCAAACTTAGGACCCGCAGAGGAGGTGCCGGCTGTGAAGATGGGGCTGTGGGCCCTGTAGTGAGTTGTGCAGCCCAGGCCTGGCTCAGCTCAGGCTTCTCTCTAGAAGGAAGCTCCTGCGTCAGAATCCGTGCTCAAGGCCCAGAAGTAAACTGGCTTTGGAAAAGGCAGGAAGGCTTTGTGATTTCCTATGTGGTTCAAACACACAAAGAACTTTTGGTGAAGTAAAAATAAATCCTGAATGTAACTGCTGAGTTTCATCTTTCTCCCATTTTCCTTTTCCTGGTTATGGCCAAAAAATGTTGCCTCCTTGACCTGTGTCCATCCAAGGCAGAGCGCTGGTCACACTGGGTTTCTGTCCAGCCCCTTGGAACAATCAGCCCCACCCCAAGGCCCCTTGGCAGGGTACTGAATGGGGAGCATGGACCAAGCGGCTGTAGAATGAGCAGCTGGCCTCAGGCCTGGGCCTCATTTGCATGCTGTGGTCCCAGGCTGACCCCTCCATCTGTGTGCGGCGACCTTCCTGAGCCATTCCAAAGCTGGAAGCCTGGTGGCAACCACTTTGCCAAGCCACATGGCTCTCATGTATGTAGCCCCAAATATTGAGAGGAAAGCAGGGCCTCCGGGGTCCCAGTACTTTCTTGTGTCCCCTGGCATCTGGGGAGGGGCTGCCAGTGGGTAAGGGAGGATGGGTTTTAGTCCTAAACTGCAGGCTGCTCCACCCCAAACACTAGACCTCAGGCCTGAAAGCCTCCATGGAGGCGCCAGGGAAGTGTGAGGCAGTATCGAGCTGCTGATGCCTGTAGGTTGACTCAGGTAACCTAACAGTGCCAGCCTTTGCTCTCCACCTCCTCTCCATCCAAGTAATAGAATCAGGACACAGATCTGGCCACGGCAGAGTGAAACAGCTCTCTTTGAACACAAGGAGCTGCTGTTTTGTTTAGTTAGTTTTATGGGTGCCTTCTTTGAGGGCAGGGGTTAGAACAAGCTCCAACTTGGGCCGCAGACCTCCCCACATGAAGTAGCCATGGCTTCTGGCATAGTAGGACTCGTCAGCCTCCGAGGGAGGCTTTGGGGCCCAGCCCTGCAGCCCCAGCTTGAGGACACTGTTTCTACCAGGGCAAATGCCAGCTAGAAACGTGCCCCTCCCTACTTTGGAAAACCCAGGCCTGGGAAGATTAGCCTCCAGGCCTCTGGCCACGATAAATGCTGTCTGATCCCGCATCCTGTGGCCCTTATCTGGGAGACCACTCGCTGCTCTTCTGGGGAGCCACAGCCCTTGGCAATGGTCCTGGCACTTCTGTCGATGCCCTGTGGCTCCCCACAGGTAGCACCTTGCAAGGTACAGAGCCACTTCTTACACACTCAGGACCCATAGCCATGGGTGAGCCTGGATGTTGGCAGATGGGGCGCAGGGAGGCGGGGAGCAATGGAGGGAGAGAGCTTCACTCCCTGTCATTCTGCATGCGGCATGAATGGGAGCTGAGGGCTGTTGCCTGGATACAATCATGTGACTGCTGGAAATGATCCAGGAGGCCCAGAGCAGGCATCTAAGATTCAAACAGAAAGAACAGGATGCACACCCAGAGGGGAGAGCAGACAGGTCTGGCAGACACGCCTGTGCCACCAGATGGTTCCTTTTTGTTCTTGTCAGGAAGTCAGTGCCAACTAACTGCCAGCTGATTGTCCCTAGACCCCATTCAGCTGTGTCACCAGTTTCCTGAAGTGCCTGTCATCTTGGGGCCTGCACAAGGGTATTAGAATAAAGATCTGGGAGGATGGGGACTGGCCAGGCCCCTTCTGCTTCACAGCCCCCTGGGGTGGTGTTGCCCACAAGTCTGTTTAGGCCCAAGGAGGCCCTGATATACAAATCCAAGAGCTGGGTAGATGAGACGTCCTACCAGGGCCTCCTGGTGCCCTGGGGAGGCTATGCTGCCCTTCCCCAGCCCCTTGGGTGGCTACCCTGTGGGAGTCAAGCCCTACTGAGGCACAAAAGCCCCTCATAGCCCTGTGTCTGCATACCCAGTGGACCAAAGCTGGGGGATCAGAGGTGGAGCTGCACCCAGAGCCAGGCCATGGGGTGCAGTTCTCCTCAGCCCCTCCATCCTGCCTTGCCTTCTGCAGCCACTCTGAGTTTAGTGCTTCCTTTCACTTGACCTAGGGTCGCCCTGCCCTGCCACTTCCTCTCCCCAGTGCTGGGAGCAGCTATTTGAGCTGATTTCTCTCTTCTTTGTTTGGAGTGTATTTCCTTTTGGCTGACCCTGGGCCTGGCCCAAGGCTGAGCCACCTGAGGCAGGTCCTGCCTGTGCATTTGAGGCCTCCAGCCTGGGAACTTCTAACTCCTTGCAGAAGGGTTTGTCTGGTGGGTGGGATGGGGTGCGGTGGACTGGGGTGTTAACATTTTTTTTTTAAATATTTATTTCTTTATTTTTTTGTGTGTGGCCAGCTCAGCCCACCAGGGGGCGGGGCTGGCTGGCATGTGGTGCTGGGGGATTGAACCGCAGTCCCTGTGTTTTGCTTAGTTTAGCTTGTTCTAAGTAGGTGCTTTAGACCACTGAGCCATCTCACCAGCCCCGGTGTTAACATTTTAAAAATTGCTGAGATATAAACACCTTTTTAATTGTTTTCACAATAATGGGAATTGAACTCAAGGCCTTTGTTTTTTTTTTTTAAACATTTATTTATTTATTGTGTGTGTGTGTGTGTGTGTGTGTGTGTGGCCAGCTCAGCCCACCAGGGGGCGGGTCTGGCTGGCATGTGGTGCTGGGGGATCGAACCGTAGTCCCTGTGCTTTGCCAAGGTTGTTCCAAGTAGGTGCTTTAGACCACTGAGCCATCTCGCCAGCCCAAGGCCTTTGTATTGAGCTATATCCACAGCCTGTTTTCTTTTTTTTTTTTTTTTTTTTTTTTTTTTTATGTTTTTTTACTTTTTATTTTGAGATAGGGTCTCATTAAGTCTCTGAACTGTTCAGGATAAGCCTGGTCCTGCTTCAGCCTCCCAAAGTGCTGGGGTTACAGGTATGCACCAGCATCCCTAGTTTAAACTTTGCCAGTTTGAAGTATTTACTTTGGTGAATTTTTAGAATGTTCATAATATTGTACAAATAACTCCCCTAACTATACTACTTTTTCTTCTAAGGATGAGGGAGCAAGGGGAGTGACAAGCCTGGAACCTTGCTTGGAAGCCAGGTGGCCTCTCCAGTGTGGCCTCTCTATCACTCCAGGGAGTCCAAGGCTTCAGAGTAGGGGAGGAGGATATCCAACCTATTTCCCAAAGAGGAAGAGCTAGAAAGTGGCAGGGTATGGATGAGACACTTCACACATTGTCAGAGACCTGAGCCACCCAGCACCTACTTTCTGTTCCTACAGAACTAGCACCCCAATTTTCCTATTGGAGTAGCATACCCTTCTTCCACTCTCCTTTGCCTAAGCCAAACAGAACATTGCATCTCCTGGCTTCAGTGACTGATCAGGAGAGGGCATAACTTACATCATTCCAAACAGTGATTCGGGTTTCTTTAATGACTAATAGAGAAGACACAGTTGTGACAGTGGAGCTACTGAAGCCATTCTATCACATGAGGGGAAACCCACCAAGTCTGGACTAAACCAGCATATGCAGAGCCAGGAGATGGGGTCAGCAGCAAGTTCTGGCATCTGAATTCCACTGCAGGCTGGCGAGATGGCACACCTATCACCCCAGCACTTGGGATGCTGAGGCATGGAAGATTACCACAAGTTTCAGGCCAGGCTGAGCTATACAGTAAATTCAAGCCCAGCCTATAAACTACATAGCAAGATCCTATCTCAAGAAACCAGAAAACAAAACAATTAAAAATGCCACTAAAGCTAACTTTCTCCAACCCCAAATATAGACCACAAGCTTCTCCTACTCCCCCCCTTTATTTCCCCCAGAACTGGGGATTGAACTCAGGCCCTTGCACTTGCCAGGGAAGTGCTTAGTCTACTGAGCCATCTTCCCAGCCCCATCATTTTTTTTTTCTTAATTAAATAGGCCAAGAAGATAGCTCAGCAGCATAAGCACCTGCTTGGCAAGTACAAGGTCCTGATTTTGATGCCAGGTACCACCAAAAAAGAAAAAAATAATAATTTGAATTAAACGTTCTTTCGCTTGCAACCCAAATGATGAGGCTCTGAATGAGGACAGCAGGGTTTGGATGGCTGCCAGCAAACAGATAAAACCCAGTTCAGGTAGAAAGAAAAGGGAAGGAACAAGCCAAGCATGGTGGTGCATGCCTCTAATCCCAGCAATCTGGAGGCTGAGGCTGGAGGATCAGGATCATTATGAGTTCCAGACCAGCCTGGGCTAAAAAGTGAGCTCAAGGCCAGCCTGAACTGCAGAGTGAGATCCTGAGGATCTATAAATGCACTTTGACACAAAAGGTCTTATCTCACCTGTCAGCAGGCTCACCGTCACAGGTCTAAGGAAGCCCTGGGGACTTGGACTCCACCCTGTCTTCACTACCTGCTGCAGCGATGAACTTGAGCCCTCAAAAGGACTCGGGAGTGGCAGCCTCGAGTGAAGTGAGGTGCCCTGAGAGGTGCCTGCGTGTTGGGCTGATGAGGTGTGGGCACCGTGGGGCACTGTGAGGCACCATGGAGGGGAGGAAGCAGGACACAGCGGAAGGGGACTTTGGCCAGCACTTATACTCTTGGAACAACAGGGCAGTGGGTGGGAGAGGCTGGGGGAGTGGCAGGCTAGGTGGCAGTGGGGTAGGGATAGGAGGATAGGCCTGGCCTCCACACTGCACTCAATCAGCTGTGTTCGGACATTTGAGCCCCTCTGCCACCCTCCCCTTCATCCTGAGTCCTGTGTCCCTGAGTAGCCAGGCCCAGCCCTGCTCCCTTGGAGTGGGCCCTGGCCATGCCTGAGGGCCCTTCGCCAGCTCCAGATTCCCCCGTCCAGGCACACCCCTCCTGGGCTCCAGGCTGCTCCTGCCCAGGGCACAGCTGACAGCTGGGGACCTTGCAGGTCTCGGGGACAGCTGCTGCCCATGACCTTCATGACCCCACACACTGTTTCCCACCTGACGCCAGCTCCGGCTCTGCTGTCCACTCCCATAGCTCCCAGATGGCCCCAGTGTCAGAAGCATTTCATCTCCAGGGAAAGCCAGCAGCCCACTGGGAGGCATGGGGTTGCCCCGAATCCCCAGCCACGAGCCACAAGAAGCAGCTTCCACACCCAGTAATTGTGGGGGACTCTAGGCAAAGGTCTCTACACTGCTGAGTGGGTTGCACTGGGCTCCACTTGCTTGCTCTGCCACACAAAGCAGGGCTCCAGGGCAGCACTTCTCAGGGAAGCCCGGTCATTCCTGACTCCCAGCAAGCTTTCCACAGTTCCCAGTGTGCCCTGGAGGATATAAGGCCCCTTTAAACATACAGCCACTTACAACATTCCTGTTGATGGCTGTCACTGAGGATGGGGATGAAGGGCTCAGGGTCAGGAGAGGGGAGTGTCACAGAAGATTTGTCAGGTCTATCCTCATTCCTCTTTGAAATCATCTCCCTGAATCTGTACAACAGCATCGGCCCCACTGATTATGAGGCTGGGACATGCTCAGCAGTAGGCAGGTGCTTCCTCTCCTGGCCCAGGGCTGCTGTCATGCCAGAATACAATGCAGCTAGGAAAATGGAAATTGAGCATGGACACAGCGGAAGGGGACTTTGGCCAGCACTTTGGCTCCTCACACTAGTGTAAGAGTTTCAGTTCATTTACTGTTGCTGATAATGCAATGACACAGGCTGGCAAATTATGAAGAAAAAAGGTTTAAGGCAGGTGGTTTAAGTGGGGATTCATGTTAATACCAGTTCTTTGGGAGGCTGAGGCAGGCAGATCAAAAGTTTGAACCCAGCTTGTGCAAATTAGGGAGATCCTTCCTTAATTTTTTTTTCTCAGGTTTTTTTTTTTAAAGGACTGGCTGTGTAGCTGAGTATTTGCCTACAAGAGGTTTGATGCCCAGCACCATAAAAAAGAAAAAGAATTTAACTCATGTCAAGCATTCAAGTTCTGCCCTCTTCCAGCTCCCCCTGGGCTTTCAGGATTTTGAGGCTCTTGTTGAAATAATTGTCATTTATGTAAAAAAGATGGGAGAGGCTTTCTTGTCTATGTAAGAAATAGCTCTAACAGTGGGACAAAACCTCAATGCTAGTTGTCTTTAAAAAACTGGGTGTCTAGGGGCACAGATAATGAGGAAATTTTGGCCTCTTGTAATTTCTGCGATTTTTATTTTCTTTTTTGAGAGGAAGGGTACTGAGAATTGAACTCAGGACCTCCTGCTTGTCAGGGATGTGCTGTGACACTGAACTAAACCCCCAGCCCCTAGATTTTTTTTGTTTGACACAGACTGTCACTGTCTAACTCAGTTCAGGTTGGCCTTGAATTTGTGGCAATCCTTCTGCCTCGGCCTCCCGAGTGCTGAGATTACAGGTGTGTGCCATGACTCCACCATATATCTGAATTTTAAACCATATAAAAGCTTACCTCAAGTCAGGTTCAGTGGCACATGCCTGTAATTGCAGCACTCGGGAGGCTGAGGCAGGAGGATTGTTGTGAGTTCAAGACCAGCCTGGGCTATAAAGTGAGCTCAAGCCCAGCTTGACTTGCATAGAAGACCCTGTCTTACAAAGACAGAGAGAGAGAGAGAGAGAGAGAGAGAGAGAGAGAGAGAGAGAGAGAGAAAGAGAATTACCTTATCCCCCCAAAATAATTTAAATGACCCATCACAGTGGGTCGGCCAGACAAGATTTCCTCAAGTTTCAGGCCAGCTTGAGCTACATGTGAGTTCAAAATCAGCCTGGACTACATAGACAAGCCCTATCTCAAAGAAAAAAATGGAGGCTGCTTCAGGCATGGCCGAATCCAAGAGTAAAAGCAATATGTTTGAGATGAACGCTCTTATTTTTTATTTTATTTTATTCATTTATTTATTTATTTTTTTGTGGAACCGGGGATTGAACTCAGGCCCTTGTGCTTGCCCAGGAAGCACTTATTCCACTGAGTCATCTCCCCGGCCCCTCTCTTATTTTTTTAATACCAGGAATGAAACTCAGGACCTTGTGCTTAGGGGCAGGCTCTGTGCCACTGAACTATCTCCTCAGTTTGGGATCCATTCTTTTGAGTCTGCTTTTGTGTAGGCTTTATTCTGCAGTGGGCTCTTCCCTCAGATGGCAGAGGTAATCACCAGCACTCACGCTGCCATCTTGGCATTTACAGACCAATAGTCCTATCAAGACCCCAGGCTGACTGGTGTCACACACACATACCCATACCTGTGTCATCTCTTGTCTCAGCTTGACTGAACATGGACCTCAAACTCAGTTTTAGATTTTGTGGACAGGGCTGGCCACACTGGAGACTGGAAACTGAGAGGCAGACACCAGAGTAAGAGCATTGGATGCCAGGTGAATTGTTCTCTTCTCTTAGGCCTTGGGCAACTAGAGGGACAAAATCCCTAACACCCACATGCAAGGAGGATCAACTTTATTTTGGCTTATGTTTTCAGAGGGGCCAGTCCATGATCAAACCCCCAAGGCAGGACCATGATGGCACGAGGTCCTGGTAGAGCAAAACTGCTCAGGATGTAGTGAGCTGAAGCAGAGCACAGGAAAGACGGCAAGTGAGCGCTCCACCCTCCACAGGCACCCAGTGACCTCCAGTGGCGGAGCCAGCTCCTGCTCACACAGGCAGCTGTGAACATCACAGGACTAACCCAGCAGTACCTCTATCTCCTCCATGATCTAAGCACTGCAGGGGGCTCTTCATCTGGTGAAACTGACAAGATTAACTGGCATCTCTAGTCTACCACTCTTCTTTCCTGATCATACCACACATTTCCTTGAATCCTCCTGATCTTGGCCTTCTCTAGGCCTTTGCCCTGTACCCCTAGAATGTCCTTCTCTTTCTATCTCCTGTAAACTCCTACTCATCTGCTTATATCCTGCTCAACTTGTTGTCTTCTCCTGAAGCCCTTCCAAATCCCCCACCTGTTTTCCCAGGGCAGAAAATCCCCTTCTGTGGGTGCTGTCTTTGGCTCCTCATTCAATTCCCAGTTACTGACATGGCCTCTGCTAAGATGATCACTGTCCTGGAGGACTTGGAGACCTCAAGATGGCGGATTTGTGCTGATTTAGAATTGGCTGCTTATCAAAAGGTTGTCTGGGGGCTGGTGAGATGGCTCAGTGGTCTAAAGCACCTACTTAGAACAAGTTTAGCAAAGCCCAGGGACCGCGGTTCAATCCCCAGCACCACATGCCAGCCAGCCCCGCCCCCTGGTGGGCTGAGCTGGCCACACACACACACACAAATAAAATAAATAAAAAATAAAAAAAAAAAAAAGAGGTTGTCTGGGCTGAGTATGACCAACTGCATCATCTCTGGTGCAGCCTGGCCCTAGGTGGATGGGTTTTTGGAATAAGGACAAGATAGCATGAAGGCGTGGGAAGTGTCTAAGATGATCCCCCAATGTATTCCTTAGGTCAGATGATAGCTGTTCCCAGAGGCCAGTGGGAGGAAATGCCTCAGCCAGTCCCTGCTAGGACAGGGCTGTCACCACTCTGGAAATCCCTGTGTCACTGGGCCAGAGGCCAAGATCTGAACCTAAAGGAAAGTCCCCCAGTAAGGCGTTGCCACACAGCTCCCACAGAGGAGCAAGGCAGAGGTGTCATGCCAGGCTCACAGGAGAGGGTCACCAACCTCCAATCCCTACCTCACATGGGCCTTTCACAGGAGGGCAGGGCTGGAGTTGGCAGAACCCTGGAAGAGGAAGGAAACAAGAAACAATTAAGGAAGAAGCCATCTAGGCCTGGGGTGGCCTCAGGCCATGGGCCCTACAGGCCTCACTCTGCCTGGGACTCTGGGGCTGTTGCCAGCTCAGTGTCTCCTGTGATCCCACTTGGTGTGTATGTGTGTGTGTGGGGGGTTATGGAATGGGGCTCCCCTGGAGAATCCTATCTTTTCTCAGTGCTTCCTTTAGGTCACCATGCTTCCCCTGTGACTCTGTTCCCAGATCCCCATCAGCCCATCTACTGCCCAAGGTCCACATCCCCAGATAGCTAGCAGGTAGAGGAAAGCTGCTGAATCCATAGTGAGGAGGGGGCTGCCCTGCTGGTCTCTCCCTTCCAGCCAGCCTTGGCGGGGAGGTTTCCATCCCAGTACCCAGGGCCCTTAGCTGCTCTGGCCACTGACAAGGGCAATTTCCAGGAAGAAGGAGCCAGAGGGAAGGAAAGGCTGAGTCAGGCTCCATGTGGTGATCAGAGTGGAGGAGGGAGTTGGGGGCCCATCCCAGGGCCAGGAGATTCCGGGCTGAGGACAAAGAAGCCAAACACCCTCTCTGGTGTTTCTGTAGCCTGGCCTTCCCTATCTTTCCCAGTGTCCTTCTGGGTCTGGCTCCTCAGGTGCCAGGATGTCCAGGAGCTGTTCTGGGGGACAGTGCAGGTTCCACCTGAGGCATCAGACCACAACATGTGTCCAGATTGAGGGGAGCCCTTGTCTGGGTGGTTTTTTGCGGGTCAAAAATGCAGGCCAACCAGTCTCAGGATATCCAATTGTAAGCTGGGAGTGGTGGAACATTCCTGTAATATCAGCACTCTTGGTGGCAAAGGCAATAAGATCCCAAGGTACCCAGCCTGCAAATTTAGTGCTTTAGCCAGACCCTGTCTCAAAATTTTAAAAAATGGAAAAGGGCTGGTGGTATAGTTCAATGTGAAGGCCTTGGGTTGCATTTTCAGTTAAAAAAAAAAAATCCAGTTGTAGTAACTTAAACCCCATTTCACAAATGCTTTTCTGTAGGGCTCCCACAGCCGTGCTGATATATGTACAAAGCTCCCAGACATTCAGCAGAGCCTCCCCAGGGGCCCAGTGGCCCTGCCAAGTGACAACTCGACAACTTGTGTGGGAATGGCGAGAAGGAAGTGAGCATTTGCTAAGGCCACGCCTGAACCACTCCCAGGCATGGGCTCAGTCAGTGCCAGCCACAGATGACGGGTCAATGACAATAAGCGCAGTCCCAGTAGCAAGCAGGGCTGGCCCTGGGAAGAACATTGTTATAGCCACAGGCACTGAAAATGGTACCTGGAGGGCAGATGGCAGTTCTAGTCCTGGCCATGGAGCCAGACCTGGGAAAGAAAGCAGGAGTGCGGCCAGGCTTAGGCCTCTGCAGCTGTGGACCCCACAGGGGCCCCTATTACTCACCCACCCAGAACCTCTGCAAAGAGCTCTGGGTGGTTCCCAGTTGTGTGGCCTTGGCCAGAAGCCTATGCCTCCCCAGCCTTCCATCCCTGTGACTTTCTGTGTTGTCACCAGCTCTGAATGGAGTTCCTGACACCCTCTCTCTTAAGGATTCTATCAATTCCTGAAGACGAGAGTGGTGCTTCATCTCACTTCTGCAGGCTCAGGTGACTTCATCAGAGTCATTCTAGGTCAGGCAGCAAGGCCAGGTCTCTGTTCCTGGGGCTCCTGTTGCAATGTTTCATGAACCACACTGCTGGTGAGACCTTGTGTTCCCATTAACAAAGTGCATGGAAGATCCTTGTCTTGCTCAGGACTCGGATGACCTGATGCTGCACCTGCTTTTGTAAGCAAGGTGGCTCAGAAAGGAAAGGTTGGGGCTGGGGAGATGGCTCAGTGGAATAAGCACTTCCCTGGCAAGCACAAGGGCCTGAGTTCAAATCCCTGGTTCCGAAAAAAAAGAAAGAAAGAAAGAAAGAAAGAAAGAAAGAAAGAAAGAAAGAAAGAAAGAAAGAAAGAGTTGTTTGCCTATGGTCCATCAGGAGAGCCAGCTCAGGACCTGGCGCATGGCCCGAGGCTCCAAGGCGGGTCCCTCCTTTTCCAGGGTCTGCTGTTGGAGAGGGGTGCAGAGATGACAACAGCTAAGTGAGGAGGATGTAAAAGGAGGGAACCTGGGCCCTCACGCATGCCACTCTCAGCTGAGCACGTTCCTGTCAGTGCCTTGAGCCTCAGTTTCTATCTTTCTAAAATGAGGATAATGATTTGGGCTCTGCCCACCTCACCAAGGCTTCAGGAGGGTCTGTGGAGGTGCAGAGACAGGAGTGACAGGAAGAAGGCTTAGGGAGGCAACCTCGGGGAGGTACACCCTTCTCCACGGACTTGGTCTGTCTCCTGCTCCTATGACACAACACCACAGACTGGGTACTGTGTGATGTGCAGAAGTTTATTTAGGTCACACTTTTGGAGTCTGGGATGTCTCAGGGCATAGTACTAGCCAGAGAGAGAGAAGCAGAAAGAAAGATCATATCCTAAAGCCCTTTCATAATTGGCACTAAAGGACTGAGGAGAAATAATCCTCATCACCTAACATATCCGCTAAGCCCCACCCCCGGCACTGTTGTCTCAAAATTTAAGTTTCAGCACATGTTTTTTGAGGGAATGCAATCAAATTGGAGCACCTCCCCCAAGCCCCACAACTTGGTCCAGGGTCATCATCCCCTCTCCCTGGGCTGCCCAGGCCTCAGTTTCCCCAGAAACCAAGTAAGGCCAGGTAGAATCTACCTGACCAGTCCTCCCTGGAGAGTTGTGGAAAAGAATAGGGCAGGTTCAAGATTAAAATCTGAAACAATTTCCTTGCATTCATTTTCCATTGCTGCTGGAGCGAATTAACACAAACTGGGTGGTTTAAGCAACACAAAGTCATTATCAGAAGATCAATGGGGGTCACACTGGGTCAAGATCAAGGTGTCAGCAGGGCTATGTTTCTTCTCGAGGCTTAGGGGAGATTCTACTTCCTGGCTTGGTCCAGTTTAGAGAAGATACAGGGATTCCTTGACCTGTGACTCCTCCCTCCATCTCTAAAGACAAGAGCACAGTATCTTCTCTCTGGAACTTTCCAAAAAGTATCTCTCTCACTTTCTCTCCCCACACTTCCAGAGAATTAAACTTGAGCCCTTTGCACTGAACTATATCCTTAGTCCTTTGTTCTTTTTTTTTTTTAATTTGAGACAGGGTCTAGCTAAGTCACAAGGTTGCTGGGCTCACTTTGTCCTCCTGCTCAGCCTTCTGGGTATTGGGGATTATAGACATACACTACTGAGTCTGACTCCTCTTCTACTTTTGTGGGCCCTGAATAATACATTGGGCTCATCCAGAAGCTTCTGGATAATCTCTGACCAGATTAAAACTACAACAGCAATCCTGAATCCCCTTTTCTTTTTCTTTTCTTTTTTTTCTTTTCTTTTTTCTTTTCTTTTTTTTTTTTTTTGGTGGAACCGGGGATTGAACTCAGCCCCTTGTGCTTGCCAGGAAAGTGCTTATTCTACTGAGCCATCTCCCCGGCCCCATGAATCCCCTTTTCCATGTAACAAAACATTCACAGGTCTGAAGATTACAGTATGGACATCTTGGAGGGAGGCATCATTCTACTACTTTGATCCTTCTCATTCTTCTCACCCCTCCAGTTAGGGTGGTATCTACCCCACTTCAGCATCCTTCCCTCATGTAGGATCACTTCTAAGACATGCTTACCTACAGACCCTATAACCAAGCATCCTGGTCACACTGTACCTTTTTTTTTTTTTTTTTGTATCTTCATATCCTCATTCTTTAGAGAGAAGTTACTGGGGATCAAATCCAGGCCTACACCCGCAGCTTTACATTGCAAGCTGCCAGCCATCATGCCCTGGAACATGAAGTCTCCTGGCCTCATCGATATCTACTTCCTTTGCCTCACTCTTCTTAGCTCTTAGCCACCTGAGTGCGCTTGGAACCCTAGTACTATGTGACTGCTGGCAAGAATGGGTCTGAGCAGGAGCCTCACCTCTGCTCCGGAAGGCACCTACCTAGCTTCACGGCAGACTTGCATGCTCAGCCCCCCACCCCACCCTGAGGAGGAGTGTGAGCTCTCCAAAGAGCTCCTGAATTTGTAAGATTTTAACATAGGCGCTTCCATGACACCATTCCTGGAGAAGTCACTGAATATACTTGTGCGGGAGCCTGCACCGACCCAGTGCTTTATGGGCAGGACAGATCCAATGATGCTTAATGAATTGTGAAGAATTCGGTGTTCTGGCTGCTGCTCCCAGGCTCCTCTAGAGCTGAGGGCTTTGGTTCCGATTCCCACTGCTGGAGTCCCCAGAGTTCTTCCTGTAGCCAGACCGCGACACGCCGCAGCCACCTGGTACAGAGACTGATCTCTGAGCAAGCTAAGCCGCTGCAAAAAAGGAGCCTGGGCGTGTCCGGGGCCGGGCTGGGCGGTGGGAGGTGTCCGTCCGGGACGGCTCCTCCATTGGCTCCGCGGGGCAGGGGCGGGGCTTCAAGGCCTAGGTCCGCAATGTAAGTTCACAGCTCGGGTCGCGTCCCACTGCCGCGCTGTTCTGCTCCTGAGCTTCTGTGTCTGCTGGTCGATTGTCTGCGACGAGCTTTACGGTAAGTTTAGGCCGAGATTCTTCAGCCTGCTTATGGCTCCACGGGGTCCCCAGAGAAGCCCACCTCGGGGGCAACCAATTCCAGCTAGCGCGCTGGCCGGGTCTCACCTTGGCGCACGTCCTTTCGCGGGCGCCTCGGGCTACGTGGGGAACCCACCATGCCTCGATCCACGCAGTCCCGCCCGTGACTCCCACGGCTTTGCGGCCCGTCGCGCTTCCCAGCCCGGAGCTCCAGAACTGGCCCTCTATTTCATACCCGCGTCCCTGCCCCATGCCCGGGAGCCAGGAGCGTTGTCCCGCCGCGCAGTGTGCCAGCCTGGCTGAGGGCCGTATTTTTAGCTGGTAATGAGGTGTCCTCCTATCTTTAGCGATTGCTGCAGTGTCCTGAAACGAATCCGGGCTGGGCTGCGCCACAGCAGAGAATGGGGAGGGTGGGCGCCGGAACCCGAGCAGGGCTGAGGAGCCGGACGAGGGGGGGGGCAGGGCACGCCCGAGCTCTGGCTCTGAGCCGAGCGGACACTCGGACATCGCCCAAGCCGGGAAGCACGCGGAGGCTCCTCCCTGAGCTTGGAGACGGGGACAGGGTCCACCGTAGCCCCTTTTCCACCGATGTTTTTGGTTGTGCCATCAGTAACTCTCAAGGGAAAAGATCCCTTGGACGGTCCTCATCTGGTACCGGGACGCGCCGCTCCTCGAGGGGCGCCCGCCTGGAGCTCTGGGTGCGCTCTGAGGCTCCTCAGCGATGTAGGGCAATAGCGGGAGCACACGCCACCTAGCGGCTGAAGGGCCGGGAGCCTTCTGCATCCTGACCCTGGGAGACCCTGCGGCAGCGGAGTGGCCCCAACAGGTAGCACATGTACAGGCAGAACAAGGCGGGCGCGTGGAGCCAAGGAGGGCGGCTTATTTTTGGTTTCGTTGGACATGCTACGCCAGAGAAGCAATGTACCTGGAGGTACCTGGTGAATTTCCCTTTGACAGGAATGCCTGGGACTGCTGACCAAGGGGTCTATTGTGGCTCGGAGCACACACTGGAGGTGTATAGCAGTGGAGTCTCCAGCGGTCCTCTGGGGGCGGCTTTATAGAGGAGGAAGATGAGAGACCCAGAGAATGCCTTGCCAAAGTCACAGAGTCCTAAGTGGAGCTGGATTCAAAGCTGGTCTCTAGATTGCACATCCCAGGTGGGAAGTGGTGTTCCTCAGAGCAGGAGCAGCACAGCCTCCAGGAAGTCGCTCCTCAAGGGAGGCCCAGGGCTCCTTTCCAGGGCAGTTAGGATGATTCCCATCTGCTTCTCTCCCTGATGCTGGGAGCCACTCCTCCTGCCACCAACAGCTTTGTCTCAATGAGAGCTCACCCTCCTCCCTTGACACGAGCAAGTTATCGGGGAGGGGCCCCAGTGTTTTCTTTCCTGGCTCAACCAGATTACTAGTTGGCAAGGTATATACTACTTCAGACCTGCACGAACCAGGCTGGGTACCAGTGCCCGCTTTGCTAGTTGGAGGATCTTGCAAAGTTCCCTAGCATCTCTGAGGTTCAGCTCCAGGCACTGTACAAGGCAGTAATGACACCCAGGGCCATGTGGCTGGCCGCCTTGACATGGGAAATTGCATGGTGAGCTGAAGCTGGGGTCTGTGGTTGCCAAATCTAAATACTTGGGGCTTACTGGCTGTAATTCCCAACTCTCCCCTGGGCCATTGATGCTGGCTCCACCCTTCCCCTTAGCCTTGGTTCTCCCCACATCTGGAATTGGGCGGGTACATCTGGCTCTGAGTGAGACAGCTGTCAGGGAGTCCAGTTTGCTGTGGAAACACTCAAGCTGTCCTGGGGCTCCAGCAGGATAGGGTGGAGGAAGAGCCTTTCCCGGTTTGTAGCAAACACTGCCAACGAGCCACACTGTTCCTAAGTAAAAAAGGATACAAAGCTATACCAGGACATCTCACTAGATGGGGGACAGATTGAATATTTGTTTGCATGCCCCTGGCCCTGCCATGAAGGACACAGGATAAATGAGTGATGGGATTCTAAGATCTCAGGAGGCCTACTGCTTCCCTTCCCTGAAGCTCCTTGTAAATTTCGCTGGAATGCACAACTGGAGAGTTCCCTTGTGTCCTGTCACGCCGCAGGTGCTCTAGAAGCAGGATGTCTAGCCTTGGAGAGACTTGCCATGACTGACTTGGGTGTCTCCTCTGGGGTGAGATTTCCTGAGCAAGAGCCTTTTCCAGGAGATGGGGGTGGACTCGGCCCCTCCCTCATTTTCCTTCCTCCTTCCTGCCCCTTCTGCCCACCCTTCCCCCACCCAGGATGAAGAAGGAGGGGGAGGAACTGGCAGATGTCTCCTTTGCTTGGCTCCTGGCCAGCCTTTGGGGTGGGGACAGTGGGAAAGGGGGGGCCCATCTGGCTTGAATGCTGGCCCTGCCCTCATCTGCTTGGTGACCTTGGACAAGTTTCTTTTTTTGCCTTTTAATACTGATTATACATCACAACCCCTGTGTATCTATATCAGGCCAGTCATGCCCTCCAAGCACCCCAGGAGACAGTGAATATTTGCACAATTTCCTTTTTGTTAACATAGTTTATTTATTTGTGCACATTAAAATATCTATTTCTCCTCACTATATAAATAGTATGTGTGTATGAATAATGCACACTTATTAAGAAGTTGAGCCAGGTGTAGGAGTGCACGCCTATAATTTGATCTGCAAATATGAGCCCAACCTGGTCAATTTAGTGAGACTTTCTCTCAAAATAAAAAATAAAAGAGGGGTGTAGTGGCGCACACTTGTAATCCCAGCACTCAGGAGGGTGAGGCAGGAGGATTGCTATGAGTTTAAGGCCAACCTGGGCTCCATAGTGAATTCAAGACTTGGCTGAACTACATAGAAAGACCCTGTCTCAAAAAATAAAAAAATAAGAGCTGAGTGAGGATGTAGCTCAGTGTGAAGGTCAAGGTCTGAACAAAAGAGGAAAAGCCAACCTGAATTTGTACCACCTTGATAAACCAGGTGTGGTGGCACATGCTTTTAATCCTAGTACTCTGGAGGCTGAGGCAGGAAGATTACTGAGTTTGAGGCTAGCCTGGGATAGTTAGCAAGACTCTAGCTTGAGAAAAAAGTCTTCTCTACCACCTTGAAATAACCATGTCATGGGCTGGTGAGATGGCTCAGTGGTCTAAAGCACCTACTTAGAACACGCTTAGCAAAGCACAGGGACCTCGGTTCAATCCCCCAGCACCACGTGCCAGCCAGCCCCGCCCCCTGGTGGGCTGAGCTGGCCACCCACCCACCCACACACACACACACACAGAAATAACAATGTCAGCTTTGGACAAACACCCCTTCATATTTCCATGTACTACATACACATGTTATATAGTACTAGAACCAAGTGTTACTGATCACTTTGAGGACACTTTTCCTTCTATGTCAGTGACTATATGTATCCTTCCTGCCCCCCACCCCAACCAAAGTAGTCCATATACAGCCTCATGCTGGCTCCTGATTCTTCTGTGTATAGGACAGAATCCTACACAGACCCACGTGTAAGTACTTACACATGCATACTCAGGGAGATGGGAAAGGGAAGGGGGTTGATGTGTCTATAAACACCTCTGCCATGTTTTTGCATTTTGTTTCTCTCTGCCATGCCTCATGGGAGTCCTCCAAATTGTGTCTGATACGCAGGTTGAGAGAAGTAGGGAGAAATCCCAAGGCCTTGTCCAGACTGGGTAAGCACTCTTCCACTGAGATCTACCCCCATTTTGATACTTATTTATTTATTCATTGTCTTTTTGAGGCAGGGTCTTGCTGTACAGTTCAGGCTGGCCTTGAGCTTACTTTGTAGCCCAAGCTGGTCTTGACCTTGTGATGATCCTCCTACCTCAGCCTCCCAAGTGCTGAGATTACAGGCATGCACCACCATACCCAGCAATATCTTTAATTTTTAAGTGAGGATGATACAGAGGTGGTTGTGATAACTAATAGAGATGTGTTTGCATCTCTTAGAATGCTAAGTACAGAGGCCTCTCTAAAAATATTTACACTAATAGTGGGGTGTGGCAACACTAGCACACTGGGTGGCTGAGGAAGATCACAAGTTCCAGCTTAGGCAAGGGAAGTTAACAACTTAATGAGATTCTTTCTCAAAATAAAAAATAACAAAAGGGTTGAACAGGGTATGGTGGTACATGCCTGTAATCCCAGCACTCAGGAGGCTGAGGCAAAAGGATTATTGCAAGTTTGAAGCCAGCATGGGCTACAGAGTGAGCTCAAGACTAGCCTCAACTCTATAGCCAGGACCCTGTCTCAAAAAGACAAAAAAAAAAAAAAAAAAGTTTGAGGTCAAAGCTCAAGGCATAGGCTCTCTGGATTAAGTCCCCAGTTACTGCAAAAAATGTGTTTTACATTCATTCTATCATCTCTTTAAATGCTGTGGCAGGGAAGAGGACAAGAAACCACATTAGGCTCAGCCCTTTCCCAGAAGATCTGACCCAGAAGAGAAAAGGGAAATTCCCAGGTGACCTCACCTGCTGGAGCGCGTGGGGGATGACAGCCATTCATCACTGTTGGCAGAAGACCTGCTGCTTGTCCAGTCCTATGCCAGACCTGGGTTGGGGTGCTGCAATCATCTGGGAGTCCCCTACCCCATGGCACTTAGCATGTCAAGAGGCACAGTGGGTGTGCAGTGGAGGGCAGGGAGGGCAAGGTGCACTACAACCAGTCCTTGGTTTGTGACCTCAGCTTCTCCACAGGTGATGGAAGGGGCATGTACCACTGCTCTACTCTAAGATGCTGTGGGTCCCATAGGAAATGCTTCTTTTGGGGTCTTCCCTCAAACACAGTAGCCCCAGCTGGGCTCCCAGGATGGATACAGAGGGACCAGAAATGTGACAGTTGCTTCTGACTTTTGTCCTCCTGTTCCTGATTTACATATCCTTTTGTTTCAGCTCCAAAGCCCTGGACCAGGTTGAGAATCCCAGGACAAGACCAAAGCTCATTGCTCCCAACAAGATCTCTAGTTCTTCTGCCTTCAATTTTTAGAAGAGGATTTTCAACTCTGGAGAGAAAACAATTTCTGTTATCTCAACTCCTGACTTTGTTGGCCTTTGACGTTCCTTTTCCTAATTCCCTGGTCACATCTCACACTCCAGTCTTTAGGGCTCTGGCAAGTGTTTGGTGTCTGAAAACCATCGGCTTGAAGCCAGTGTTTCAGGTTCAGGGCATTAAGCAGAGGCTGTGTGAACAGTGAGCTGGGCAGCCAGGCCTGATTGGTGAGATTACCATGTCCACCAAGGTCCCCATTTATCTGAAGCGCAGCAGCCGCAAGGGCAAAAAGGAGAAGCTACGGGACTTGCTGTCCTCTGACATGATCAGCCCACCACTTGGGGACTTTCGCCACACCATTCACATTGGCAGTGGTGGTGGCAGTGACATGTTTGGAGACATATCTTTCCTGCAGGGCAAGTTTCACCTCTTACCAGGAACAACCATAGAGGAGTCAGAGGAGGATGGCAGCTTCGACCTCCCCTTCCAATTCACCCGGACTGCCACCATATGCAGACAGGAGCTCCCTGATGGGCCCTCGCCTCTGCTTAAGAATGCCATCTCCCTCCCTGTCATTGGTGGGCCACAAGCCCTCACTCTGCCCACAGCTCAAGCTCCACCCAAACCCCCTCGCCTGCACTTAGAGACACCCCAGTCTTCCCCGCGGCCTTCCCCACAAGAGGCAGGAAGCGTGGACATCTGGAGGATTCCAGAAGCTGGCTCATCCCACAATGGGCTGACCCCAGAGTCAGAAGCTGAGGAGCCCTTCCTGTCCCATGCCAGCTCATTGCTTTCCCTGCATGTGGACTTGGGGCCCTCCATTCTGGACGATGTTCTCCAGATCATGGATCAGGACCTGGACCGCATGCAGATCCCCACATAGAACCCTGGGCTGACCATGCAGGGTGCCCAGGCTGGGTGACACTGGGAAGCAGGGTGTGGACACGGTCCACCAATGGCCACTGGCCAGTGATTCTTTGAGCCTTTCCTTCCTTCTTCTCTCTCCCCTTGGGAACAATGTGCCTCATTGATTTCCATTAACAACCTGCCAAGGATATGCGTAGAAGTCAGCCCCTTCCCCCCACGTGTCCTGCCATTCTTCACATGACTAGGGGATTCTAGTTACAATAAAACATGCTGCTGCCAGTGGCCAAGCAGCTGGTGCCCATGTTCCAGGCTCTCCCAAAGATGAGTCAGTTTCAGAGAGCTGTGGGCTCAGCAGGGTGAGCCTCACCCCAGAGGGAATGGTAAGGTCAGTCCCTCCCTTCAGCAGAGTTCTACCTGCTTCTCAGTCTGTGGAGAGAATGAAGCAGGAACAAATCAAGGGTCCATTGTGGATATGTGGGCACTGTTCGGGTATCTGTCAAGAGGAGTCCTTGCCCTGGTGGCTAGGGTCTGCCCTGGGAGAGACAAGAGTGACTATATATATATATAGCCACAAGCCTCATGTGAAGAACCAACAGCTTGTCCAGCTCCAGGGGGCTGAGAGCACATGGAAGGAGGGATAGGCTCAGCCTGAGAGGGCTTGGGCAGCACTGACCAGTAGACTCCCCCATTAGCAGCTGTTTGTTGAATACCTACAGTCTACTTGACATGGCCCAGGGATGGGGATGCAAGGCATTGTGATCTCTGCTGTCTTGGGGCTCACATTCTAGTGGAGAAAGGGATATCATGTGTATATACAAGTAAGAGAGAATTCCCAGCCTGCTGAATGCAGGAAGAAAACAATGCAACCAGAAGGCTTGGGGAAAGGGGTGCCCCAGCTGAGGCAGTGGTTTCAGGGCACACCAGAATAGATGTGATTGGAGCCAACAGAGTGGTATAAGCAAAGGTACTGAGGACCAGAAGTGAATGACGGAACAGCCAACGTGAGAGAAAGTATAGAGCATGGACCTCTGATTCAATCTAGACTGAGACTGCTTCTCTACCTCTCACTGGAATCAGTGATACCTACCTTGCAGGATAGTTAGGGATAACTGTGATTAATTCCACATGGAAGATTAAAAAGTGGTTATGACTTGAGACACAAGAACTTGAGCCTTAGAAGGCAGGACTGTGAAGCTAGAAAACTGGTTGGTGTCAGCCTGAGAAATTTCACTGTTTACAAGGCTGAAGCTGGTGAATTTGAGACCAGGGAGACACAGTCAGTTTAGAATGTCATCATCTGGCTGAATGGAAGATGAAGGCAGCCACTGCAGGCACGGGGAGGGGGACAGAGTTGACCAGGATATGGCAAGATGGGCAGAGCTCCTGCTACCATACATTCAAGTTGCAGTGGCCCTTTTCTTGCTCTCTTGACCCTTACCTGTCCTTGGGATCCCCGAGTTCCAGAATCTCCCCTCCCCATTTGCCTCTGGGAAGGGATTTCATAGGGAGGCACAAGTTGAACAGGTAATACATTTTTAAAGAATGTATGTGTGATGTACATAATATAAAATCTACCAAGTTTTGTTTGTTTTGTGGTATTAGGGACTGAACCCAGGGTCTTGTGCATGCTAGACACAGGCTCCACCACGTGAGTCTCCAGCCACTCGGATCTACCATTTTAAGTGTACTTTTCAGCAGCATCAGGTATACGTCCGTTATTTGGCAACCATTACCACCATCCATTTCCAGAATGTCTTCCCAAACAAACTGCCCCAGGACATACTAACTCCTCATTTTGCTCCCCACCACCTGGCAACCCCATTCTGCTCTTGTCTCTGAATCTGACTACTCCACTTCCTGTAAGTGGGATCACAGCATTTGTGTTGTTGGGAATGATTTATTTCAATTAGCATTAAGTCTTTAAAGTCCTGGGTATAGCATATGGCAGAATTCCCCTCTTTTAAGGTTAATATTCTACTGTGTGGCCCCCTCATTGCTTTTGCTGTCTTCCATCATCACTGTGAACTGTTTCTCCTTTGTGAAGCCACCCAACGTTGGAGCCAGCCTGAACTGAAATTTCTACAAACTGTGAGCTAAATAAACTTTTCCCACTTAAAAAAAGAAAAAAAATTGTTTAATTAGGTCAGATTTTGTTTATCTGTCCTCTGATGAATGCCTGGATTGCTTCTATCTTTTAGCTATTGTGAATGGTGGTGCTATGAGCATGGGTATGTATGTACAAATCTGTTCAAGACTGCTTTTAGTTCTTCAGGGATATACCCAGAACTGCTGAATAACATTGTAGTTCATTTTGCACTTTGTGAAGAACTGCCTATTGTTTCTCCTACTGCCTGCACCACTTTATATTCCTACCATGTTTTGGTTTTCATCTGAATGTTTTAATTTGAAGACTGGGAATTGCCCTATTTGGAATATATGTATGTCTGACCCCAGTGCTGGGGGACCCTGAAGCCTATACTTGACCTAAACTTCTGCCCTACTGGGCTTCAGCTTCAAGACCCTATGAAGTCTGAGAAGGCCAGGGTGGGGCAGTCGAAGGATGACATCCCACTCCTGCAGACCCTGGTGCTCTGGGAGGCCTGGTCCATTCTGTCTGAGAAGGGAAGATGACAGAAGAGCCTTCCTCAGAGCCCTGCCCAGCCAGGGAGCAGCGCCTTGCTGAGGACCAGAGCCCACACCTGGTTATTCCCCTACTTCTTCACCCACGTCACGACTCTTGCAGGCTGGGCTTCATGGCTTCACAAAGTTTCCTTTACATTAAGTGTTCAAGGAAGGCTTCCAAGACAAAATGATGACAGTTGGCCCAGACAGAAGGGATGAAAAATTGCAGGCACCAACATCAGAAAACATTTATTTGACATGAGTGCAATAAGTACATCCACTATAATGCATGACATAATGATTTATAAACATTCATATTAGATACAACCAAGCCCATTCTTCATCAAGTGTGTGTGTCTGTACTCTGGCCATTCGGGAATAAGTCTCCAGTTCATCTGTTTAAGGTGCCTGCTTGGTATTTATAAATACCTAATTATAATTTATATTATCATTTATTTAAGCATTAATGTCAATAATATTGTGTATATTTAATTATATATTAATATCATTTTGTAATTCAATATGTTTGCCTTGTGCTGCAACAGACACACTAAATGTGTTTATATGGCTGATCTTAATGGGTTTATTCTGGGGGTAGGGCTTATATTTCCAGTATCTTAAAAAATCATGCTAGGGCTTATTTTCCAGTCAAATCTCATTTTCACTGAAATATAGTATATAGCGAGACTTTGTCTCAAAAAAACAAGTCTGAGGCCATCCTAGGAACTTAGTGAGATCTCATCTTTAAAAAAAATAATAAATAAAAATAAAAAGAGCTCAGTGGGAAAGCAGTAGTAGTACAGGGGGAAAGATTCAATTTTTTTCAAAGGGAGACAACTGAAAGTATTGTTAATAAGCATATTCACTCTTTTTAAAAATTTCTTTTGTTTCTTTTTTTAAAAGCATTTATTATTATTATTATTATTATTATTATTATTATTATTATTATTTTTACATTTATTTATTGTGTGTGTGCATGTGTGTGTCCAGCTCAGCCCACCTGGGGGCGGGGCTGGCTGGCATGTGGTGCTGGGGGATTGAACCGCGGTCCCTGTGCTTTGCCAAGCTTGTTCCAAGTAGGTGCTTTAGACCACTGAGCCATCTCTCTAGCCCCGAGCATATTCACTCTTGAGCCCAGGAGCTCCAAATGACGTCCATCCCTCATGACATTCCCTTCCCAGTCTATCTCAATATTTTGGAACCTATGAACTATGGTTTAAAACCATGAGCCAGGTGTGGTGGCTACAATCCTAGCACTCAGGAGGCTGAGGCAGGAGGTTCGCTGTGAGTTTGAGACCAACTTGGGCTATATAGCAAGATCCTGTCTCAAAACAACAACAAAACCAAAAGTTAATAATCACAAATACCTATATAGACAAAATGGAGGGAAAATGGGCGGGGGAAATAGCTCAATGGCATAAGCGCTTTTCAAAAAGAACAAAGTTTTTGCAGTACTGGGGATCGAACTTGAGACCTTGCACTTGCCGGGCAGGCACTTATGCCACTGAGCTATCTCCCTGGCTCAGCTCAAGAAGAACAAAGTTTTAAAAAGAACAATTTTATTGGGTAGATTTTTCTTTTCAATAACCATCCATATATTTTTTTTTTTTTTTTTTTTGGTGGAACCAGGGATTGAACTCAGGCCCTTGCTCTTGCCAGGGAAGCACTTATTCCAGAGCTATCTCCCTGGCCCCCTTTTTTATCTTATTTTATTTTACTTTTGGATATACATTCATTTTGATCTAACAATTATTATCATTTTCCTCTCTGCATATAAATTGCTCCCTAGCCTTTTGATTGATTTTGATTTTTTTATGTATTTGGTACAGGGTCTCACTATGCAGCTCAGACTCATAGTGATCCTCCTGTTTTCAACCTCCCCAGCACCGGGATTATAGGCGTGCACTACAACACCTCATCTTGGTGGCTCAGGGCCCCTGGGGTCAGGCCTGTCATGGCACGTGCTTCCGGGATTGAACCCTGATCCCTGTGCTTCTCTAAGCAGGTGCTTAGCTCACTGAGCTCTCTTGCTGGCCCTCCCTGACCTTTTGAGAGCAAGTTCCAGAAATCATAACACTTCACATCAAATGCTTTAACACTTGTTATCTTATTAAATTTGTTTATTTTGAGACAGGGTTACAAGGTCTTGCTATGCAGTTCAGGCTGGCCTTGAGCTCACTTTGTAGCCCAGGTTGGTCTTGAACTCTCAACAATCCTCCTGCCATTTGTTTCTCAATAAAATTATGGAAAAAACCCCCAACAATCCTCCTGCCTCAGCCTCCCCAGTGATGGGATTACAGGTATGGGCCACTACACTCAGCTAAATTTTTAAAATTTTAGGGCACTGCCAAATAGGTCAGTGGATTAAAGCGCCTGCAAGCAGGGGCCAGGGATTCAATCTTTGGGCCTGCTGTGCCGGCCCCGCCCCTGGGGCGCACTGAGACAGCAATTGAGACTTGGCATGGTGGCGCGCGCCTGTAATACCAGCTCTAGGGAGTCTGTAAACAGGTGGATCAGTAGTGAGACCCTGAACACCCTGTAGACCCTTCCCTAAAATAAAAGTAAAAATAAAAATTAAATAATTAATTTGAGGCTGGGGAGATAGCTCTGTGGTCTAAACTCCTGCCTGGCAAGCACAAGGAGACAGGTTCAACCCCCAGAGCTGTATGCTGTGCCAGCCCAGCACTGAGCAAGACATTGAAAAAGGGCATAGTGGCACATGCTTATAATCCCAGCATGGCAGAGGCTGAGACAGGAGGATCACTGTGAGTCTGAGCTGTGTAAGACCCTCTACCAAATAAATAAATAATTTTTAAATAAATTAATTAAAAAAATCTTGAGTCAGGGTCTTGGTAAGTTGTTGAAGCTAGGCTTGAAGTTGCAATTTTTCTGATTCAGCCTCTCAAGTAGTCAGTATTACAGGCTTGCACTACCCTACCTGGCATCATAGTCTGTAAATTTGGGGACTTTTTTCCCCATACTATATTGAAGGCAACTTTTTCCTATCTTCTAGTACAGTTGTTCTATTTTCAGCTGTGTCCAACCAGCTTTTAACCCCCTTCATTTATGGTGTTCATTTTGGTTACTGTATTTTTATTTTTCAGTACATGAGATGGAACTCAGGACCTTGTGCTTGCCAGGCAGGTGCTTAAGCCTCTGAGCAATATCCCCAGTCCTGTTACTGTTTTTTTTTTTTTTGTTTTGTTTTGTTTTTTTCGTGATACTGGGGATTGAACTCAGGACCTTGAGCTTGCCAGGCAAGAGCCTATTCTAATGAACTACCTCCCCAGCCCTGTATTTTTTAATTCTAAAAGTTCTACCAAAATTTTCTGTAGAGCTCTTTAGTAATTATGTATTTTTTTACAGATTGTTTCGTGTTTGTCTTTAATTTACCTAAAATTAACGTCAGTACTCTTTGATGGTTGGTATAAGGTGATTTTCAATATCTTAAGTCTCTGGGGATCCATTTGTGTTTGTTTTGTCATTTTTTAAGACAGGATTTCACAGAGCCAGTGAGATAGCTCAGAAGACTAAGCACCTGCTTAGGTAAGCAAAGGAATGGGGTTTGATCCCCAGAACCACATGCCGTGTGGGTCCCACACCCCCCAGGTGCCCTGAGCGCCACAAGACTGGGTGTAGTGGTGCAGGCCTATAATCCCTGCACTGGGGAGGCTGAAAATAGGAGGATCACTACAAGTTCGAGATGAGTAGGGAGACAGGAGGATCATTACAAGTCCAAACTGCATAGTGAGGACCTGTACCAAATACATTTAAAAAAAAAAGGGCAGAATTTCACAGTACAGTTCAGGCTGGGCTTGAACTCGTTTTGTAGCCCAGACTGGTCTCAAACTTGCTGGCCTCAGTCTTCTGAGTGCTGGGACTACAGGTGTGTGCCACCATGCCCAGTCATCTATTTCTTTGTTTCCCTGGTTACTGATCACGGGTGTGACAAAAGTTTTAGAAATATTTGAG
Organism: Octodon degus; assembly: GCF_000260255.1. Taxonomy (NCBI): domain Eukaryota; kingdom Metazoa; phylum Chordata; class Mammalia; order Rodentia; family Octodontidae; genus Octodon; species Octodon degus. The sequence continues at coordinate 23,097,562 of NW_004524594.1, read as the reverse complement.
GCCCAGGATGATAATATATTCCTGCAGTAAGCGTATCATCTAGAACCAAAAATGCTTGTCTTTGCCAGATGATCAGGGGCATTGTAAGATTGGGTATGTTGATCTGCATTCAAGAACTGACCAGGGGCCGGGGAGATGGCTCAGTAGAATAAGCACTTCCCTGGCAAGAGCAAGGGCCTGAGTTCAATCCCCGGTTCTGCCAAAACAACAACAACAACAACAACAACAACAACAACAACAAGAAAACCTGACCTTTCCTGAACTACCAGTTAATAAATGGAATGGGTCCATCTTAAAGTATATGTACATCATCATATGTCAGGTATATGACATTCTACATTGGCTACGCTCTGGGTTTTAATTGTTGTCCCTCTCCTTAAAGATTGCCAAACAAGAGTTCAATTTCAGAGTTATATCTCTCAGGTCAGAAATGTCTCCATGACAAAAACAACTTTATTTTTTTTTAATTTTATATTTTGTACAGGGTCTCACTATGCAGCTAGGAATTGTAGTGATCCTCCTGTTTTCAGCCTCCCAAGTGCTGGGATTATAGGCTATGCCGTGCTGCTGGGAATCAAACCACGCTGCTGGGAATCAAACCCAGTCCCTGCATCTATCTAAGCAGGGCTTTAATCTGCTGAGCTATCTGGCTGGCCCCAATACTTTAATTTTTTTTTTTTTTTACTTTCTCTGGTTTTAATTTCTCTTCAACTGGAGGACTAAGGCCAGGCATAGTGGTACATGCCTGTAATCCCAGCACTCTGGAGGTTGAGACAGGAGGATCACTATAAGTTTGATCTGTGTAGAGACCCTGTACCCAATCAACCAATAAAGAAGAAGGAAGAGAAGGAGGAGGAGGAGGGGGAGGGAGAGGGGGAGGGGGAGGAGGAGGAAGAAGAAGAAAGCAATGGAGAGATTTACTGCATTCATTTATATTTCTCCCTGCCCTCACAGATGACAGAAAACTTAATTTCCCTTGAACTGGAATCATAATCTCAGCTCATGATTTAGAAATTGTTCTTGGGTTGGTGAGATAGTTCAGCAGACTAAATAGCCTGCTTATACAAGCTTAGGAAAGCTCAAAGACCACAGATCCCAGGCACCACATGCTGAGCCAGAGTCCAGGGTGGTAGTGCATGCCTGTAATCCTAGTGCTGAGGAGGCTGAAAGCAGGAGGATCACCATGAGTCCGAGCTGCATACTGAGACCCTGCAACAACCAAATACATTTTTTAAAAAAAATTAGAAATTATAGGCGTCTCCTGGTGGAAGCTTTTTTCCTTGGCTCCTGAAGGCTCCAAATCAGCGAGAATCTAGAATTTCAGGAAAAGGAAACATTTTGCAAAAGTCATTAAAGGGAGGCAGCCCTCCCACTTTCGCTCCTTGCTTCTTGTCTGTTAAGAAACCCTATAGAGGGACTGTGAGCTCAGCAGACTAAAGCACCTGCTTAGGCAAACTTAGGCAAGTGCATGTACGGTTCTATCCCTGGCACCAAATGCAGCGCCAGCCCCGCCCCTAGGGTGGGCTATGCCAGCAACAGAGTCCCAGCCTAATAGGTAGGCCTGTAAACCCAGACCTGGGAAGGCTGAAAAACAGGAGGATCACTATGAGTCTGAGCTGCTGCATAGTGAGACTTTGTAATAACCAAATACATTAAAAAAAAAAAAAAAAAAAAGGCTGGGGAAGATAGCTCGGTGGTCTATATGCCTGCCTGGCAAGCACAAGAACCCGGGTTTGATCCCAGGTACCACAGGCTGTGCTGGCCACTGAAACAGGCATTGTGGCACATGTCTGTAATCCCAGTGCTGGGGAGGCTGAAACTGGAGGATCACTATGAGTCAGAGCTGCATAGCAAGACCTTATACCACATAAATATATATATATATATATATATATATATATATATAATTTTTTTAAGAAAAGAAACCCTAATATATTGTTCGGCAAAGTAGTGTTTCTTAAGAGTCTTACAATAACTGAATGCTGGGGCTGGTGAGATGGCTCAGTGATCTAAAGCACCTACTTACAACAAGTTTAGCAAAGCACAGGGACCGCGGTTCAATCCCCAGCACATGCCAGCCAGCCCCGCCCCTGATGGGCTGAGCTGGCCACACACACACAAATAAATAAATAAAATTTAAAAAAATAACTGAATGCTGAGTTCCTAAGCTGCCTTTCCAATTATATAGAATTAACCTACTTGTTAGTATGCTTAATGGAAACGTTTTACTGCATCACAGAGAAGTACACAATCTTGTGAAGCTCAATTAAGTTTTTTTTTTTTTTTTCTCTATTGGTTTATTTATTGCGGAACCAGGGATTGAACTCAGGCCCTTGCGCTTGTCAAGGAAGCATTTATTCCACTGAGCCATCTCCCTGGCCCCCTCAATTAAGTTTTAAAAAAGGAATAAACTCATGCAACCACAAGACGGTGGAGGAAAAAGTTTAAACTCAGTGGTTACTGCCTCTGGGCTCTGCACTTGGCGAGACTCTCCTTGGCTAAAAATATAAATATAAATAAAAAAATAAATAAAGACTGGGGCTGTAGCTCAAATAGGCACAAATCTGAGAGCACAAGTGGATGAGCTACCACTCTTACCTTTAACTACACACCAGTGGCTCACCTGGGAAGGAGGGCAAAGAACTAGCCGGGTAACTAAAGGTCATCCAGTCAGAAAACTTCCGCTCCACCTAGCCTGTCTCCGGGCCCCCGGGCCCCCCCCCCCGGCTGTCACCAACCTTCCGCCACTGCGTCACCAGGGTAGACCCTTGTAGCTTCTCGATCCTCTACAAGTACGAGGCGTGTGGCTCGAGCCGCGGGAGCGGACAGCTCCCCGAGACGCCTTGGGCTCTCCCTTTTCCTTCCCCTCCCGCACTGCCAAGGCGAGGCTCGTTTTCTGCGCGAGCTCTTGCACGCCGGGTGCGCGCACCCCGGGATGCGCCTGCGCAGAGCGACGAGGACCCCGGCGCTCCGGTGCCGTTCTGGCGCCTGCGCTCTGCGGGTTTCAGGGCCTCCGGGCCTGAGGGAGAGGAGCGGGGAAGATGGCGGCTGTGGTGGAGAATGTAGTGAAGCTGTGAGTGGTCGTTTCTTTCTCTCTTAGGCGGGGAGTGGGGGATTCTTGTAAAAGACCCGGGAGTAAGAGGTGGTGTGAGAAAGAGACAAGACGGAGCGAGGGACATGCCGGGAAGGCCATGTAGTGACTCCTAGTGAGAAGGACAGCAACGCTCACTAGAAGACGTTGCGCTTCTTTGGAAACTTGGGGAGGCCCTGAGTGGGGCACACGGGAGCCCCTCACTGGCAGCCTCCTTGCGGGGCCGAGCGGCCAGTGTGCTTAGGGTTTCCGGGTCCCAAGCGTGGTTTCTGGCTGCCTGCGAGAGACTCCTGGCCCTAGCTCCGCTCCCGAGCCGCCTCAGTCTGGGGGAACCGGGCCGAAGTCCCTTCTCCACCCGCCGCCGGCCACCGAGCGACCGGCTCTGCGCCCCTTCCCGGGTGCAGCACTACGAGGCTGTTTTGTTCTGAACAGCCCCGTGACATTTAAGGGGTAGTCTGGTGGCAAGTACCCAAGAATAGAAATATTCTTGGGAGAATTGGTCGAGAAGCCCAAACAGAAAGGGAAGAACTTCCGGGCAGTGGGTCTTTGGGCCGTGAAAACCTAGAGCTGGACCCAAGTCGTCCGGGACGGCCTAATAGCCTCCAGCAACCTCTGTGTGGGCGTTTTCTGTGCTATAGATGCAATTGTGCTCGTCAGATTCCGAGCAAAGTTAACAGCCCGTTAGCTGCCTCCAGTAAATTAAAGATGCTTGGGGACTTTGATGTATTCCAGGCTCTTTCCTCTCTCTAAAAAACAACAACAACAACAACAAAAAAAAATAATGAATTTTGAAATGGGCTGGTTAATGCCCCGTAGGCAAATAGAGCGAGCTCCTTTCCATTCTACCCTTGGATTTGAAGCAAGGGTTGGAAAATGTCTAGTTCTTCAGTTTGGATGAGAAGAGCTAGACATTTGGATTTTGATTGGATGACAAGGTAAAGATTTGGGAGTTGTTCAGAGGCACTTAACAGTTGTTTTTTGTCGTGGGCTGAGCCCCACTCTTACCAAGAGCTCGTTTTTAAAGGTTTAGCGTCGTGTCGTGCCCCCCCCCCCTTTTCCTCTAGACCGATTTCCCACTTCCATTAAGCTAAGTGCCTTCTCTTGTGGGTGGTTTTTTTTTTTTTTAACACTTGCTTTTTTCTCTAATCTGCTGCCTCTTTCAGCCACCCCTCCTCCCAACACTATTATCTTTCTGATCTGACCACTATAGTTTCCTCAGCTTTCTCTCTCCAAGCTGACATTTTCCTCAATGTAGAAATGATGCTGTTGATGTACCATTTTTATAGTTGTCTTTCCTTCCAGAGTTAGATGTTCTTTGTTTCCCTGCCTTTCTCTTTTTTTATTCCCCACTGCCTTTCTCTTTGTTGACTTTGCCCATCCCATTGTAAAGGGAGATTTTACACAGGTTTCATGGTGGCTGAAAAAAGTCAGTCAAAGCTTCTACCCTGGAAATCCTACTATACTAGGGAATATTAGACTTGCCTAGATTTTAAAAGTTATATGTAATGAGTGTCTACGTGTTGAAAGGTTTTCCTCAGGAAAATGGGTTGCCAACACTTTTGGTGTTACAAATGACAGGTTGGACATTTCAGTACAGCATGACTTTGCGTTTCTCTTAAAAATCTAGAGATTGTGAAGGTCACCAGCCACCCTTTCCTGAGTACTACTAGTGAGAAATGAACTTTATCCTCTTTAGTTCTTTTTTTGTATTTACTGCAGGGTCTACAGGGTCTCATTACACAGATCTGACTTGTAGTGATGCTCCTGTTTTCAGCCTCCCAAGCACCGGGATTACAGGCCCGTGGCACCACGCCCAGTCTCAGTCGCTCTCTTTTTGTGCCCCAGGGGTGGGGCCGACCCGGCCGGCAGGGATCGAACCTCCAACCCCTGCATCTGCCTAAGCAGGCACTTTAGTCTGTTGAGCTATCAGGCCTGCCCTATCTCCTTTAGTTCTAATGGCAAAGGACTGCACAAAACTTTCTTTTAAGAAGGGCCTTGTATTATACCGGTACCATTCTCACCCCAAAAGAGGTGCTTTTCTGGCAGTTCTCTTGATTAGAATGTGATCTAGCCTTTTGACAGCAGAGATTATGCATTGGGAGCAGAACTATAGGCTCATCTTTTCTGACTTTTCATCTGGTCCAGGAAGAATTTTCCTTTTTGTAAATTTTCTGTTCAATTAAATTTCCATTCTGACATCCCTCACAAGTGTGATGTGAGAATTGAAAGTCTGAAGGTCTTACTAGGGTAAGAGACTAATATGAAACAACTGGGTGCTGATGAGTTTAGAAACTTTAAGTTAGATCACAAGATCTAAATGTTGAAAAAAAGTGTTAACTTGAAATTTCTCTCATTTCTTTTCTGCTTTGCTTTGCTCCTTTCCTTTCCTTTTGCACCGGAAATCAAACTCAGGTTATTGCACTTATCAAGAGGTGCTGTACCCCTGAGCTATAGTCCCCAGCCCTGAGATTTCTTGATATAGCTGTCTCAAGTTCCTAAGAGCTCTCCTTCTCATTCTCCTTTGCTGCCTCTTCAGATCCTGTGCCCAACACATTTAAATGTTTAATTCCCAGTCCTCCTACTCACAAAGTTGCTTATCCCACCTCTTGAAATCCCACCTAAATTGTAAGAGCTGATACAGAACATCTCTTATCTGTTCTCCAATTTCCTGCCTCCTTGCTCTAACTTTACAGCTTTCAGCCAGTCTGGCCCTTCCTTCCGTTTGACTTCCAGTGTCAGGATCAATTTCCATCAGCAGAAACAAAGAAGCTACTGCACTCAGCCTTGTTTATCCAATTTTCCTTTGCAAAGTGAGGATGTTGCTGCCTCCTGAAGGCTAGTACTTGTGGGCCTTCCTCTTTCTCCACTTTGTTCTTCAGCATAAGATTTGTGCCTACATCAAATTACAGTTCTTACAGCTTATTGACTCTAGCCAAGCTGTACTTGTGGTGTTGCTGACTGTGTGTGGTGTGCATCTCTTTCATTTGTTGGCAGCGTGCTAAGCTGTACAGTTGTTCTTTTTGTACCAGGGATTGAACTCAGGGCCTTGCACTTGCCAGGCAAACGCTTATTCTACTGAGCTATCTCCCCGGCTCTACAGATGTTCTTTTGTGGCTGTTCAGTGACAGCCCCCTCAGATTCAAGAGCACAGTTTGGTATTGTAACTCATGTGATGGACATGAGCCATAGAAACTCAACTCTGCCCAGCTCTCATGCCAGGATTTCTCTCAGAATGCTGATATATTGCAGCTCACTTAGTCCACCCTCTCCAATCTGTAGAAGAGAAATTGAGGTCCACACAGGTCAAATGTTCAGAATTTCTGTAGTGACTTGCAGCTAGGCTGATGTGTCCCAAACAGCTTCATGGGTAATGGGAATACTATAGGGGAAAAATCAACTGTGCCCTTGTTCATTTTAAGGTTGATTGAATATTGGGTTGGGATGTAGCTCAGTGGTAAAGCTTGTGGCGGGCTTTGGGTTCTATCTCTAGTATTGATGCAGGGCATGAGAGAGATTGAGTAATATAAATATGAACTGTTTTAGTTAGTTTAGCCTCCAAAACATCCTGAAGGACAAGAATGAGATCCAGTCATTGGTCCCATTTCTTGGAACCACATAATTCCTGACAGTTTTATTTTCTTAGCTTGTTAAAGCATATAAGGATTTATCCTTCTTCTGCTTTCAAGTTGAGTCTGAGTTCAAGAAGAGTCTTTTCTTTTTTTATGTATTTAGTATAGAGTCTACAGGGTCTCACTACACAGCTTGGACTTGTAGTGATCCTCCTTTTTCAGTCTACCAAGTGCTGGGATTACAGGCATATGCCAACACATCCAGTCTCATTTGAGTCTTAGCATGCTCCAGGGATGGGGCTGACATGGTGCTTAGGGGATCAAACCCCGGTCCCTGCATCTGCCTAAGCAGGGGCTTTAATACGCTAAGCTATTTGGCTGGCCTAAGAAGATTCTTTTCTGCTTAAATTGGTTATATAAGAATAGGGAAGTCATTAGGTGGGGCACAGAGCATACAGATTTTCTGTCTGCAGTGTTGCTCACTAAAAGCTTTCCTTGGGGGTCTGTAGGATTTTTTGTTTTTGTGTTTTTTAAACACCTTTTGTCACTTTTCTTTCTTTTTTTGGTACTGGGGATCGAACTCAGGACTTTGCACTTGCCAGGCTTATGCCACTGAACTACCTGCCCAGTTGTTTTTTGGTGTTTTTGAGACCAGATTTTGCTGTGTGATTCAGGCTGTTCTTGAAATTGTTCTGGTATGTAGCTCAGGCAGGCCTCAATTTATACAATCTTCTTGCCTTAGCCTCCTGAGTGCTGGGATTATAGGTATGCACCACTACCCCTCCTTGCCTCCAGATTCTTAATCTCTTGGTTACACAAATGTTACCATCCTGTAACACTTCTTAGTAGTGCTTTGCTTCTTTTTTCCTATTTGTCTTTGAATTTGTTGATATCGGTACGTGAATAGGTTCTTTTTTTTAATGGCTAAAAAGCAATTTTATTGAATGGATCTAATTAATTTGCTTAAAACATTTGAATAAGTGTCCTAGACCTTACAAGACTCTTCCCTATTTGTCAGAAAGGGGTAACTGCTGCTTAGAGTTGTGAGTACTAATATCTTAAGTAGCATGGGACTAAGTACATTAGAAAAATGGAATGAACATTTATTTCTTCTATTTTCTTTCTTTTTTTTTTTAATGGTGGTAGCACTCAGACCTTGTGCATACTAAGGCAAGCACTATACCACTGGGCTACATCCCTCAGCCTCTCTTCCACTTTTTAATGGGTTAAGACATAAGTCTAACTAGACACATGTGTTCTGTTGGTAATTTATTTGTGGGGGAAAAAATCGTGTTGTACTATAGATTAAATTGAGGATGTTCACACAGAGCTCTGCACTCTCATCTGGACCCCAGTGTGCCTAGGCATTTTCTTTTTTAAGCGTATTTGGTACAGGGTCTCACTACGCAGCTCGAACTCGTAGTGATCCTCCTCTTTTCAGCCTCCCCAGCTCTGGGATTACAGGCATGCACCACCACACCTGATCTCAGTGGCTTGGTCAGCACACCTAGGGGGTGGGTCCAGGGAGTCATGTGGTTTAGGGGATTAAACTCCAGTCGCTGTTTTTATTGTGAGACAAGCTCCTGCTTAGTTGCCCTGGCAATACTTAAATTTGTGTCAGTAATTTCACTGTAAAATGTGTTTTCTTATGACAACTTAGTGAAGGGCTCTGTGTCCTATGAGGCAGCAGTGGAGGCAAATAAAATCAAAGCAACAGATTCCCAGTCCCCTGAGAGCTCTTGAGCAACAGTGGGCTGGGGAGAGGGGTGGCTTAGCACCTGGTGCACCTGTCTTTTATCTTCCTCACAGCCTTGGGGAGCAGTACTACAAAGATGCCATGGAACAGTGCCACAATTACAATGCCCGCCTCTGTGCTGAGCGCAGTGTGCGCCTGCCTTTCTTGGACTCCCAGACCGGAGTGGCCCAGAGCAATTGTTACATCTGGATGGAAAAGCGACACCGGGGTCCAGGTAAGAGGGCAGAATGGGGGAAGGAGACTCAGGAACACAAGGGGAGTGAGGTGTTTGAGAGAGTTCTACCATGCACCCCATTTGTGGATAAGTTGGCCTTCCCATGATTAGAAACCAGGGAGGATGAAGTAGGTACATTCACCTCAGCATCTTTGTTTTCTGTGTTGCTGAGGCTATTATTAGGCTTTTGGAGAACTATATGTTAGCCAAGGTTTCTTAGCTTGTGTCTTTTTTCTATCCTGCCTAGCTCCTAGACTGTCATTGTCAGCATCTCTCTCTTGTTAGAGAGCTCAAAGGGGACAAACTCAACTAGAAAGTAGCATTATTTTCTAGGGCTGGATTAAGACTTGACTTCTCTTTCCTTCTTTAGGATTGGCTTCTGGACAGCTATATTCCTACCCTGCCCGGCGCTGGCGGAAAAAGCGGCGTGCCCATCCACCTGAGGACCCCCGGCTTTCCTTCCCATCTATTAAGCCAGGTAAGGGACACCGCCCTGAGCAGGGATGTGGCCTGCTAATCACTTATTACCAGACCTATGCTAGGTCCTGTAGGAACTAAAATGAATTAGGTGTGATTCCTTCTTCCAGGAACTCAGTCTAATAGGAGAGACAGGTAAACAGCAAAGTTATGGTGCCAAGTGAATCAGCATATCTTTGTGCCTGGGCAGCAAGAGGACAGAAGACAGGGGCTGACTGTGGTTGACTCCAGCACCATGTAGACTCATAGCTTCAGCCTTACTGAGCCTTGCTTTGTCTCGACCATGTTGTAGACACAGACCAGACCCTGAAGAAGGAAGGACTTATCTCTCAGGATGGCAGCAGTTTAGAAGCTCTGTTGCGCACTGACCCCTTGGAAAAGCGAGGTGCTCCGGATCCCCGGGTTGATGATGACAGCCTGGGGGAGTTTCCTGTCACCAACAGTCGAGCACGGAAGGTATAAGATTATCACTACGCCTAGGGCAGCATCCCCACAGACCATCCTCCTCCTTAATGGGAGACTACCAGTTAGCAGCATTGAAGCAGATCAGTTTTAGGGTGAGTTCAGAGAATGTGTGAGGCCCAGGATTCAATCTCCATCACTGCCAATAATAACCATGATGCCAACAGCAAGGATAAGCTGAGACAGCACTGCAGCTTTGAGTTTGTTTCTTTATTGACCAGCTTTTCTGCTGCTACTCAGTGTTTTCTTTCTTAGTACTTCCTGTTATTCATCATTTTTTTGCACAAAAGTTTTTTGGTGCCTGGGGTTACATAGATGAAGCAGACCTGGTCTCCACCAATAGCAAGCTAACACCAAATTTAAAATAAAAACAAAAGATACAATACACATTTCCATATACTTCCTCCTTCAAACTGAACAGTCTTAGAGGGTAGGTCCTGTTGGGCCCCAGTTCTCAGACAGGGATGCTGAAGCACAAGGAAAGCTAGGCTTGGTGGCAGTGGCACACACCTCAGCACTTGGGGAGGCTGCAGGAGGATTACAAATTTGAGCTCACCCTGGGCAACTTAGCTGCTTAATGAGACCCAACCTCAAAATAAAAAGTAAAAGGCTAGGTATGAAGCTTATTGCAGAGGTCTTCCATTCAATCCTTAGGATTGCCAAAAACAAAACAAAAACTTCCCGCAAAGTCACAGAAGTAAGTTAACAAGTTGTCATTTAATGTAGGTGATGTGTGTTAGAAAGGACCACTGACACAGTGTTCTACAAGGGTGGAACCCTGAAGCATGGCTGCTCAGGCTATCATGGAGGCTTTATAGAAACATGGCACTTAGTTTGGCCACTCCGTGAGACTGTGAGTGGCATCTAGCTTAAGGGAACAGCATGAAGGTACACAGGAAAGCACTAGAAGGAACTACAGTGAGGCTGTAGAATAAGGGATGGGGCTGGTATGGGTGAGGCCAGGTCACAGAAGGTTCTGGGTAGTCTGGGCCAGTGCCATTTTGAGGGAGCTGTTCTTTTCATCTTGATCCTCCTGTCCACTCAGCGGATCTTAGAACCAGATGACTTCTTGGATGACCTCGATGATGAGGACTATGAGGAAGACACTCCCAAACGTCGAGGCAAAGGGAAATCCAAGGTGAGCAGCTAGTGTGCTGCCTGCAGTGGGAGGCAGGATGACAGGGAGGCCTGTGTTTTATGTCTTGTGTTGCCTTTCTCCCTTTCACGTATGATCAGTAGCCACTCCCAGGAGAGTTTAATCCCTCCAGTCTAGACACCTTACTAAGGGCATCTTTTTGCTCTTATTTGCAGGGTAAGGGTGTGGGCAGCGCCCGGAAGAAGCTGGATGCTTCTATCCTGGAGGACCGGGACAAGCCCTATGCCTGTGACAGTGAGTTCCTCATGAGTGGGTGGGTAATCCTTGCTTTGGGCCCAGCTCCTGCTCCAGAGGGGGGAGGTATTCTTACCCCAAGCGGTAAAGCAAGCCTGGGCTCTAATCCTGCCTGCAGACTGTTTCTCTCAAGATCTGTAGGAAGCCTGGGCTTCAGCTCCACAGTGGGTGGGACTTGCATGCCGCTGTGCCCTGGGGGTGGGGGAGTGGGCGGGCTCTCAGCAGGCAGGCTTGGCCTCTCCATGGGCAGCATCTAGGTCTGCTGTTCCATCATGCCCCGGGACACAGGGGGCCAGCCCTGAGATTTTCATTGTCTATTCTCTTTCCCTCTGCTTTGGCTTGCCTCACTTGTGTGCTTCTGCCCTGGGGTGCCAGCACTGCTGGGGCTCTCTCTTGCTTGTTTCGTTCTGCTGCTGCCACTGCCCCTGCCTCAAGTGTATCAAGGCTTCCTTCTCATGACTTTTCTTTCTGTCTTTCAGATAGTTTCAAACAAAAGCATACCTCGAAAACGCCCCAGAGAGGTAGCTCTCTCAACTTTTCAGACTTTTGGTTTTCCTGTCCCTATTTCCCTCCCTTGTTTTTCCTGCCTTTCTCATCTCCTGTGATGCTAGGTTTGAATCTCTGAAATGGCATGGGGTTAGAGCCATGGAACTGTGATGTACTCCATTCCTTACCACTGCTTGTCTCCCGCAGACCCACAGACTTACTCCTAGGTCTGCTGGCCTAGCTCTTGGGTGGCTCCAGAAACATTATAAAGAACTCATTAGCAGCAGGTCCGTCTGCTCCCCCTTCCCCAAACAGGCACTTGATGGTCAGTTAATGTGCCCATCATCCTGTCACCTCCCCCTCCCTTTATTCCTTCCTGGTGACCCCCTTGCCTTTCTTGGCGTCACTGATCAAGATGACATGCTTGTGGGGCTCTTGCTTTCTTACTGGTTGGGCTGGGAAAAGTATTGATGGGAGTGTTTGAATTCTTGGGGATCAGGCTACCTCATCTGGTTCAGTTGGTAGTTGCCCCCAGGAAACAGCCCTAGTCCTTTGTTCTTTGGGGATGTGCTGCATGGTACATAGTAGTGTGAGCCTCCCGCTTTTACTAAGAAGCAAGTTTGAAGTCTCTTTAATCCTCTTCCCTTTCCTGCCGTAATACAGAGCTATAGAAGTTTCCCTTTTTTATCTGGAGCTCTTCAGACTGTAATTGTCCCCAGGGCAAGTGGTATTACAGTGAGGGTCCCCCTAAAAGCCAACATGGAAAGAGTAGTGATGGCATGGGAGGAGGAGAGCTCTGCAGAAGTCCCAGGCCTGATGCTCCTGGTTGAGGGGAGGGGTCATCACTAAGACTTCTCCCAGAACAAAACGGCTCCAGGCTGAGTGGTTGCCCATGCCTCAGGAGGTGCCCCCTAGCTTTCAGGGGTGGGATGGGCCATCCTCACATCTGACACCTTTCTCTGCAATCTTCCACTCACTCAGTTTGTGGGAAACGTTACAAAAATCGACCTGGCCTCAGCTACCATTATGCCCACTCCCACCTGGCAGAGGAGGAGGGTGAGGACAAGGAAGACTCCCAACCACCCACCCCTGTTTCCCAGAGGTCGGAAGAGCAGAAATGTAAGCTAAGGTGTCAGGGTGGGCAGTGGGAGAGGAGGCAGCCTGGAGAGTCCCTGTCAGCAGGGATGTTGGGTAGCCCAGGGACCCCTGAGCATCAGCGAAATTCTTCTTACCTTGTAGCTAAGAAAGGGCCTGATGGACTGGCTCTGCCCAACAACTACTGTGACTTCTGCCTGGGGGACTCAAAGATCAATAAGAAGACAGGGCAACCTGAAGAGCTAGTGTCCTGTTCTGACTGTGGCCGCTCAGGTATGTCCTCCCTCAGGGGAGAGGGCTGCCATAGCACCTGTCTCCTGGCCTGCTGACTCCAGCTTTGTCAGGCACGTAGCTCTCTTTATTCTTCTACTGTTGGAAGCCATTAATTTTACTGACCTCCACCACGCAGGGCACCCATCCTGTCTCCAGTTCACCCCTGTGATGATGGCAGCTGTGAAGACCTACCGCTGGCAGTGCATCGAGTGCAAATGCTGCAACCTCTGCGGTACCTCTGAGAATGATGTGCGTGACACACTGCCCCCCTTCCTGGGCTGCTGATCTCCCCATGTTACTCACCAAAGCGTGCTTCCTCCTAAAAGAGAGCAAGATCCCTCAAGCCCCTCTCCAGCATTCCTATCAGAACTTGGATTTGTCAAGTTTATTGGCAGATCCACTGATCTTGGTTACCTACTTTAGGTCAGAGACTATTATAGGCTTTAAGGATGCTAAAAAACAGGAGGTCCTTGTTCTTGTGGAATAGCAAGAACAAGAGCTTCATGTCATATACCTTGAAGAAAACTGAGCTAGTGATATGATAGAGTAACTGGTTACCAATTGAGATTATGGTCAGAGATGGCTTTTCTGAGGGGGCTAGGTTGTTGTAGAAATTTGGATGATACCAAAGAGCCAGCATCAGTAGGTGTGGAGGTAGAGTATTACTGAGAAAGAGACAGCCAAGGCAGAGCCTTCAAGTGGAAGCCAGGTATATTGAGAAGGCCCCTGTGGCTGGTTGGAGCCTTCCTGTGTGCAGAAGAACATAGGAGGGTGGATGGATCAGAGATGGATACAACCAGATCTGTGAGGCCTTGGGTTTTCAGGAGTTAGGTGGCCCTGGAAATTGAACCTGGGACCTTTCATATTGCAAGCAGCTACTCTTAACATTGAGCTGTACCCAAGCCTTGGTTCTTGCTATTGGAGGCTTTTAGTCAAGTGAGTGATATGTCGTGCTTTACATTTTATTTTTATTATTTTGTAATGCCTGGGATCAAACACAGCCTTACTCATTCTAGGTTAGTTATGGTTAACCTTTTAGAGGTTTCAGTGATGCAGCGTGCTATAGGTTTTCCTCCAATGTTCTAGGCAAGTGCTCTACCACTGAGCAACAGCTCAGCCCTTTTTATTGTACTTTAAAACAGGTCTCACCAAATTGCCCAGGCAGTCCTTGAATTTGTATAAGATATCTCCTGCCTCAGCTTCCCAAGTGGGTGAGATTGTAGGCATGTGCTGCCATGCCCATATTATCTTATATTTAAAAAAAAACAACTGGCTGCCAGGCATGGTATCATAGCCCTGTAATCCCTGCACTTGGGAGGCTGAAGCAGGAGGATCATTGTGAGTTTGAGACCAGCCTGGGCTATAAAATGAACTGAAGGCAGCCTGAACTGCGTTGTGAGGCACTGTCTCAAAAAGACACCCCCCCAAAAAAAGAGACAAAAATGTGCTATGGAGAAGGGATTATAGAGGAAGAGTAGAGACCATGTAATCAGTCTGTGCACTGTGGCAGGATTCAGGTGAAAGGACAACCATGTCTTGGTCTAGCTAGAGTAGAGCTACAGAACAGTTGTTTCTTACCCAAAGATGTGGAAGTTATTCTTACTTGCCACCTCTCCTTAGTAGTAGCTGTTCCCAGAAGCTTTCTATCCCCCCAACCCTGGTGGCTTCACTGTGGCACATAAGTCATTGAACCTCCTTTCTTGCTTACCTTCTCTAGGACCAGCTACTCTTCTGTGATGACTGTGATCGTGGCTACCACATGTACTGTCTCACCCCATCCATGTCTGAGCCCCCTGAAGGTAAGTGGACAAGGTCGGTCGGTCGGTCGGTCGGTCGGTCTGTCTGTCTGTCTATCTTTTTGAGGCAGAGTCTCACTATGCAAATCAAGTTGGCCTTGAACTCACTGTGTAGTAGAGGCTGGCCTCAAGCTATCAGAAGTTCTCCTGCCTCAGCCTCCTGCTAGGATTACAGGCATGCACCACCACACCCAGCCAAGTGGGCAAGATTTTACTCAAGAGCAATTTATTTATTTGTTTTGTTTGTTTGTTTGTCTTTTTTTGGCAGAACCGGGGATTGAACTCAGGCCCTTGCGCTTACCAGGGAAGCACTTACTCCATCTCCCCGGCCCCCTTGTTTGTTTGTTTTTGAGACAGGGTCTCTCTGTAGTACATGCTGGCCTTGAACTCACCATGTAACCTAAACTGACCTCAAAATCAAAGTAATCCTCCTAGTCTTCCAAGTGCTGAGATTACAGGCATTTGACACCACACCCAGCTGTCAGAACAATTATTTTTTTTATTAGTGCTTTAGAAAATCACCTTCATAATAAACACTGGTTCTATGTTCTTTGTATTATTGCTGTTTATTCCTCCAAATTGAGTAAGACACCTTGCCTTGAGTCAGTTTTGGATGTTTTCCTGGCATTTCAGCCTATGGAGTTTAACATATTACATGTTATCATCAGTTACATTTGTAAACAGAAAATCAGTAGCCCATGAAAAAACATGTTGAGCAGAGAATAGTAATTAAGAAAGAGAGATTTGTCTTCCTTCATCCAGTCTAGAAACTTAAGTTGGTCACTTCTTTTGTAAAGCTTCTGTGACTTGAGAGATTTGAATGTTCATTTACCACCAGAGGCTGAGTGGGTCTCTCTCAGGCACAAGGGCCCTCACCAGTAGTTTAACAGTGCTCCAAAACCACTGGTGACCCCAAGAAGTGGCTGTTTCTCCACAAGTCCTCCTTTAGTTGAACTGTGTCTAAACACATCCTGTGTAGAATCCAGGACTAGGCATCCAGGTTTGGCAGTAACACCTATAATCCTAGTACTCCTGAGATGGGCCTTGAGGATTGCTATGAATTTGAGGCCAGCCTGGGCTACATTGTGAAACTTTGTCTTATAAAAAGGGGTGAGGGACATGGAGATAGCTCAGTGGTCTAAGTGCCTGCCTAGGCAAGTACAAGGACCCGGATTTGATCCCCAGTACCACATGCCATGCCAGCCTTGCCTTGGGCACATCAAGCTTGCCACCAAGACCAGGTGTGGTGGCACACACCTCTTAATCCCAGTACTGGGGAGGCTGAAACAGAAGGATGACTACAAGTCCAAGCTGCATAGTGAGACCCTGCAAAATATATAAAATTTTAAAAAGAGAGAGTAGAAATCCAGGACCTTGCTGAAAAGGACAAGAATGTTCCATAGCTGTTCTAGAGGATGTGGGCCAGCATTCCAGGAGAGAAAGTGGTTTGCTGTGTTCTGGAAGTTGGCTTGTAATACAGGTCACACAATCCAGTCACCCTCTAGGAAATGAGGCTACTGGTTGAGCCAGGAAGATAGCTCAGTAGAAAATGAGGCTACTAACAAAGTCTGAAAGTCCTTTAGTAGCTACAGGGAAACAGTTACTGCCATGCCCAGTTTATAAACTAGCTTTGGGGAAAAGTTGAGTAATCACCAGATAATCAATTTACAGATAAAATCTAGACTAACTGTGGAAAGTACTTTGGTCCTGTTGGACACCAAAGTTAAGGAGAGCCACAGGCCAGGAGGGGTCACACCAGATGGTCTGAGGCTCGCTCAGCATCAGGGTCTGCAAACTGGGGCCTGTGGGCCAGATCTAGCTGCAGCTAGTCTACATAGTTTGTGAACCATGAATGGATTTTTTTTATTGTTGTTGTTCTTTTTTTTGAGACTGGGTCAGTCTGGGTATGTAGTTCAGACTGGCCTAGAACTCCCTTGTAGCCCAAGCTGGCCAGAACTCATGGTGATCCTCCTTCCAAGTGCTGGGATTACAGGCATGTACCACCATACCCAACTTGGGTTTTACATTTTTTTAAAGTTTACCCAAAAAATAAATAAAAAAGACCTGGGTTTGATGACATACATATAATCCCAGCCCTCTGGGACAGTAAGTTAAGACTATTAAAAGTTGAGTCCAGGGGCCGGGGAGATGGCTCAGTGGAATAAGTGCTTCCCTGGCAAGCGCAAGGGCCTGAGTTCAATCCCCGGTTCCACAAAAAAAAAAAAAAAAAAGTTGAGTCCAGCTTGGACAACTCAGAACAAATAAAAAGGGCCATGTGTGGTAACCCATGCCTGTAAATCCAGCACTTGGGAGGCTGAAGCAGGAGGATTGCTCTGAGTTCAAGGCCAGCCTGATCTGTGTAGTGAGACCCTACCTCAAAATGACAAAATAGGGGCCAGGGAGATAGCTTAGTAAACTAAGCGCTTTCCTGGCAAGTGCAAGGGCCTGAGTTCAATCCCCGGTTCCGGGAAAAAAAAGACAAAATAAAAATAAATTACTGGAAATGTCAATCCTCAGTACCCCCTCTTCCCACCCCACTCCCCCAAAATGATAAATACCTCACAAAAGGTATACTTGAAATATTTAACAGTTTGTATGGCTCTTCACAGAAAACTTGTCCACCCTTGTTCATTGACCTTGGGGTTAGAAAGGATGTTCCTCTTCCTTTCTCTCTTTTTTTTTTTTGGGGGGGGGGGGGGGTAGGGTAGGAGGGATTGAACCCAGGATGTTAACACATGCTAGACAAGTGCTCTCTCACTGAGCTACATCCCCATTCTTTCTCTTACATTTTAAAAGTCCCATATCCTGGAATATGTGATAAAAGCTGTGGTGATATGGGTTATTTTTCTCAAAAAGGACAATTATTTCCTGTTTTTCTTTGAAATTAGACTGAGGAAAAAAATAGGTTGGCTCATCAGAGTTCCCAACTTTTCCTCTGTGTTCTGGGCCTCACTCAGGCAGAGTCACTTGGCAGCCCAGCTCTCCTTGCACTGTTTCATGGAGAGCACCAACTATGTCAAGTCAGAATTGGCTTCTTTAGGGCTTCTGGTCTACTTTTGCGGCCATGACAACCAAGTGTGATTCTTCTGTAATCACAAGTTCAAAGCTGGAGCACTTCAACAACTTGTATCTGCCCAAGTCCTCCTGAAGCCCAGAAATTCTGATTCAATAGAACTGAGGGGACTTGGGCATCTGTGCTGTGCTGCTGTCCCTCACCTGATCGTGGCTTTCATCTCCACGGAGTGACCGTGGTGCAGTGTTTGAAGGAGAAAGGTCCTTCCTAGCTTAGGACAGCCTTCAGCTGCTGCACAGAGCTTTTGTCTTGCCTGCTAGAGACAAGGCGTGGGGAATGGATGGGCCACAAATGGGATTGTGTAGAGTCCACCCTGACCTCCTTATGCATCTCCACAGGAAGTTGGAGCTGCCATCTGTGTCTGGACCTGTTGAAGGAGAAAGCCTCCATCTACCAGAATCAGAACTCCTCCTGATGTGCTACTCCTAGCTCCCCACATACCTAAGGCTGTCTCTCTCCTTCACTGTTTTTTCATACCTACTCTTCCCTTCTTCCTTTCTTTCACAAGTCCAGAACTTTGGGGTGGTCATGCCAACCTGCCTTTGGCAACAGCAAGCAGAGGTAGCATCTCTGACCACCTCTGGCCCCAGGCCCTCAGGGAGAAAGGGTGGCTCCCTGACCCAAGGTGTTCCTGTGGGCCCAGCTTCTCTCTGCTCTCTGTGAAGTGCATTCACTTTGCTTGCCTTGGGCCCAGGCCCTGGTGATCACAGGGTTAAAAACCACATCCTCTGAGAAAGTGGGAGCAGCTCACTCCTCTCAGTCTGGCCTCCACTCTGGTCTCCATGGTTCTCCTTTCCCCAGAGTTGAGTTAGACTGGGCCTCCGCCAGGAGCAGCTGAGAGTGAGCAGACAGAGACCATGCTTGCCAGCAGCTTTCCACGCTCTTTGTGCTGCTTCACCTTGCCACCTCCCTCTAGGTGGCCCTCCTGCTACTCTAGATCCTCTGAACTCAGACCCTCTGCTGGCTCTGCCCTGTCCCACTCCTCCTGGGAGAGAATTAACTTCACCTGTCTTGTGCTTGCCTGGTGCCCTCATAGGCAATCTCTAGCACCCTAAGCACTCCCTACCCTCAGAACTTATTATCTTCTGCCTCTTGCCTCCTTCCTGTTCCCTTTGTTTTGTGAGGAGAGGGGATGCTTCAGGGGGCCAGGCCAGCAGCTTCAGGGGGCCATGGGAAGCTGTTGGATAATGTGCCTGTTTTTTAACTCAACAAAAAAGCCTACCTCCAAATCCCCTTTTTGTTCTTCCTGGACCTGGGCATTCAGCCTCCTGCCCTTAACTGCATTGGGAACGTCTGCCTCCTGCTTGTGTCTCCTGGCTCATATCACAAGGAAGCCACGTAAATGTCCACTCTCTCGCACACACTAGCTGCTGGTAAGGTCTTCACATCCTGATTCCTTGGTTTTCTGCTTAGCACCACCAACATTAAATAGGAAGGGGGCATTTTGTGCCAGGATACCGTGGAGTGGCCTTCCCCATTGGCTGTGGGCAGGTCCTAACTCACTGTCACTTTGGAGTTGAGGTCTTTTTCTCCCCTTTAGTTCCTGTGCTCTATAAACATTAGTAAAAAATAAACATTTTTACAGAGCCCTCTGCTGGATGGTTTGTCTCCTGACTCCTGGTCAAGAACTTTGTTCCTTAGGGAAATAGGGGTTTTTTGTTTCATTTTTTTGTGTTTGTTTGAGATAGGGTCTTACTATGTAATTCAAGATGGTCTTGAACTTACTATGTAGCTTAGGCTGGCCTTGAACTCCAAGCAGTCCTCCTGCCTCTCCCTCACCAGTTCTGGGGTTATACCACCGCTCCCAGCAAGGTAGTGGGTTTTGTTTTGTTTTGTTTTTTAACAGTTTAAAATACTGCCTTAGGCCAGAAATACAGCTCAGCAGTAAGGTGCTGTAGTACCTGTCTGGCAAGCTTGAGGTTGTGAGTTTGATTCCCAGTACCAATAATAATAATAATATAGCCTTTCTTCTTCCAAAATCAAACTTTGTTTTTGTTGAACTAAAGTGGAAAGGAGGGGCTGGGGAGATAGCTCGGTGGAATAAGTGCTTGCCTGGGAAGCGCAAGGTCCTGAGTTCAATCCCTAGCACCACCAAAAAAAAGTAGAAAGGAGATAAAAATTTGCTTATTTTTGTTAAATAAACTCAAGTATATAACAATTTCTTGTTATGAACAATGAAGCTGTTTTTGAAAAATACAGAACTTGGGTTAAAAAACAACTTTAGCATCGTGGGTTTTTTTTTTTTTGTTTTGTTTTTAATTTTTTTGCATTTAGGGAAGGGTTTACAGGGTGTTCAGGTTCTAACTACTAGATTAGACTCCTAGTGATCCACCTGTTTACAGCCTCCCAAGAGCTGGGATTACAGGCATGCTCCACTACACCCAGTCTCAATTGCCATCTCAGCGCACCCTGGTGAGGCTGGCATGGCATGCCTGGGGATTGAATCCCCAGCCCCTGTACCTACTTGCAGGTGCTTTAATCTGCTGAGCTATTTGGCCCTGGGTTTTTCTTTTTAAGAGAAAAAGATTCAAAACAAGCTAATAGGGTAACAATGGTTAGTACATTGTGTAATGTTACCTTTAAATTACTTGGTGTAAGATTAAGACATTTAGGGCTGGCCAAATAGCTCAGCGGATTAAAGCACCTACACGCAGGGGCCAGGGATTCATTCTCCTGGCCTACCATGCCAGCCCCTCCCGGGCCTGCCCCTGAGGCATGCTGAGATGGCAATTGAGACTGGGCTTGGTGGCACGTGCCTGCAATCCCAGCTCTTGGGAGGCTATAAACAGGAGAATCACTGTGAGTCTGATCTAGTAGTGAGACCCCGAGCACCCTGTAGACACTTCCCTAAGATACAAAAAAAAAAGATAAAGACATTTAATTGTCCAAATATTAGTGCAAACCTTTTCAGTGAACCAAGAGAAATTAGTAGTTTAACGATCTTGTAAATATGTATTTTTTTGTTTTTGTTTTTCATTTTCCCTCCATCCCACTTTATCTTTCCTTTTGGATACTTTCTTCCCATTTTACAATACCTGTTTTACACTTTGGATCTTACTTTTTCAGCTTCTCACATTAGGGAGACAATATTTTGTTTTGTTGTGTTGTTTTCAGAACCGGGGATTGAACTCAGGCCCTTGCGCTTGCCAGGCAAGTACTTATTCTACTGAGCTATCTCCCCAGCCGAGACAATGTTTGCCATGTGTGTCAGGCTTATTTCACTTTAGAACATGGTCTGTGGTTGCATCCATTTACCTATAAAAGTCTCCAGTTTATCCTCCTTTATAGTTGAGTAGAACTCCATTATATAAAAAGGCCACATCCTTTTTATCTATTCCTTAGTAAATAGGCATTGTTTCCAAAATCTAGGGATCACAAATTGTGTTGCAATGAACATGGGTGCACATATATCACTGCTGTACGTTTTTAATTCTGGAAAGACACACAGCAGGGGGATAGGTGGGTCAAATGGGACCTCCAGTCCTAGTTTTCTGATTTCTGCACTGATTTCCAATGTGGTTGCACCAGTCTACATGCCCATCCACAGTGGAGAAGAGCTCCTTTTCCCACAGCCCCTCCAGCATTTGTCACTGATTTTTTTTTTTTTTTTAAATTGACCACTTGATAATAGCCATTCTTTTGGGGGTAAGATAGAATCTCAGTGGTGTTTTAATTTGCATCTTTTTTTTGAATAATTTTATTGAAAAACATAGCAATGAGACAGTTTCACAGCCAATTAGTAGGATAGTTTGAGTAATTAATACATTGCATAGTGTTGTCTTAATGGTTATTCGTAGTACAAGATGCGGACATGATATCCTGTCCACAAACACTATTAGTACAAATCTTTCTATTCATTGAATTAAGAGAAAGGAGCTATATATCTATTCAAACTATTTTGTATATACAGATACAAAATGGTCCTTCCTTTTTTTTTATTCTTGCGGAACCAGGCATTAAACTCAGGCCCTTGTGCTTGCCAGATAAGTGCTTATTCTACTGAGCGATCTCCCTGGCCCCAGTCCTTTCTTTGTATCCACTTTTTTTGTTTAGTTTTGTCAGAGAAATGTATTCCATTGTTATTTAAATATTGTAAGTATGCTAATTTAGCAAAATATTCCAATACAGTTCAGTAGTCCATAATAGTAGTGAATTATCTGTAGGACTGGCAATGTCAGAAGTTGTTGACTTGGGCCTTTTATAGCTCAGCCTATTACTACGGCTTTACTTTTTATACTGTGTTTTTATACTTTTCTGCTAGATGGTTAAGACCAAGATAAAGCAGGTCTAAAATAACAAGAAATGTAACTTTTGTGTCTGACAAGGTCAGTCAAATCCCCTCAGGATTTATCCTAAAACCCTATATTGCAGTTTGTAGATCCTTTGTCAGTGTCAGCCATTAGGATGAGTCACAGCCATTGCTTGACCAATTTGCTCTCTGTGAAAGCCTGAGAGAATGCTTTTTCTCTCCATGTGACTCTCCCCAGGCACACACTACATCATCGATCACATTCCTCTGTGGCTCCATAATCTCCTTGATCAGAAAATTTGGAGCGCAACTGAATTATATGTTGTTACACTATAGATTCTCCTATGTCCCAAGTCTTCACTGACCTTGAAAGGCTAGGGCCAAAATGTTGGCTGACCTTGCAGCCCTTCCTTTTCTCCAATTTTGATCTGCTAACTTAGGTTGTTAACCCTCCAGAAGAGAAGCTTATTATTAACCTGCAATATATGCAGTTCGGTTTACCCTGTCTAAATATCGAACATCTTTGGCATATCATAGAACAGGTATTTTCCATTAAATATTGATATGTTGAACTTTACAGAATATGAAGGAAAAATAATTTTATAAAAGTAGAAATAGGGGCCGGAGAGATGGCTCAGTAGGATAAGCACTTGACTGGCAAACGCAAGGCTCTGAGTTCAATCCCCGGTTGCGCCAAAAAAGTAAAAATAAAAAATAAAAGTAGAAATAAGCATTAACATTTTTACAAAGAAATTTAGAAATCTAACCATATATAGAATTGTAATAGGACAGACCTGTGACATTTTTTTTTTCTTGTGTTTTTTTTTTCCCCCAATTTATTACCCTTTAAAAGGGGGGGAGGGTGCGGGGAGATGGCTTAGTGGAATAAGCGCTTCCCTGGCAAGTGCAAGGGCCTGAGTTCAATCCCCATTTCCACAAAAAAAAAGAACCAAACTTTTACTTGAGAGACATTATGGCAATAAATGGTATGTCATGACAAGAAGTACATCTTTAGAAGACCAGGATGGTAAGCACTCCCAATTGTGACCCTCTATTACACATCGCCATCCTCAGTGCAGTCGCCTAGCTCACAGGCACCAGCATATACAGTCAGGGAGAGAGTCTCTGTAGCCAACTGCTAGTCTCAAAAACCTGCTGATATACCCTAGGATCACTGCCCCACCCATCTCGTGTACAAGTGTATAGCTTTGCCTCTGTCATGTTTCCCAGCTTTTCTCCTTGCCCACTCATTGTCCAATCAAGTTCTCACTTTCCTTTTATTTGTGTTGTAACTTTCTGTTTGTATTTTCTCTTTTAAGTTCTTATACTAGGGAGACAATACGATATTTATAGATGTGGGTCTGGTTTATTTCACTTATGAGAATATCTTCAAGGGGCTGGGGAGATGGTTCCGTAGGATAAGCACTTGCCTGGCAAGCACAAGGGCCTGAGTTCAACCCCCTGGTTCCGAAAAAAAAAAAAAAAAAAATCAAGTGGCATCCACTTAAATATGAAGGCCTCGAGTTTATCATTCTTTATAGCTGAATAATACTCCATTACATAAAAGTACCACGTATTTTTCAGCCATTTCCATATGTGATGGGCATCTTGGTTGTTTCCAAGATCTGGCTATTGCAAATTGTGCTGCTATAAACATAGGTACGCATATATCACTATGATATGATGCTTTTAGTTCCTCCAGGAAAATTCCCGGTAGGGGGATAGCAGGCTTGAATGGGATTTCCAGTCCTAGTTTTTTAAGGAGTCTCCACACTGATTTCTATAATGGTTGCACCAGTCTACACTCCCACCAACAGTGGAGAAGGGTTCCCCTTTCCCCACAGCCTCTCCAACATTTGTTGTTCGTTGATTTCTTTATGATAACCTTTCTGGGGTGAGATGGTCTCTCAGTGTTGTTTTAATTTGCATTTCACAGATGGCTAGTGGTGAGGAATATTTTTTCATATATTCGCTTCTTTCATCCTCTGAGAAGTGTGTGTTCATCTCGAATGCCCATTTCTGGATTGGGACTTTAAATTTAGGGGCCCTAATGTTCCTTAGTTCTTTATATCTAGAGAGCAGACCTTTGTCTGAGTGTTTATTAAGATTTTTTTGAAGTTTGTGGGTTGTCTTTTCACTTTGTTGATAATTTCTTTTGACGTGCAAAAACTTCTCAATAAGAGGTGGTCCCAGTTGTTAATTCTTTCAAGTATTTCCCAGGCAATTTGATTTTTATTCATGAACTCTTTGCCTACCCCTATGTCTTCAAGAGATCCTACTTTCTCATCTAGGAGATTTAGTGTTTCTGTTTTAATGTTCAGTTCTTTAATCCATTTTGACTTTAGTTTAGTGCATGGTGGTAGACCTGGGTCAAGTTTTAATTTTTGGCATGTAGAGAGCCAAATTTCCCAGCACCATTTGTTAAAGAGACTATCTTTCTTCCAGTAAGAATTTGCATCTCTTGACCAGTGATGTTGAACTTCTTTTTTTCAATATATTTATTTGCTGTGTCTATGTCTTCATCTGAGAAGAGTGTATTTATCTCAGATGTTCATTTTTTTGGATTAGTCTTTAAATTTGGGAGATCTGGGCCAGGGAGATGGCTCAGTGGAATAAGCGCTTCCCTGGCAAGCGCAAGGGCCTGAGTTCAATCCCCAGTTCCACAAATAAATAAATAAATAAATTTGGGAGATCTGAAATTTTTTAATTCTTTATATGTTCTCAGTAGTAGTCCTATGAGGAACAGCTGGCAAGCATTTTTTCCCATATTGTGGGTTGTCTCTACTGTGTTGGTGGATTCTCTTGCTGTGCAAAATCTTTTTAATAAGATGAGAACCCAGTTCTTGATTCTTTGTGATAGTTGCTGTACAATTGGATTTTTTTCCCCCATAAAGTCTTTGCCTGCACCAATCAATGTCTTCAAGAGTTTTACCTATTCTACCTTCCAACAGATTTAATTTTAATATTTTAGATCTTTGACCCATTTTGACTTTAGTGCATAGTGAAAAATTGTTCAAATTTTAATTTCATCATATGCAAAACCAGTTTTTCCTGCACCATTTATTAAAGATACTATTTTCCAATGAAGATGTTTGGCACCTTTGTCAAAGATAAGGTGGCTAAGTATGTCTGGGATTGTGTCTGCATCTTTTAAACTCTCCCATTGATCTTTGGGTGTGGTTTTTTCCCCCAGTGCCATGCTGTTTTTATCACAATAGCTTTGTAGTATAATTTCAAGTCAGGAATTGTGATGCCCCCAACCTTGCCTTTGTTGCTTAGAATTGCCTTTGCTATTCTAGGTCTACTGCTTCTAAATGAATTTTAGGATTGTTTTCTTTAATTCTGTGAGATATGCTGTTAGAATTTTGGAAGTATGGCCATTTGTACTAGATTGGTTCCTCCTACCCATGAGCAAGGGATAGCTTTCCATTTTCTAATACCCTCTTCAGTCTGCTTTTTTAGAGTACTGTCAATTTTCAATGTCTTTTACATCCTTTGTTAGATTGGTTCCTAGGTGTTTATTTTATTTTATTTTTTATGTATTTAGTACAAGGTCGCTGCACAGATTGTAGTGATCCTCCTGTTTTTTAGCCTCCCAAGTGCTAGGATTAGAGGCATGCGCCCAGTCTAATTCACCATCTCAGCATGCCCCAGGGGTGGGGCTGGCACGGCAGGCCAAGAATCAAACCCAGGCCCCTACATCTGCCTAAGTGGATGCTTTACTCTGCTGAGCTGTCTGGCCAGCCCTTGTTTGTTTGTTTTTGATACTGTTGTGAAAGGTGTTACCCTAATTTCTCAGTGAGTTTGTTATTTGTATACAGGGATGATGCTGAGTTTTGAATGTTGACTTTGTATCCAACTACATACTGAACTTGCTCATTAAATCTAGCAGTTTTGGGGGCTGGGGAGATAACTCAGGAGAATAAGCACTTGCCTGGCAAGTGCAGGGTCCTGAGTTCAATCCCCAATACTAAAAAAAAAAACAGTTTTTTAGTGAAGTTTTTGGGGTCTTCTTTGTATAGTACTTGAAAATAATGATAATTTAACTTCTTTCTTTCCTATCATTTCTTTTATTTCTTTCTCTTGCCTAATTTTTCTGGCTAAAGTTTTCAGGACTATGTTGAATAAGGGTAAAGACAGTAAACATCCTTGTCTTCCTGTTTTTAGAGTGAAAGCTTTCAGTTTTTGTCCATTTAGCTGTTGGCTTGGTTTGTCATAGATGACTTTTTTCAGATTGAGATAAAGATCTTCTATGCCAATTTTCTGTAGTTTTATTTATTTTGTTTTGTTTTGTTTTGAAATCATAAATAAGTGCTGGACTTTGTCAAAAGGTTTTTCTCCTTCTATTGAGATGACCATATGATTTTTGTCTTTGTTATTAATATGTTGTGTCTCATTTATTGATTTATGTTATGTTGAACCATTTCTGCATCCCTGGGATGAATCCCACTTGGTCATGGTGTATAATCTTGATGATTTGCTGCATTCTTTGTGTTTGATGTTTGCCAGCATCTTATTAAGGATATTTGTATCTATTTTCATTGGGGAGATTAGCCTTAGTTTTCTTTCTTAGTTGAGTCCTTCTCTGGTTTTGATGTGAGGATAATGTTTACTTCCAAGAATGAATTTGGAATATTGCTTCCCTTTCATTTTCTTTTCTTCTTTTTTTTCTTTCTTTATTTCTTAATGTATTTAGTACAGTGCCTCATTACACAGAACAGACTTGCGATCCTTCCTGTTTTTCAGCCTCCCAAGTACTGGGATTACAGGTGCATGCCACCACGCCCAGTCTCAGCGTGCCCTGGGGGCAGGGCTGGCACAGCAGGCCAAGGTCAAACCCAGGCCCCAGCATCTGCCTAAACAGGCACTTTAATCCCCTAAGCTCCTTTCAGTTTCATTAAAGAGTTTGAGAAGTAGTA
The DNA here is from genome assembly GCF_000260255.1 of Octodon degus. NCBI lineage: Eukaryota > Metazoa > Chordata > Mammalia > Rodentia > Octodontidae > Octodon > Octodon degus. Next base: position 23,070,712 of record NW_004524594.1, on the reverse strand, counting down.
GTGTTAGATCTCTACATTTCTTGTAGAATTCAGCAGTGAATCTGTCAGGGTTTGGGCTTTTGTTGATAGGTTTTTTGTTTGTTTTTTACAAGAGCACAAATGCACTTTTATTTTCCGTTAGTTTAAATTCTTGAGGGGTACAGCATCACATGGATTCGGTGTCCGATGGCCTTAGCAGGAAGGTTGTTTCGGAACTTGGCATGAACCATGCTGCTGTTTCCATGGGCCCGAGTTACTTTTCCCCAGATCACTCTGGTTTTGTTTGGTTTGCCACCTGGAGTCACTGTGTTGTTTTTTGCTTTGTACACATAAGCACATCTCTTGCCCAAGTAGAATTCTGTTTCATCCCAGGCATAAAAACCTTCAATTTTAGGAAGAGCTGTGTGTTCCCTCTGGTTCCGAAGACCCTGCCTATAGCCAGCAAAAATGGCCTTGCACCACAGTCTTCCAGACATATTTGCCTTTTAGAAGTCCTGTTCCCGGCGGGCCTCCCCAGGCTCCAAGATCGATAGGTTTTTAATTATATCTTTAAGGGCTGGTGAGATGGCTCAGTGGTCTAAAGCACCTACTTAGAACAAGCTAAGCCAAGCAAAGCACAGGGACCTCGGTTCAATCCCCCAGCACCACATGCCAGCCCGCCCGCCCCCTGGTGGGCTGAGCTGGCCA
>NW_004524594.1:23068659-23069946 GCF_000260255.1 Octodon degus | reverse complement strand
ACACACACAAAAAAAAATAAAATAAATAAATATAAAATAAAATTAAAAAAATTATATCTTTAATTTCATTGATTGATATTGGTTTATTCAGGATTTTTATATCTTCTTGATTCAGCTTTGGTAATTCGGAATCTCCTTTTTTTTCAGTATTTTCCATATTATTAGAATGTAATAAGATTCTATGAGATAACACAGTGGACTAAGCACCTGCTTAGGTAAATTTAAGGACCAGGATTTGTTCCTGGGTACCACATCCTGCGCTGGCCCTGCCCTTTGGCACCTTGAGGCAACCAAGTCTGGGTGTGGTGGCACACACCTGTAATCCCAGCATTGGGGAGGCTGAAAACAGGAGGATCACTGAGTTCAAGCTGTGTAGTGTGGACTTGAGTCTTTCTTTCTTTTTTTTTTTTTTTCAGAACCAGGGATTGAACTCAGGCCCTTGTGCTTGCCAAGGAAGTACTTATTCTACTGAGCCATCTTCCCAGCCCCCTTTTTTGATAAGGTTGTATAAAGGTTTGTCAAGTTTTTTAATTTTTCAAAGAACCAAATCTTGGATTCATTGATTCTGTGTATTCTTTTCTTAGTTTCCAATGCAGTGATTTCTGCTCTGAGTTTTATAATTTCCTCCCTTACATAAGCTTTTAGCTTAGCCTGCTCTTCTTTCTCTAGAAGTTTAAGATTCACCATTAAGTTGTTTATTTGCACTTGCTCTGTTTTCCTGATATAGGTATTCAGTGTTATAAATTTTCCTCTTAGGACTGCTTTCACTCTATCCCATAAGTTCTGGTATATTGTCATCATTTAACTGTAGAAACTTGTTTAATTCTTTAATTTCATCTGATCCATTGGTTGTTCAGGAGGATGCTACTTAATTTCCATGTGAAGTTCTTGTGGTTTCTTTTGCCATTGATTACCAATTTCATTGCACTGCAGTTTGATAATATGCATGGGATAATTTCAGTTCCTTTGCATTTACATAAGCATTTTGTCTGAGCTTCTATGTGGTCTATTTTGGAGAATGCCATGTGCACCTGACAGGAATATGTATCCTGATGTGGGCTGAGACACTGTAGAAATCTAAGTCCATTTATTCAAAAGTTTGGTTCAGTTCTAATATTTCATTGTTTTGGTTTGGTTTTTTTTGTCTAGTTGAGCTGTCTTTCTGTGACAGTGGGGTATTGAGATCCTCCAATACAAGTGTATTAGTGCTTATTTAGTTTTTCATGTCCATTAATTTTTTTTTAATTTATTTATTCGTGTGTGTGTGTGTGTGTGTGTGTGTGTGTG
>NW_004524594.1:23063751-23067739 GCF_000260255.1 Octodon degus | reverse complement strand
CTCCAAGTTCTCCTTGACTTGAAGGTTTGTGCTAAGAAGTCAGCTGTCATTCTGGTTGGCTTTCCTTTATAGGTGATTTCTTTCTTTTCCCTAACTTTTTTTTTTTTTTTTTTTTTTGTGGAACCACCAGGGAATGAACTCAGGCCCTTGTGCTTGCCAGGCAAGCACTTATTCTACTGAGCTATCTCCCCTGAGCTATCTCCCCAACCCCAAAGGTGAGAGTGAATTTATTTTTTTGGTCAGGGGTGAGGGGGTGGAGGGTGGGGGGGGTGAGGGGGGATAGCTCAGGCTGCCTTAAGGGTGGGTCTGGTAAGGCAGGTGGAGGTGGGGATTGAACCGCAGTATCCTGTGCCTGACTGCATTTGCATGAGCAGGCGCTTAAACAACTGAGCTAACTGGAAGGCCCCCTGCAGCAACTTTTAAGATACTATTCCTGTATTGAATTTCTGGAATCTTGATTATGATATACCTAGCTGTAGATTTTTTTGATCATGGAGTTCTATGTGCCTCACTTATCTGTATGTCAGATTCTTTTTCCCTACCAGGAAAATTTTCTGCCATGACATCTGTGAAAAGTTTTTTTTTTTTTTTTTTAAAATCATTTGTGCTATCTCCTACATTTTCATTGACTCCAATCAATCTGAAGTTGTTCTTTGCCTCATGTAGCAGCTGCTGGTTTAATTTCTCATGGTTCCTTGCTATCTTTTTATTTTTATTTATTTTTTGGCAGAACCAGGGATTGAACTCAGGCCCTTGAACTTGCAGTCTGGCACTTATTCTACTGAGCCATCTCCCCGGCCCTTCCCTTGCTATTTTTAAGAATCTGGAATCTTTCTTTTCATGATCACTAACTATAAGCCTGTCTTCTGTATCTTAGATCTTGTCCTCACATTGGCTTCACCTGCTGTAGATACTTTCAATGAAATTTTTACTCTCCTGGATATCTGCTTGAATCTACCTTATGGATTCCATGTCTTTCCTATCTGGGCATTCATAGTTGCTATCATTTTCTTAGGCTCCTTTTGTGTGTGTGTGTGTGTGTGTGTGTGTGTGTGTGTGTGTGTATCTAGAGTCACTAAATATGGTTTTCTTTGTGGACATCATCTCTGAAGTTATCTGAGAAATTATTTCTGATTTGACATTTTTCTAGAGCCACATTCAATTGCTTTGTTGTTACCACTTTAGAGAGGCCAAGTAGGTGGCTTTTGGATTGTCCCATCTCATTGCCCCCCAGGTTTGCCTTTGGTGAACTGGATGTCTGGGATTGTATCTTGTTTAAGTATCTTCTGATTTTCTTTTCTTTTAGCTTAATTCTTGGGGTGATGCTTCTAAATTGCCTATGGTGGATTGCTGTATTGCTAGTATTTAGAACCCTTAGGAAATGACTACAAGGTTATCTTCTAGCTGTAACTGGTTTTTGAGTTTGGAGTCTGTTGCAGGATTATATGTCTTAGCTGGACGTGGTGGCACACACCTGTAGTCCCAGGACTCAGGAAGCTAAGGCAGCAATATCATTGCAAGTTCAAGACCAGCCTGGGCTACAAAGTGAGATCAAGGACAGCCTCAGCTACATAGTGAGACCTTATCTCAAAAAGACAAAAAAAAAAAAAAAAAAAAAAAAAAAAAAAATCCTGTCTCTAGTATGTTGGGATGGGAAGTTGCTGCCTGTTTGGCCATGCCCCTGGTTGTTTCACACCATGCCACAATATTTTCTATGACCCTTAGTCTCTCTGAGTCTTGGAATACCAGGAAGAATGGCTGTTTAGAACAATTATGTCACTTTTGGCTACAGTGCCTTTAGCAATGACAGCAACAATCACAGCCTAGAAAATGATAAATTGAGGTAATCATTAATTTGCCACCTTTATTTTTTTTTATTTTATTTTTTATTGTGCTGAGGACTGAACCCAGGGCTTCCAGCTTGCAAGATAAACATTCTACCACTGAGTTAAATCCCCAGGCCCCAAATTTGCCACTGTAAACCTATGAACTACATTTGTAGCTATATGACAAAATGTAAAATAGACTTCAAAATTCTGTGCAATATATAAGTTCTCAATATGTCAGTTTTACCTGTTGTGGAGCTGGTATAAAACCTAATAGAAAATGCTGTGCATCAAGGAGTTGGAAGGCAACCAACTTTATTATGCCAGCCAATGGGCTGATGGAGGATCACTTCCAGAGTATCAGCCCAGAGCCAACTTTGGGCTTAGTTTATATAGGTTGCAGCAGGAAGTACAAAGGCTTCAAAGTTGGTGTAGTTTTATTGGGTAGCATCAGTCATCTCATTGCTGGGCAAAAATCCTTGAAATAAGTGAGTGATAGTGTTGGTCATCTCTGCTGGACAGAAAGTCCTTGAAACTAGTTAGCAAACAGTGTTTGGGGGCTAGAAAGTTCAAGCTGTACAGCTGGGTGTGGTTAAACAGCTGGGTCAGGTTATCTGGTTTAGTCAAGGCTCAGTGAGTCTTAACAGGAGCTACCTGGTGGGCTCATCTGATCTCATTTTGTCCTAATATAGTGTCTATTAGTTGATTTTTTTTTTATTTTTAAAATATTTTCATATTTTCTGTTCAATTTTCTCATTGCTGAGAAAAAATGCCTTACTCCCAAAATTAAGGAAAAATTTATTTAGCTCATGGTTTGTGAGGTTTCAGTCCATAATCAGCTGGCTCCAAGGCAGGGTGGTGTGGCAGAGGAGCAACTAACATTTTAAAGAGGTAAGGGCATGTCCTTTTCACCCCAGGATGTAGAGCTGCAGAGTTACTTAGTTAAGCTTCTTTTTTTTTTTAAATTTTATTTGTGTGTGTGTGTGTGTGTGTGTGTGTGTGTGTGTGTGTGTGTTGGTGTGTGTGGCCAGCTCAGCCCACCAGGGAGTGGGGCTGGCTGGCATGTGGTGCTGGGGGATTGAACCGCGGTCGCTGTGCTTTGCTAAGCTTGTTCTAAGTCGGTGCTTTAGACCACTGAGCCATCTCACCAGCCACAAGCTTCTTTTTTTTTTGCCGAACCGGGGATTGAATTCAGGTCCTTGCACTTGCCAGGCAAGTGCTTATTCTCCTAAGCTTCTAGACTTAAATTGACACAATGTATCAATCCTAACACCATTATCTACCTTTTAGGATTTAAACTTTGTAAGTGGTTAGGGAAAAATAAAAGATTAAGAGCAAGGCTAGAAGACAAAGGAGAATCATGCTATCTTTGGGAAACTGGTGTGGAAAGCTGAAGGGGAAGAGATAAAGAGAACAGAACAACAACTACAAAGGCTAAAGCACATTCACACTCATAAAAACAAGATCAAACAAAAAATGAGAGGGGAAAAAAATGTCCACTTCCAGGTTTGTCTCTGCTGTCACTGGTGGACAACAAAGGTGTGGAGACAGTCCTGATCCGGGCCAGTCTATCTCAGCTCAGCAGTAGCTTTTTTATCAGGGTAGTGGATAATTTCAGTGGGCCTTCACCTTCTGGCCAAGACCAGACTCATTTGGTCTATAGCCATCAGCACAGACTCATTTGGTCTATAGCCATCAGCACATCTTCAGGCCTGAGTCTAGCTGAGAGCTGCTAGATGGAGTTAGCAGCCACTCTCCAAAAAGGCTCCCAGCCAGTTGCTTTCTCAAATGGGACAACTGAGCTCTCAGCACTCTTCACCAGCAAGTGCAGTCCTTCATGTCCACTGCTTCATGTCCAGTGCTGCGTCTCTCTGTGGTGGCCTGTGAAGTCCCAGCTGTCACTGTTTATCCACAGGTTTGAGTCTTTTGTCTTGCTCAGTGACCCTCATCTGAGGGAAAAGGGCACCACTGGCTACCTCATCCTTCATTGAAGTTTCTCTGCAGGCTTCAATTCATGCTGCAGGTCTTTCCTGGGTCCAGGGGACCCACTTCCCTCCTTTTTGTCTTCCTCATATTGCTATGTCCCAGCTGATGTTTCTTGCTCTTCCTCCTCTTCTCCTCCTCCTCCTCCTCCTCCTCCTCCTCCTCCTTTTCTTCATTTT
>NW_004524594.1:23051953-23063651 GCF_000260255.1 Octodon degus | reverse complement strand
CAGGGTTTCACTATGCAGTTCAGGCTGGCCATAAGCTCACTTTGTAGCCCAGGTTGGTCTTGAACTTGCAGTGATCCTCCTGCCTTTCTCTCCTAAGTGCTGGAATTACAGGCATGCACCACCACGCCTGACTATATTCCAGCTTCTAGACGGCAACATTCAGGTTCTTTCTCTGCTGTTTACCACTCCATTATCTTGGTGCATCCCCACATCCAGTTTCTATTTTCTGGGAAAAATTCTGCTAGATTTGAATAGAACAGTTGACCTTGTAAATTTTGTAGTTCAATTATGTCCAGAAGCTTAATATTAAAAAAAAAAAAAAAACACTACACGGCAAGATAGTGATACCACCATGGGACACGGGAACATAAAGCTGAGTGCAGAGGGACCTCAGCCTTGTAGGCTCTGCACACCTTCCTGAAGCCGAGCTTTCTGCTGCACCAGAATGACTTTAGCCCTAGCAAACATTTGATACTATATAGTGTATCTTCCAAGTCATTAAAAAAGGATTTGAGTTAAACATTCGTGGGTCATTTGAAGTTTCCTCAGTTTTTCTGGAACATACTGAAAGTTCTTGTCCACGGGAGACAGTGGCCTGGGCTGTGAGTGGAGGAATCATCTAGTCCCAAGGTGACCTGTGGGAGAGGGAGTGGCACGGTTGTCTGGCTGCTGAGGAGTCCACCCGCCTGGAAAGAACTGGAAAATTACAAAAGGGAAAGAGGCATTGGGAGGAAGCTAGGGAAGAACTTGGAGGGCGGGGCAGCGGCAGCTGGAGGATGCAGGGAGCTCCTGAGGGAGGGAGAGCTGGGGACCTGGAGTGTGAGGGCGGTGAAACGTGCTGCAGGCGCTCTCAGGGGAATACTAGCTTCTGGATTTAGGAGGTTGAATCTTGTCAAAGGGCACCCAAACTAAAAAAAAAAAAATTGGTCTCTCTTCGCCCTAAGTCAGAACTGGCCCTAGGAAGCCTAGGAAGGTAGCAGTAGGTAGCTGGGCGGATAGAAGTGAGGCCAGAGCTGTCCATGGTGACTCGCTTTTGTGTATCCTACGTCCATTTTCTCCTTTCATCATCTTCCCAACTTTGAAGACCATTAGCCATGTGTGATAGACGAAGGAGCCGTATTTGCCTAGGGTTATGACCAGGAAAGCCTTCGGATACCGAGTCGTTTCTTCGGTCCGCCGGTCCTCCCGGGTACTCGTCACGCTCCGAGGCCGGGTCGCTGGACTGGCGCCGCTGGTGAACTTCTGCCGGCACCAACCTCGGCGCTGCTCCTCCGCGCTGGAAGCTCCGCCTCCAGAGGGTCTGACGTACCGCCACTTCCGCGATATCCAATGAGATCTATTCAGGGGCGGGACGGGGCTATGGAAGGCCAATCCACTTGGGAAAGGGCGGGGCTGCGGCGGGTGGGCGCCGAAGGGCCTCACGGTGGTGTTTCCAGCTAGAGAGCCCGGCGCGGGCGACGTACGGGGTCCTGCTGTGCTACCTCCCGCCGCCTGCTACCCGGGCAGCCCCTCGGCTGAATCTTGGTGCTTGGGAGCAGGGCTGGGGACGGGGGCGGGAGCCACGGGACTAGCGCCTGAGGTGGGTGCGGAGCGGGAGACCGGGCGGCCGGGAGGCCGGGCGGGCAGTTGGCGCCTGGGTCCTCTCCATCGATGGACCCCGGGTCGAGGTTGGGAAAGGCTAGCGAGGGCGCAGCGTCCGGCTCCCGGTGAGCCTGGGACCGGGGCGCGCCCGTGAGCCTGGCTGTACCTCCCAAGGCCACCACCCTCACCGCGAGGAATACCCCGCCCCTCTCGCTGACCTCAACCTCCTCACTCATCGCTCCCTTTGTCGTCTGTGCACCTGAGCTCTCGCCCTGCCCACCCACGGCCCCAGTCTTTGCCTCCCATCCCCTGGACCCGCACCAAAGAAGACTCGCTGCTTCAGACCCCATCCTTCCCTCTTTGTCATGTGTACACCTGTTCACTTCAACTCTGTCCATTCACTCCATCACCTGTACTCCAACATCTTCCTTAAATCCAGCCCAGCCGCCAGCTCCATCTCCCTTCAAGGGATCTCCCCCCCACCCCCGAAGTCCTGATTATGCCCAACACCTGCCCCACTGGTCTCAGCTCCAGGCCTTCTCCTATCTATAATCCTTTGTTGTCTCTGAAGCTGACCCTTACTCTTCTTTCTCCCCCAGTGATACCAATCCCAGCCTAGACTCATCCTCACTGTGGCCAGACACACACACACACACACACACACACACACACACACACACACACACCCCAGTTCTGTGCTGGTATTCCTCCAGAGAGGGCCCAATCCACTCCTCCTCAAGCTGGCCATTTCCCTTCTTCCCAGCAAATGCAGGCCCCCTGGCTTCCCACACTCTGCCATTGTCCTGTCCTCATGTGCCCTTTCCTCGGTGTCCCTCCCCCTTAGCCCACCGCTCATCTCCTTCCCCCACAGGTGTCCCATAAGAGCTATGGAGCTGAACAGCAAGAAGAAGCTTCATGCCCTGTCTTTAGCTGAGAAGATCCAGGTTCTAGAACTGCTGGATGAGTCCAAGATGTCCCAGTCAGAGGTGGCCCGGCGCTTCCAGGTCTCACAGCCCCAGATCTCACGTATCTGCAAGAATAAGGAAAAGCTACTGGCAGACTGGTGCAGTGGCACAGCCAACCGGGAGCGCAAGCGCAAGCGGGAATCCAAGTACAGTGGGATCGACGAGGCTCTGCTTTGCTGGTACCACATTGCCCGGGCCAAGGCCTGGGACATCACAGGGCCCATGCTGCTCCACAAAGCCAAGGAACTGGCAGATATCATGGGTCAGGATTTTGTTCCCAGCATAGGCTGGCTGGTCCGCTGGAAACGCCGCAACAATGTAGGCTTTGGGGCTCGCCATGTCCTCACCGCTCCATTTCCTTCTGAGTCACCCACCCCAGTGCTTATGTGCCAGGCCCAGCCACCTCTTTCCCTTAAAGACTTCACTCCAGAAGATGTTTTTGGCTGTGCTGAAGTGCCCTTGCTATATCGGGCAGTGCCTGGCAAAAGAGTGGCATGTGATCAGGTACAGGTGCTACTGTGTGCCAACAGCAGGGGCACAGAGAAGCGGCGGATCTTGGTGGGTGGGCTTCAGGCTGCCCCAAGATGCTTCTTTGGGGTCAGCAGTGAAGCACTGCCTGCCACCTACCATACTGACCCAGGCATCCCTTGGTCAGAGTGGCTGGCACAGTTTGACCGAGACATGGGGCAGCAGGGTCGAAAGGTAGCTTTGTTGCTGGCTGCCCAAGTGGTGGAGGAGTTGGTAGGCCCACCTGGGCTCCACCATGTGAGGCTCTTGCCTCTGGCCACTTCCAGCACCACACTATCCCTGCCCAGCTCTGTGATCTGGGCCTTTAAGGCCCATTACAGATACCGTCTGCTGGGCAAGCTGGCTGCAGTCCAGGCCAATAGGGCTGGCGCCTCATTGGTCGAGACCAGAACGGACATCACGGTACTGGATGCTCTGCACATGGCTGCAGCTGCCTGGGCCAAGGTGCCTCCTCAGCTCATTTTGAGCAGCTTCATTCAAGAAGGACTAGCTCCTGGAAAAACGCCTCCCTCTCCAGACATAGCCTCTGAGATGCCACCAGTCCCTAGTGGGCTGAGCTGGGAGGAGTTTTCCCGATTTGTGGACCTGGAGGGTGAGAAGATAGGACCTGGAGTATGCAAAGAGGAGACAGGCACTGAAGACCAAGAGGGGGTCAGGGAGGACAGCTTTGAGCCTCTGCCCACCAAAGCTGATGCCTTGCGGGCTCTGGGCACCTTGCGGAGGTGGTTTGAGTGCAACGGCTCCTCCCCAGAGCTCTTTGAAAAATTCTATGACTGTGAGGCAGAGGTGGAGCGGCTCTGCTGCCTGTAGGGTTCCTGGACTGCTGCCAGAGACCTCCTGCTGTTTCCCATGGAAATGCCTCTTCAGACAGCAGCTGAGCTATTTCCTGTGGAAATTCTGTGTGTGAAAAGTGTAGAAGGGGAAGAAGTTGGGATACCAAATCTAAGCTCAGAGCAGAAGTCATCCAGGTCCCGAGAAGAATCTTGAAGCAGCGAATCTGGGCCATGTAGTTCCTGGACATTTTGTGAAGATCCTAGGGCCTTGGAAGGGCTGGAACATGGGAAAGTTGAACTTGGGCTTTACAGACTTTCTCGCCAGCCCCCATTTGTTCATTTTATAACATCTCTTCTGCCAAGGATGCAAAGATGACGTCTCTGCCAGGCAGAACCTCCAAAACAATGACAATAGACTGTGATTAAAGACGGTGACAGGGGCTGGGGAGATGGCTCAGTGGTCTAAAGCACCTACTTGGAACAAGCTTGGCAAACACAGGGACCACGGTTCAATCCCCCAGCACCACATGCCAGCCAGCCCCGCCCCCTGGTGAGCTGAGCTGGCCACACACACACAATAAATAAATAAAATAAAAATTAAAAAATAAATAAATAAAGACGGTGACAAAGATTTATGTAATGTGCTGTGGCCTTGTAGTCAAAAAGCCTAAGAGCAGAAAGGGTACTGCATGCCAAGTGACAGCAGGCACATTAAAGCACTGGTGTGTGGGGAAGTGGGGTGTTTGTTGTAAGGGCTCACAGGTAAACAGTTCCAAGGGCAGCAGCAACCTGGCCCTAATGGGAAATGAAGGGTTGGGTGTGGTGTGCCCCTTTCCTGGAATACAGTACCTCGCCTGGCCAACTTTCCAGTGCCAGACCCATGACCAGGGCCTCTCTGACACAGAGATTGTTTGCACTGTCAGTGGCTCTTGTCAGATCCATGTCCAGCTCACGCCTGCATGGCCAGTGTTCTGGGGAAAACCCAGCTAAGGGAGGCCCAAATTCAGTAGCCTGCAATGAGCAGAAACAGGTTCAAAGATTTATCATTTACAGATACTAGACAAGCAGGGCATACTGATTGGGGCTAGCAGTCCACTGTCCTAGGTCACTTGAGGGCAGAGTGAAGAATTAGGGGGTCATTGCACATGTGGAGATTAGAATGCGTGTTATTTGATCTTTCGGTGCTGAGGACTGAACCCATGGCTTCATAAATACTAGGGAAACACTAGCACTGAGGCATACCTCCAGCTCCACCCACCCCTTTTGTATTTATTTATTTATTGATTGATTGATTGATTGATTGTACCTGGAATTGATCTCACTACCTCACACTTGCCAGGCAGGCGCTGTGCTACTGAGCTATATCCTCAGCCCCCAGCCCCATTTGTAAAAGACTACATTGCTCAGACTGGCCTCAAATTTCTGAACCAAAATGATCTTCCTGCCTCAGCCTCCTAAGTAGCTAGGACTAGAAATATGCACTACTATGTTTGGTTCTAGTATGGGTCACTTCAGTTTCAAGGACAATTCCTAAATGGCCCATTTAAAGAAAACAGAGGAAGCTGGATATAGTGGTACACATCTGTAATTCCAGCCCTCTGGGAGGCTGAGGCAGGAGGATCACAAGTTCCAACTCAACCTGGGTGACTTAGTGACCTTTTTTTTTTCTTTTTAGATAGGGTCTCACTATGTAATTCAGGGTGACCTTGAACTCACTATATAGCCCAGACTGACCTTGAACTTGCAGAGATCTTCCTACTTCAACCTCCCATTTATGATGTAGCTCTTTTAAATATTTTAAGACAAAATTACACATAATTCTGCCTCTTATGCTGCTGGCAACAATCCTCAGGTGGGCCTCCCACACCTAGCACCACACTAGTTCATTTCACCTGGGTGTAATAAAGGTCCAAGGCAAGAGAGAGGGGACAAATTAGCTCTCTGTCCTCAGATATCATGTTCTTGTTTTATAGCTGACTTCTTCCAAGAGCTTTTTAATTTTTTTTCCCCCCTACGGAACCAGGGATTGAACTCAGGCCCTTGCACTTGCCAGGGAAGCACTTATTCCACTGAGCCATCTCCCTGGCCCTTAAATTTTTTAATACTTTTTTTTTGGCAGCTCTATGGATTGAAACAAGGACCTCATATATGCTCAATGGGTACTCTATCATAAGCTATTGTTATGGTTTGGGGTTTTGTAAGGGGAACATGCCATACAGGACACATATAAGATTATTTTATAGTAGTTACCTCACCCAAAAAAATCATACACAAAGAGTGCAGGAAATCTGTCCGCATACTAAAGACCAAAGAATTCAGCTGAGGGCCTGGATCCTAATATCCTGCCTGAGTCCAGCTGAAGACTAGAGTCCATAATAATGCCTCCCACAAGTCCAACTGCAGCCCTAGAAGCCATGACAATGTTTCATGCAGGCCTGTTTCATGGATCTACACTGGGAAAGCCCAAAGATCAGTGGTGGAAGCTAGAAAGTTTGTGCCAGCAGGATGAAGAGATCTGAACGAGAGCCAGGAAGCAATGCTGAAGATAAGAACCAGAGCTGCCCTGAAAAGTACCACAACCATGCTCAGCAACAGTGAGGTCCTGCATTCCTCCGGCAACGAGGAAAGCCAAGTGTCCATCAGAAAAGCCGCCACAACAAGCTTCTCCAGGAAACCTGAGTGGTTCCCCCAGAGCCAGGAAGCAATGCTCAATGTGAGGATCAGAGCTCCCCCAAAGTGAACCATAGCCACTCTCAACAATGAAGTCCTGAGCTTCTCCTCTGAGAACAATCAGTTCACCAGGAAAGCCAGCATGCCAAGGCCACCCAGCGGAATAGCCCAAGAGAACCAGCAGCTTCTCCAAACAGCTTCCCTAACACTCTCCCAACAGCCTAATTCTGCCTCTTATGCTGCTGGCAACAATCCCCAGGTGGGCCTCCCACACCCAGCACCATGCTAGTTCAATTCAGCTAGGTATAATAAATTGACCACCAGTTAAGAATCCACCACAGCTGTCTTCCTAATTTTTTTTTTTTAAAGATGGTTCTGCTATGTAGTTCAGGCTGGCCTTAAATTCACCATGTAGCCCAAGTTGGCCTTAAACTCCCATTGAACCTCCTGCCTCAGTCTCCTGAGTCCTGGGATTACAGGTGATTGTCACTACATCCAGCAGGATTTCTCTTTTTTTATGGCAGAATAACATCCCACTGTCGGTATATGTCATAGTTTCCTCATGTAGTCACTCAGGAGTAGACACTTAAAATGTTTCTGTATCTATGATTAATGCAAAGACCAAGTGTGCTACATAGCAAGACCCTGTCTGAAAAAAGAAAGAAAAAAAAAGAAAGAAAGAAAGAAAAGCAGTAGCAGTGAACAGGAGGAGGGCGCACATGTTTCTTCAAGATACTGTTCTCATGTGCCTCGGGTAGGGATTCTGAAGAGTACAGTTCCAGGGTATCATGGTAGTCCCAGTTTAAGTTTTTTGAAGAATGTTTATGTACTATGCATTTGCCCTAAAAGCTGAACACATACATGTGCACCAACAGCATATGATCTGTCTCTTTCTCCATGCCATCATCAACACTTCTATGATTTGTCTTTTGCATCATATCCCTTCTAACAGGACTGATTATGTCATTTAGAAAAGGGGGGGGGGTGAGGAAGAATTTATTCAAGTTCCTTGCAATAAGGGAGAGAGATTGGACTCAACCCAAATATAGCAGGGCAGAGGGGACTCAGAGCCCACAGTACATGGAAAATTTCTGAGGAACCTGGATAGGTGTCTGGGTGAGAGGATTCTTGCTAACCTCGCTACACTCACCTGGAGCCTCTTCTGTGCTGCTGGCTGCAGCAGCACCACATGCAGCTAAGTTTCCTGTCTGGCAAGTCTGCCCTTCCCTTGCCCTCTGGCTGTGAGAGCAGACTTTTGCTGGGCTTTCTTTTGTATCCATGGTGTTTAGCTTCTCTGGCATCCACTGTGGGACACACTAGGCACAAGGAAACTGGGGCTCAGCTCTCTGAGTCTTTGGGCACACAGGCCCTGCCAGTCTCCTTCCCTCTGTCTGCTTTTCAGTCTTCTCCTGTTGGCAAGTATACACAGGAGCCGGGTTTTGTTGGACCTGCTAGATGCCCAAAACACTGTGTTCACGTTCTCCGAAATTGAGAATGAATTCTAAGAATGACAGAGCTTATGAATAGGCAGAATTTATTGAGAGAAAGCAAGCTGTTAACTAAGAGAGACAGAAGGATGCTTGGAAAGTGGGCTGCCCCCTCATGGTTTTGATCTGCATTTCTCTATTTGTTAGTGATGTTGAAGGCCATTCTGTACACACGGTTTTTTGTGATTTGTCTTTTTTTGGAAAAGTGTATATTCAGGGCCTGTGCCATTAATGTCTCTTTTGAGACTGGGTCTCACTCTAACCCAAGCTGGCTTCAAATTCACAGCAATCCTTCCACCTCACTCTCTAGAGTGCTATGATTTCTTAAAAAACAGCCTTTTGTTGTTGCTGCTGTGGCTGTCATCATCCAGTTGTGGGAGGGACTTTTGTATGGGTGTGGGTTGGATTTAACCTGACTCACCAATGTATCCTGATTTAACATGCTTGCCTTTAGAAAATTTTGTAGTTATTCCCTTCAGGCACAAAGGGTTGTTATGAACATGATAAGTTAAATTCTCAGTTATAGGGAACAGGAATATACAGTACTGGCCCTCAGGCAGAAAAGCTGTTTTGTTTTTGGGTTTCCTTTACTGGTTAGAGGAGATTTTCTAGTTTTCCCTTTTGCTGTAAGTGTGGCCCCTTCCATGATCTTGGCTTTATTTATAAGTCTTGGGCCCAGCTCCCCACTGGCTGCATGCAGAAGCCCTGTTCCCCCACTGTTCTCTGTAGTTCTTTATAGTATCCAAGGTCATGGAGGCAGCCCCGCACCCATACCCTGGCCTATAGCCGCTAATGCCTGCTTTGAAGGATCCAGGGAAGTTTTCTTCTTGCTAAGTTAGCAAGGGTTGTGTTGTTTTGTTTATTAAATTTATTGGTTCATTTCCAGCACATGGAATTACAGGCATGTACCTCCATGCCCAGCTTGTGGTTAGGTTTGTACTAGAGCAAAGGGATGTGTATACATTTTTTGTCACTTGTTTCAAAGAAACCTCTCACTGCAGCCAGAAGTGAGATAACTGGACCAACCCTGGAAGGCACTGTTAGGGTTACAGGATGTGCTCGGCTGGCCTGGAGCTGGGATATCCTGGAGATACATATCCCTGCTCACTGTGGGCACGTCCTAGAGGTACATATCCCTTCTGCCTTGAGCACGCCCTGCTTCCTGCCTGCCCTGCTGTGGGTACTGCTCCTCTGCTATGCCCCTCTGCCTGCTGCCCTGCCTTGCAGCCAGCCTACCTTCAAACCATGATCAGTGCCTACTTTAAGGAGAATGGGTATCATGTATTTTGTCCCAGCAATGAGAAAGTAACTAAAATAAGACCCATGTATCTGTATAGTAAAAAGCTCTCTGGATGACTTTTACACATATCAACGCTTAAGAATCAGTCTTTGGGGTGCTCCTGAGTGCTGAGGTGCTTTCCTTTCTCACTGTGAAAGGTGTATGGTGGAAACATTTTGATCTCCTTGTTTCTGGAAGTCCTTGCTGCTCTCACAGAAAGCACAGAGTTGAGGGCCAGGGAGATGGCTCAGTAGAATGAGCGCTTCCCCTGCCAAGTGCAAGGGTCTGAGTTCAATCCCCAGTTCCACAAAAAAAAAGGGGGGGGGCTGGTGAGATGGCTCAGTGGTCTAAAGCACCTACTTAGAATAAACTAAGCTGAGCAAAGCACAGGGACCGCGGTTCAATCTCCCAGCACCACATGCCAGCCAGCCCTGCCCCCTGGTGGGCTGAGCTGGCCACACACACACTAAAGAAAGAAAAAGAAAGGAAAGAAAGAAAGAAGAAAGAAAGAAAGAAAGAAAGAAAGAAAGAAAGAAAGAAAGAAAGAAAAGAAAAAAAAAGAAAAGAAAGCACAGAGTTGGCCAGGGACCAGTTCCTGGGTCCCTGCTCTTTCTGTATCTCACTTTCATCTGTGAGTCCTTTCAGCCGGACAACTCAGCAGTGCACCCAGCATCATGCCCTGATGGGGCTGGACATGAGGACGGGAACACAGAGTGCTCTGGAACATGCAGGGCAGCTGGTCACTCTTGCTGAAGGTCCAGGGACCTTTAGCTTCCTGAGTGCTGTGATTACAGGTGTGTACCACCACACCCAGTGTTCTTGCCACTTTCTGAAGCAGTTCCGGAAGTCATCTAATGTGGCTTTTACAAGACATGATTAGAAATATGGTGAGGACCAATAGAGAGGCTGGGATGAAGTGCTGTACAAGATGCACAAGGAGAAAAAAATCCACCACACCTGAATCAACTACTAGTCCTTAAGCATACTGTCACCACAGAACAAAGATCTGTCAGAATATGACTGAAGTGTTTTTTGTTTCTTGGAGATTTTTTGTTTTCTTTTTAAAAGTATTCTGGGCTCTTCCCTTTTGCCGCCATCACTGGAGTTGCAGCGGCCAAAATGAAGTTTAATCCTTTTGTGACTTCAGACCAAAGCAAAACCATAAAATGCATCTTTTTTTTTTTTTTTTTTTTTTTTCAGAACTGGGGATTGAACTCAGGCCCTTGCGCTTGCCAGGGAAGCGCTTATTCCACTGAGCCATCTCTCCAGCCCCAAAAAATGCATTTCAATGCACCTTCCAACATTTGCAGGAAAATTATGTCTTCTCCTCTTTCCAAAGAGCTGAGACAGAAATGCAATGTTTGCTCTCTGCCCATCCAAAAGGATGATGAAGTTCAGGTTGTGCGAGGACACTATAAAGGTCAGCACACTGGCAAAGTAGTCCAGGTTTACAGAAGAAGTATGTCATCTACATTGAATGTGTGTAGCAGGAAAAACAAATGGCACAACTGTCCACGTGGGCATTCACCCCAGTGAGGTGGTTGGTTATCACCAGGCTAAAACTAGACAAAGACCGCAAAAAGGTCCTGGAACAGAGAGCCAAGTAGGAAAGGAAAAGGGCAAACACAAGGAAGAAATGATTGAGAAGATGCAGGAATAAAACCCACCTCTGTGCAACTTTTAATTAAAAACTGCTAAAATGAAAAAAGAAAAGTTTTCTGGACTGGGGAGATAGTTCAGTGGCATAAGTGCCCGCCTGGCAAGCAAGCGCAAGGTTACGAGTTGGATTCTTGGAAAAAAAAAAAAAAAAAAAAAAAAACCAACCTAAAAATTTTCCATGCTGGAGACCAAATCCAGGGATTCACACCTGCTAGGCAAGTACTCTGCCACTATTACACTCCAGCCTGATTTTGACATTATTATTTTTTAAACTATTATCTTTCTTTCCCTTTGTGACAGGATTTCAGTATGTTGTCCAGTTTGGCCTAGAAATCACTGTCAGCCCAGCTTAGCCTCAAACTGGCTGCGATCCTCCTGTCTCAACTTCCTAAGTGCTGTGATTACAGGTGTGTGCTACCACATGCAGCAGTCTCACCACTTTCTGAAGCAGTTCTGGAAGTTCTCTAATGTGACTTTTATAAGACATGATTAGAAATATGGTGACTGGCTGTGAGGGCCCAATAGAAAGGCGGAGATGAAGTGCTGTACAAGATGCACAAGGGGGGCTTGGAAGATGGCTCAGTGGAATAAGCGCTTCCCTGGCAAGCGCAAAGGCCTGAGTTCAATCCCCGTTTCCGCAAAAAAAAAAAAAAAAAAAAAAATGCACAAGGAGGGCTGGTGATGTGGGTGGTGGAAATCATTCTCCAGCACACAAGCAATGTAGGAAAAAGAGTTCAGATAAGAAGACATTTTAAG
>NW_004524594.1:23046077-23046722 GCF_000260255.1 Octodon degus | reverse complement strand
AAACTGTCTCATTGCTATATGTTTATCAATAAAACTGTAGAAAAAAAAAGAAAAAAAAAAAGAAAATGCAAAGATATTCCTTGCTCATGAATAAGAAGAACCAATATTATGAAAATGGTCATACTCCCAAGGCTGTTATACAGATTCAATACAATCCCAATCAAAATGCCATTAGTATACCTCACAGATCTAGAGAAAACATTCCTAAAATTCATCTGGAATTTTCCAGAAGAAACCTAGAACAGCAAAGGCAATTCTGGGCAACAAAGGCAAGGCAGGAGCCATCACAATCCCTGACCTGAAATTATACTACAAAGGTACTATGATAAAATCAGAAAAAAAAAAAAAAAAAGAACTGAGATCAGTGGAATGAATTAGAAGATGCAGGCACAGCTACAAACATGTTCAGTCACCTTATCTTTGACAAAAGAGACATACATGTTCACTGGAAGAAAGAAAGACTCTTTAATAAGACTAGAACTAGGGCTGGTGAGATGGCTCAGTGGTCTAAAGCACCTACTTAAAACAAGCTTGGCAAAGCACAGGGACAAAGCACAGGGACCGTGGGATTGCACCACATACCAGCCAGCCCCGCCCCTAGTGGGCTGAGCTGGCCACACACACACACACACACACACACACACA
>NW_004524594.1:23042200-23044897 GCF_000260255.1 Octodon degus | reverse complement strand
TCACTATAAATCCAAGCTGCACGGTGAGACCCTGTACCAAATAAATAAAATATTTTTTAAAAATTAAAGTAAAAAAGCCCCCAAAATTCAAAGACCAAATCAAATAAATGACAATCTGAGATGAATATATACTTCTCAGATAAAAAACTACAAGTGGAAAATAAATATATGAAAAAATGTTTAACATCACTCATCATTTGTGAAATGCAAACTAAAACAAGGCTGAGATTCTATCTTACTCCAGAAAGAATGGCTATCATCCAGAACTCAACCAAAAAGAAACTTTTCTCTCCTGTTGGTGGGAATGCAGACCAGTACAATCAGTGTGGAGATTCCTCAAAAAACTAGGATTAGAGGTCCCATTGGACCCAACTATTCCCATCCTGGACATTTTTCCAGGAGAACTGAAAACATCAACCGCAGTGATATATGTACACCCATGTTTATGACAGCACAATTTGTCATAGCTGTATCTTGGAAGCAACCCACGTGCCCATCAACTGAAGAATGGATAAAAAAGATGTGGTAGGGGCTGGGGAGATGGCTCAGAATAAGCGCTTCCCTCGCAAGTGCCAGGGCCTGAGTTCAAGCCCCAGTCCCGCGCCCCCCCCCCCAGAAAAAAAGATGTGGTATTTTCATACAATGGAGATTTACTCAGCTATAAAGGAAGATAAACTCAAATCTTTTACAGACAAATAAATGCAAGTAGGGATAAGGGAGATAGCTCAGTAGAATAAACACTTGCCTGGCAAGCACAAGGGCCTGAGTTCAATCCCTGGTTCTGGGGGGAAAAAAATAGATGCAAGTAGAAGTCATACTCATAAATGAACTAAATCACACCACTATGTGTAAATATCATATTGTCTCCCTGTTATAAGAACTTGAAAGAGTAACAAACTCTGAAAGGTACAGTAGATATTATGAAAGGGAAAGAAACTGCTCAAAAGGAAAGAACTGGGATGGGGGAAAGGAGAAAAGGAAGGATAGAAAAAAAAAATATATATATATACACACACAAGATAGCTAAGATAATTGTACTACTAAATTTCTATTGGTTTATTTAAAGGAACAGATAATGCCTTAACAAATTTTTTATGCCTAATTTTGCATGGTAATCCAGATAATTATTTTGAAGATAATATGGGATATAAAAACCATTGTTAATTTCCTATCATCTTGTTTTGAAATTTTGTATCATTTTAAAAAATTTTTCCATTTTTGATTTTCTTTAGAATAAAAAAAATGCAAAAAAGCATGGGGGGGATAAATGTCAGTCATTTGTAGGAAAATGGATGAGCTCATAAGGCTAGGTGAAATAGATCAGACACAGAAGGTTAAGTATTGCATGGTTTGTCTTTTTTCTTTCTTTTCTTTCTTTATCTGGTACAGTGTCTTCCTACACAGCTCAGACTTGTAGTGATCCTCCTGTCTCAGCCTCCCCAGTCCTGGGATTACAGGCATGCACCACCACACCCAGTTTCTGTGGCAAGACACTTAACTTTTTATGAATGAACTAGAAGACCTGTTTTCTTTCATTAATTCACTCATTCATTCATTCATTAAGCAGTTTGTTCAAAAGTAATTTATTGTGTGCCACCATATACCAGCTGGAGTTCTATTAGTACAAGTTTGTAATATATGAGTACATTCATTGTGGAAAGTTGGTACATGTGCATATTTCGTCTTGATCCTTTTTATTCCCCCCTTCCTTCCCCTAACTCCCTTCTTCCTCCATCTCTAGGTCCTCCTTCCCATCTGAAAAAGGTCTACCTTTTATTTTGCTCTTTATTTATACTGTGAGTTTCTCATATCAGACAAACCATGCAAGGGGCTGGGGAGATAGCTCAATGGCCTAAGTACCTGCCCCAGTTTAAAAAAAAAAAGACCAAAAAAGGAACACCATCCATGATTTGGAGGCAGATTATTTAACATCAAATGGGCACTAAGAATCAGCTGTTCCTAAAAGTGTCAGGCCTTGAAGGCATAGGGAAGGAGGCTTTTATAGGGCTACCAAGGGGCTGGGTACAGAGGTAGAGTGCTTGGCTGTCCTCAACTGGTTCTTACTATGTGCATTACGGAGAACAGCCATTTCTAAGAGACAGAAGCACAGGAACTATCACCTGAGCAACTGGCGGATATTGGCTGTGGGGGGGCACTTTCCGCTACACTACTATACAGCAATTTGACTCCAGGTCAATTATAACCTAACTTAATAGACTTGTGGATGGATTGATAAAGGAATTCAGCAGAGGGCCTTCCACTGAGCTATATCCCCAGCCCTCTTCTTTGATTTTTGAGACAGGGTCTCACTAAATTGCCCAGCCTAGCGTTGAATGCCTGCCTCAGCTTCCAGAATAGCTAGGATTACAGACATCCACTACTAGCCAGGTGTGGTGGTGCATGCCTGTAATCCTAGCACTTGGGAGGCCGAGGCTAGAATTCAAGGCCAGCCTGGACTACATAGTGAGTTCAAAACCAGCCTGAACTACAAAACAAGACCCTGTCTCACAAACAAAATAAAACAAAAACTCCCCACACAAAGCCCAAACATTTACTACTGCCCTATGTTCAGCCTTATTATTATTATTCTTAGCATTATTTTGGCTTGTTGAGACAGTCTTGCTAATGTAGACTGGGCTGGCCTCGAACTTGTAAGATTCCTCCTGCTTCAGTCTCCCAAAGTGCTGTGATTACAGG
>NW_004524594.1:23036060-23042029 GCF_000260255.1 Octodon degus | reverse complement strand
CCCTGTGCTTTGCTAAGCTTGTTCTAAGTAGGTGCTTTAGACCACTGAGCCATCTCACCAGCCCCAAAACAAAGCTTTTGTAAATAGGGAGAAGAGGGGTTGAAGGGAGAGGAGGTGAATGGGGGGAAGAATCAAGACATATGAACAGGTACAAATTCCCTATAATGAATGTGATCATTATGGATAGCTAAAATGTACCAATAAACTTGATTTTAAATAGAGGGTTCCTTTAATTGATAATGCAGGCTTGTGGCACCATTCCCAGCTGTTCAGCCTTATCAACTAGAGGAACCTTCTCCAATGGAGCCTGGTGGCACACACTTGTAATCCCAGCAATCAGGAGACTGAGGCAGAAAGATTACAAATTGGAACCCAGCCCTGGCAATTTAACCACTTAAAAGTGAGAAAGTATCCCAGTGCAAAGGCCCTAGATTCAATTCCCAGTACACCCACATCAAAATATGCAGGCAGGCTGGCTGGCCCTTGGAGGCCCAGTCACCCAGAGAGGTGGAGGCACCTCGTGGGCTCCCTCCTGCTGGCCAGAGGGAAGAAGGCTCGCAGGCCTGGGTCCTGAGTTGCCAATGAGTTTAGGTCCACAGTGACTGAGGGAGAAGGAAGCCTAATGGGAAGGGACAGCCAGGTGGTGAAGCAGCTACTGGGAGCCCCAGAAGGATTCCAGACAAGAAAACAAAGTTTGGGTCCCAAGATGACCACACAAGGAGAGGTCTGAAAGGCAGGCTGAGAGCTAAGTATGTTGTTTGTGGAACCCAAAGGCCACGTAGCTTGAGACAGGAAACCCTGGGGCAGAGGGTCAGGCCAGGGCTGGGCGGTCACCTACTCCACCAGCCAGTTCTAGTCCTTTATGCCCCGTGCTGCTTTGGAAGCCAAGGAGCTGAGGCCAGTGGGGTTGGGTGGGGCCTGGATGGACACTAAGGCTCCTCGCCCCCAACTGCCCAGCCTCAGGTTTCCAGGGTTGCTGGTCTTGCCTGGCCAGGCTTATCCCCACATGCGCAGCAGGTATTCATAGCTGAGGAAGGTGACAGCGTTGACCGGAAAGGCACGGGCACTGTTGATGGTAAAGCCCCGGAAAAAGACGCCTAGGCCCTCCTGCCGGAAGCTGGTCACAATGCAGTCCAACATCCCCTTGTATGCTTTCTGCTTCACACCACCCATCTGCATCCGGGCCTTGATCACATCGAAGGGTGTGGCTGTGATCCAGGAGGCAATGCCTGCAAAGCCCCCTGCCACCAGCACTGTGGTTGAGCCTAGGACAGAGGAAGCCCAGGGTCAGGTCTGAGCCGGAAGCGAACGCCCTCCATACCCAGCCTCCCTCTCCAGCCTCCACTGTGCCCTCTCCACACACCTCTGTCCCCACCTTCTCACCACTTCACTCACTGGGTTGCTGGCCAGTTGGGGTGTACTGGTAACAGAGCCCTTCATAGGTGATGAAGTACAATCCCAATGTGGGAGTGTCCCTTAGCATCAGAGCCCCAGATCCTCGGAACAGCCCCCGGAATCCCTCCTCACGCAAGATGGTGGCTGCACAGTGCATGGGCCCCTGATACCGGGGCAGGGGGCTCCCTGGCCGCACCCTGGACTCTGTCTGGTTTTGTAGACGGACTTTGATGATGTCAAATGGGGCCAGGGAGTAGGCCTGTTCGGAAAGAAAGGAGAAGGCTCTGGCTGCTGACTGATCTGGAGGGGCTGCATGACCCACAGCCTGGCCTCCTGAACCTGTGACTGAGCACAGTCCATGGTGCCTGGACACAGCAAGAACATGCCACTCCCTTAGTATCAGTCCTGACAGCACTTGACACTGTGCCTGCCTCATTCAATAGCACCAAGGTTTCATGGCAGGCACTAGACACTGGTAGATGAGCCCAGCTCATTTTTCTAGCAATGGGCACAGTCGTGGCCCCATTTCAAGGATGAGCAGGGATCTGCCACTACTGGGGCTGAATACAGAATTCAGTCACCATGGAATAGCTTGGGGGAATGCTTATGGACACTGTTCTAATTACAATGGCTAGCTTTACAGATTCTATCTCCCAGAGGACTGTGCCCTGCCCCGCCCCTACTGTGTAGGCCCAGCCCTGCCTGCCTGCTGCCAAGCTCTACCTACTAGTGTCCCACAAAGAAGGTTCTAAGCAGGTGCAGTGATCTGGTAGGTCCTAGAACTCTACTCTTGGCTTGGGCAGACAGGACCTAGATTTGAGGTCTCACTGGGAGGATAAGTGCTGGGGAATTCAGAAGACAGGGAGTGGCTTCAGTTTGGATCAGGGAAGGAGAAGCTGCTGAAGTTCTGCCAGGTGTGGTGGTACAGGTCTGTAATCTCAGCATACAAGAGGCTGAGATAGGAATGCCCAAAGTTCAAGGCCAGCCTGAGCTACATAGTGAGTTCAAGGCCAGCCTGGGTTAAATAGTGAGTGCAAGGTTGTCAGGAGTGGATAAAGCTGGAAATTAATCAGTTGTTTGAGGGCAGGACAAGGCCACAGAGCCTAAAGCAGTCAAGCTTTGTCAGTCTTGAGAAAAGCATCTTTCCCAGCATTTTCAGCCATTAGGCAACTGTCCCAGCAATGAAAGAAGAGCATGTTTTGTATAGAAGGTTCTGGTCAGAGCTCAGAAGACCAGAAGGTTGATAGAAATCCTGCCTATAAAGACCAAGCTGACAAGCACTTCTTCACCAGCGATGGCTACCTTTGTGGAGCTCAGCACCAATGCCAAGATGCCCATCGTGGGCCTGGGCACTTGGAAGTCTCCCCTAGGCAAGGTCAAAGAAGCCGTGAAGGTAGCCATCGATGCAGGGTATCACCACATCAACTGTGCCTACACGTATCAGAACAAGAATGAGGTGGGAGAAGCCATCCAAGAGAAGATTCAAGAGAAGCTCATGAGGCGGGAGGACCTCTTCATTGTTAGCAAGCTGTGGTCCACATTCTTTGAGAGGAGCCTGGTGAAGGAAGCCTGCCGGAAGACCCTGAAGGACCTGAAACTGGACTACCTGGACATCTACCTCATTCACTTTCCACAGGGACTTCAGGCTGGGAAGGAACTCATCCCCAGAGATGATAAAGGCAATATCCTCTCCAGTGAAATAACATTCCTGGATGCATGGGAGGTCATGGAGGAGCTGGTTGATGAGGGATTGGTAAAAGCCCTTGGTGTCTCCAACTTCAACCACCTTCAGATTGAAAAGCTCTTGAACAAGCCTGGGCTGAAATATAAACCAGTGACAAACCAGGTGGAGTGTCACCCATACCTCACCCAGGAAAAGCTGATCCAGTACTGCCACTCCAAGGGCATCACTGTCACTGCCTACAGCCCCCTGGGTTCTCCAGACAGACCTTGGGCCAAGCCAGAGGACCCTTCACTACTAGAGGATCCCAAGATTAAGGAGATTGCTGCAAAGCACAAAAAAACCACAGCCCAGGTTCTGATCCGGTTCCATATCCAGAGGAATGTGGCAGTGATCCCCAAGTCTGTGACACCAACTGGCATTATTGAGAATTTTCAGGTCTTTGACTTCAAGTTGAGTGATGAGGAGATGGCGACCATTCTCAGCTTCAACAGAAACTGGAGGTCTTGTATTATACCTGGTATGTCGCGTTTGGCGGAGTATCCTTTTGATGCCGAATATTGAAGCTGAATCTTCTGCTTAGATGACCAGAGGGATACTGCCTTCTCTGTGTGGAGCTCACTTCCTGTGAGATCTGTTTCAGTCAATGTTTCAGAACCCATGTCGTGCCTCAGCTCTTGCAAGCAGATTTTAGACAATGCTGTATTGGTAGAGCCTGTGTTCAGTCAGAAGTAAACATGGCAATGCATGACTCATGAGAATTTTTTTTTTTACTTATTTGATCTGTCCAGATGTTTGTTAAATGCCAGGATCCCTACTAATATTGAGGATGAAAAAAAAAAAAAAGACCAAGCTGGGGAGGTTTTTGCTGAGAAGGACTGCATTAATTGTTGGACTCTGGATGATATGAGCTATGGCTTGGCAGAAAGTCTGTCAGCATTTTGCTCATCTCCAGAGACTTTGCCTGAGACTGAGATTAAGTATGGCAGACTGATTAATCTGGTAAAAGAAATCTCAAAGCAGTCGAATATTGAGGCAGTGGCATGGCTATTGTTGGGGGCTTTTAGTCAGATTTATGTGGAGAATCAAGAGCAAAACACCCAGCAGCATGATTTAAAATGTTAGTTTGGCCAGAAAGGAAGGTGCAACAAAGCTGTGGAATGCAACGATACAGCTGAGAGGATCTCCTTTACAAAGAAGGAACAAAGGAGTGGAAGGCATGGCCTGAAGGCATCACAGGAGGCAGCAGGTCTCCATCCTTTGCAGCTTCAGAATTGTAAGGATGAGAGACTGCCTTGAGTGGAAAGCTGCAGAGCCCCATGTTCCAGAATGATACCAGCATGGAGGATATATTCTTTGGAATCAGGATCAGAGTGCTCAGTAATCCAGGCACTTGACTCTGACAGCCAAGAGAGAAAAAAGCCTGGTTACTGCTCCAGCTGGCAGTAGACCTTGGCATCATCCATGTGGCATTGGTTTTAGGTGCTTGCAGAATGCAGGAGTTCTGAGGTTAAGAAGGCTTCCACCTAGATTTCAGAAGGCCTGGGAGGCCAGGCAGTGTGCCCCTGGGAGGGCACTGTGTAAAGCTGTGAGTGAGAAGCCTATTCAGTGGAAAGCCTGTAAGTTTGAAAACATGGATCATCTAAGGGAAACTGCAAGAAGCAAAGCTGGCCTAAGAGAAGCCATGGGAACTACCACAGCAGAGTCATAGAGGTGGAGTCACAGGGAGCTCACAATTTGCCACTGATTGCTTTGTATGTTCCATATGGAAATACAGGACCTAATGTTTGTCCTGCAGGATTTTGGACTTGTGTTAGTCCTAATGCTTTCTGGTTCCCTGTTGTTTATACCTTTTGAATGGTAATGTTTATCTTGTGCCATTGAATGTTGGAAGTGTTTAACTGTTCATTTGTACAGGGGCTCATAGCAAAGAGTTTGCTTTTGGTCTTGGAGGAGATTTGGGACTTGGACTTTTCAGCAATGTTGAAACTGTTGGGATTTTGGCAACTCTTAGAGATGGACTAAAATGCCTTTTACATAAAGGGATGTGCAAGAGTCTTTAGGGGTCCAGGCGCAGAATGTTATAGTTTGTGTATAGGTGTCTCCCCCAAAGCCTCATGTAGTCATGGGGAGGATTCTGGACTTTGTGATTGACTATTGTAGGTGTAGGTGCTAGACCTGCCTGGGGCAAGTAATTTGCATTACTGTGTGATCAGGGGAAAGAGGCTAGCTAACTACCTGAGTTGCAGCCCTTCCCTTTGCTCTTGCTCTTTAATGCCACCATGAATGGCTGCTCTCTGCCCTGTGCCACTCTGCCTTGGAGCCAGCCAAGTATGGACTCAAACTTCTAGTAACTGTGAGATAAATAAACCTTTCCTTCCCTAATTTTGAGTGCCAGGTATTTGTCCTAGCAATAAGAGAAGAGTTACTTGGACAGCAACCTTGTGTTTCCTGATATTAACTTTGCAAGAATATAAATAAATGTCCATACTGTTGTTGTTTGGGAACTTTGTTCATCAGGCAAACAGGCCTCCACCTGATCCAGCTCTCATCTCTTATCTATCTTTTCCTCATTCCTGCTGTTTCTCACCAGGGTACACTGAGAGACTAACAAATCCATACACAAGTTCAGCTTGGACTTTAGAGTGAAACTCTGTCTCAAAAATGCAAAAAACAAGACAGGAATGGTAGTACATACCTATGATCCCAGCACTTGAGAGGATGAGGCAGGAGGACTGATGCAAGTTGGAGGCCAGGCTTAGCTATTGAGTGATTTCCAAGTCAGTCTGAACTGCATAATAAGACCCTGTCTCTCAAAAAAATTAAATAAACACTTAACCTAAGAAACAAGGAAGAAGAAAAAGAGGAAGAAAAAGGAGGAAGAAAAGAAGAA
>NW_004524594.1:23030372-23035820 GCF_000260255.1 Octodon degus | reverse complement strand
GAAGGAGAAGAAGAAGAAGAAGAAGAAGAAGAAGAAGAAGAAGAAGAAGAAGAAGAAGAAGAAGAAGAAGAAGAAGAAGAAGAAGAAGAAGAAGCTTCTGAAACAAGAAGTTTCTGAAGTTCAGGTGAGAACTGAGGTCCAAGCTGAGGTTGGTCTGTCATAGGAGTTTGGATTTATTTGTCCTAACAGCTATAGGAGCTCAGTTTCTTAGCCCTACAGATGGCTGATGGTGAAGGGGCAGGTGATGGGCTCTTTAAGACAGGGACTCACTGTGTAGTTCAGG
Source organism: Octodon degus (assembly GCF_000260255.1). Taxonomy (NCBI): domain Eukaryota; kingdom Metazoa; phylum Chordata; class Mammalia; order Rodentia; family Octodontidae; genus Octodon; species Octodon degus. The sequence goes on along the minus strand of NW_004524594.1, from coordinate 23,035,537 downwards.
GTCAAACATCAATCCTCCTGCTTCAGCCTCCCTAGTGTTGGGCCAATAGGCATGCAGCACCACACCCAACTCCTATGAATTTATTTATTTATTTATTTATTTATTTATTTATTTATTTTTGAGACAGGATCTTGCTATGTAGTGAAGTTCAGGATGGCCTTGAGCTGACAGTGATACTCTTGCCTCAGCCTCCTAAGTGCTAGATTATACATGTGCATCACCACGCATGGCTTTCTATTGGTGAGCTTAAGCAGGTGGCTGGCCATACTTTGTTTGCCCTTGTGACAGCAGGCAGAATTGCTGGGGACCTCTTTTGTGAGACTGGTCCTGATATTACTCTCTGAAACCTTCTGGCAAGGCTAAACTGAAGAGGGTGGTCTCCTGGGTGCTAAAGACAGATTCCTAGATACATATGAATTACCGAAGCTGAATCAAGAAGACAAATCCTAAATAAACCAATATCAATCAATGAAATTGAAGATGTAATTAAAAACCACCACCCACAACAAGGCCCAGGCCCTGACTGATTCACTGATGAATTCTACAAGAAATTTAGAGAAGACTTAATGTTGCTATTTCTAAAGCTCTTTAATGAAATTAAAAAAGGAAGCAATACTCCCAAATTCATTCCTGAAAACAAACATTACTTTAATATCAAAAACCAGAGAAGGACTCAAATAAGAGAACTATGGGCCATTCTTCTCTAATGAACATAGATACAAAAATCCTCAGTAAGATACTGGCAAACAGAATGAAGCAAATCATCAAGAAAATTATACCCCATGACCAAGTAGGATTCATGCTAGGTGCTGTGGTTTGCGTCTAGATATTCCTCATACAGTCACAGGGAGCAGGGTTTTCACAAGTGGCTAAATCTAGGCTTTGTGATTGATTCATGGCCTAATGCTGGGATTATGAGTGTCAGTGTTACACTCACCCTAGGGTAGGTATCCTGCATACAATATAAGAGGCAGAGGGGCCGGGGAGATGGCTCAGTAGAATAAGCACTTCCCTGGCAAGTGCAAGTGCCTGAGTTCAATTCCTGGTTCCACCAAAAGATGAGAGAGAGAGAGAGAGAGAGAGAGAGAGAGAGAGAGAGAGAGAGAGAGGCTTGACTTTCCACACTTTCTCTTGCTACCTTGGAGCCAGCCCATTATAGAATAAAACCTCTACAAAGGGTAAATTAAATAAACCTTCCCCCCTTTAACTTTGGGTGTTGGGTATGTCTCACCAACAATAGAAAAGTAACTAAGACACCAGGAATGCAGGGATGGTTCAACATGCACATCAATAAATGTAATACATCATATTAACAAAGCCAAAGATAAAAAGCAAGTGATGATCTCAATAGATATGGAAAAAGCATTTGACAAAGTTCAAAACCTATTCATGATAAAAATAAAATAAAATAAAAGGGTTGGGGAGATAGCTCTGTAGTATAAGTGCTTGCCTGGCAAGTGCAAGGTCTGAGTTTGATCCCTGGTACCACCAAAATAAACAATAAAAATAAAAAAAACCCTATTCTCCATAAAAACCATACAGAAGACTGGAATAGATGTTGTTTATCTATTAAAAATTATCTATGACAAGGCCAGGGAGATAGCTCAGTAGAATAAGTACTTGCCTGGCAAGTGCAAGGACCTGAGTTCAACCCCTGCTTCAAAAAAAAAAAAAAATTATCTATGACAAACCAACAGTCAATATCATACTAACTGAACAAAAATTGAAAGCTTTCACTTTAAAATCAGGAATAAGACAAGGATGTCCAGTATTACCACTCTTATTCAATATAATTCTAGAAACACTGGCCAAAGCAATTAGGAAAATAAAAGAAATAATGATAGGAAAGGAAGAAGTTAAATTATCATTATTTGTGGATGACATGATACTCTCTATAGAAGACACCAAAAGATTTCTAGATTTGATAACCAAATTCAGTAGTCTAGCTTGGTACAAAGTCAACACTCAAAACTCAATAGCATCCCTGCACACAAATAACATACTCACTGAGAGAGAAATTAAGGAAACACCTTTTACAACAGCATCCAAAAAGAAAGAAAGAAGAAATACCTAGAAATCAATCTCAGAAAGGAAGTATAAGACTGTACATTGAAAACCACAGTACTCTGGAAAAAAGAAGATTGAAAAGAATATCATAAAATAGAAAGATAGTTGGGGAGACAGCTAAGCAGCTTAAGCACCTGTCTGGCAAGCACAAGGTCATGAGTTCAATCCCCCGTACCAAAAAGAATAAGAAGAAAGAAGGAAGAAGGAAGAAGAAAAAGGAGAAGGAGAAAGAGAAGAAGGAGAAGGAGAGGAGGAAGTGGAGGAAGGGGAAGAGGAAGAAGAGGATGAGGTAGAAGAAGAAAAGAAGGAGGAGGAGGAAGAGGAGGAAGAAGAAGAAGAAGACGACAACGAAGACGTAGATGCAGACGAAGAAGAAGAAGAAACAAAGATATCCTTTGTTCTTGGGTAGGAAGAACCAGTATAGTGAAAGTGGTGATACTTCCAAATCTGTTATGTAGATTTAATGAAAAAAAATTATGTATTTAGGACAGGATCTACAAGGTCTACAGGGTCTCACCACGTATATTGGACTCGTAGTGATTCTCGTTTTCAGCCTCCCAAGCACTGGGATTACAGACACGCACCACCACACCCAGTCTCAATGGCTGTCTCAGTGCACTCAGGGGCAGGGCTGGCAAAGCATGCCAGGGATCGAACCCCAGCCACTGTGTTCTGCCTAAGCAGGTGCTTTGGTCTGCTGAGCTATCTGGCTGGCTAGATTTAACGAAATTCTGATCAAAATTCCAACATCATATCTCGCTGATTTAAAGAAGACAATCCTAGAATTCATTAAGAAACAGAAGATAGGGCTGGTGAGATGGCTCAGTGGTCTAAAGCACCTACTTAGAACAAGCTTAGCAAAAACAAAGGGACCGCGGTTCAATCCCCCAGCACCACATGCCAGCCAGCCCCGCCCCCTGGTGGGCTGAGCTGGCCACACACACACACACACACACACACACATAAATGAATAAAATTTTTTAAAAAAGAAACAGAAGATACCTGAAATAGCAAAGGCAAGACAGTAGACATCACAATTCCTAACTTGAAATTATGCTATAGAGCTACTGTGATGAAAGCAGCATGGTACTAGAAAAAAAACAAAACAAATAAACAAGAAAATCAGACCTGATGAAAAATAGAACAGATAAAAAAATGCACAAACAACTTCAAACATACTCAGCCACTTTATCTTTGGCAAAGGAGCCAAAACCCTTCACTGGAAGGAAGATAGCCTCTTTAATAAGTGGTGCTGGAAAAACTGGTTTTCCATACATCAAAAATTAAAACTAGACCTATATATTTCACCATGCACTAAACTACATTCAAAATGGATTAAAGATCTAAATATTAAAAAAGAGACACTAAATCTGCTGGAAGATAGAATAGGTAGAACTCTGGAAAACATTGGTACAGGCAAAAGCTTTGATCACTAAGGAAATACCACAAAGAATCAACACCTGGGATCTCACCTTATTTTGTACAGCAAGATAAATGACCAACAGAGTAAAAAAAAAGGAAACCCTTTTTACTGGGAAAAATTATTTACCAGCTGTTCCTCAAAGGACTACTATCTAGAATATATAAAGAACTAAAAACAAAACAAAACAAATCCCCCAAATTTAAAGACCTAATCAAAAAATGGACATCTGAAATTAACATATGCTTCTCAGATGACAAAGTAGAAATGGCAAATAAATGTATGAAAAAATGTTCAGTATCATTGATCATTCAAGAGATGCTAATTAAAACAACACTGGGATTGCATCTCATCCTGAAAAGAAGGGCTATTATCAAGAAATCAGGGCTGGCCAGATAGCTCAGCAGATTAAAGCGTCTGCTTAGGCAGACACGGGTCAGAGGTTTGATCCCTGGCATGCCATGCCGGCGATTGAGCCTGGGTGTGGTGGCATGTGCCTGTAATCCCAGCACTTGGGAAGCTGAAAACAGGATGATCACTACAAGCCCAATCTGTGTAGTGAGACCCTGTAGACCTTGCACTAAATAAAAAAAAAAAAAAAATCAACCAATACCAAATGCTGACAGAGCTATGAGGAATAGGGAACCCTTCTCCAGTGTTAGTGGGAATGTAGACTGGTGCAACAACTGTGGAAATCAGTGTGGATATCCCTCAAAAAACTACTACTGGAGGGTCCATCCCACCCAGCTGTTTCCCATTCTTCTTTTTTTTTTTTTCTTTTTTTTTGTGGAACCGGGAATTGAACTCAGGCCCTTGCACTTGCCAGGGAAGCACTTATTCCACTGAGCCGTCTCCCCGGCCCCTGTTTCCCATTCTTCCTAAAAGAATTAAAAGCATCATATGGGGGCCAGGGAGACAGCTCAGTAGAATAAGTGCTTGTCTGGCAAGTGCAAGGGCCTGAGTTCAATCCCTGGTTCTGAAGAAAAAAAAAAAAAAGTATCACATGACAGTGATGTGTACACACCCATAATTATAGTATGCACACCCATAATTATAGTAGCACAGTTTGAGATAGTGATCTTGGAAACATCCCAAATGCCTGTCAATTGGTGAATGGATAAAGAAGATGGGGGGGTTATATACCATGGAATACTACTCTGTCATAAATAAGGATAACCTTGAGACATTTCTATCTAATTGGATTGAAATCATACTTTTTTTTTTTTGTTTTTTGGTACCAGGAATCAAACTCAGGAGCCTGTGCTTGCCAGGCAGGCACTGTGCCGCTGACCTATATCCCTGGCCTTGAAACCATACACTTAAGTGAAATAAATGGGACACACCTGTGTAAATACCACTTTGTTTCTCTGGCATGAGAAACTGAAAGTGTAAATAAGGACCAAAATGTATAATAGATATTGGGGAATGGGAAGAAAATATTCAAATGGAAAGGAGAAATGGGGTAGGGGGAAAAAAGAAGGGCAAGGGAAAAAAAGGTAGAAGAAAAAAAGGAGACAAAGCTCTTGTAAATAATGAGGTAAGAAGTTAAGGGGAGGTGGAAAAAAGAAGCAGCAAGATATATCATATACAGGTACAGGGGCCGGGGAGATGGCTCAGTGGAATAAGCGCTTCCCTGGCAAGCGCAAGGGCCTGAGTTCAATCCCCGGTTCTGCAAAAA
>NW_004524594.1:23008050-23030272 GCF_000260255.1 Octodon degus | reverse complement strand
AAGAAAGAAGAAAGAAGAAGAAGAAGAAGAAGAAGAAGAAGAAGAAGAAGAAGAAGAAGAAGAAGAAGAAGAAGAAGAAGAAGAAGAAGAAGAAGAAAAGAAAAGATATATCATCTACAGGTACAAATTCCCTATGATGAATGTGATCGTGTATATCTAAACTGTACCAATAAAATGAAACACACACACACAGAATTTTCAGCTGGCCATGATGGTGATAGAGGGGAAGTACATATAACTTCCAAAGTGAAAAATAAATAAATACAGCATGCCTCTGCTCCCAGCTCCCGTCAGCGCAGCGGCGGGCCCGAGGGCTGACCAGCACTCAGCCAGCTCTGGTACGGTTCTCCCACACCTGACTGCCTCTCACCGCCACCTTCCACAGTGTCCTCAGCGGTGTGACTGATGGACCAGGCCTGGCTCAGCCTAAGTCAGGTCACTTCATGCACAGTCTCAATTCTCTTCCTTGTTTTTGAGAGGTAAGTCTCAGGATTTAGAGCATATGCAATCCCACACCCCTCACACAAGAAGGGGCAGAAGAGAAGCCAGGACCTCTGGGGCTTCATTAATCAGTAATTCACATGAATGAGCACCCTGATGTGTCCTCTGGTCTTACTCTGCACCACATGCCCCAAGAAGTGTATCAGGGTTTCTGGGTGTGATGACACACACCAGGCATTTCAGCACTGTGGGAGGCTGAGGCAGTAAGATGAGTTTGAGCCCAGTTTGGCAGTTTAGCAATTTGATGAGCCCTTGTCATAAAACAAGAGCTGGGGGCCAGTGAGATAGCTCAGCGGCACACTGCCTGCATGGCAAGCCTAAGGTCCTGAGTTCGATTCCAGGTATTAAAAAAGAAAAGCAAGTGCAGGTCTTCTGCCAGTGATGTAGCTCAGTGGCACAGTGCCTGCCTGGCAAGCACGAGGTCCTGAGTTCGATTCCCAGTACCAAAAATAATTGAGCCATAAGGCCCACAGATTCCTTTGAAACCAACCTAGACTAGAAAGTGAAACCCTGTCTCAAGGGGCGGGGGAGATGGCTCAGTGGAATAAGCGCTTCCCTGGCAAGCACAAGGGCCTGAGTTCAATCCCCAGTTCCATCAAAAACAACAACAAAACTGTCTCAAAAAGACAAAAAGAAAGAAAGAAAAGGAATGTAAAACAAGAGGGATATAACTCCTTATGAACACCCTGGATTCAGTCCTCAATGCTCTAAAAAAAGAAGACAGGTCAGGATCATTAAGGTGGCTCGAGCCAGGGAGGGGCTGTGCGACTGTGCTGGGCTTCATGTCCTGCTTCATGCTCGGAGACCTCATCTGACTCAGATTCCTTCTGGAGCCTGGAGGACACTTTTATCTCCACCCTAGTCCTCCAAGAACATGACAGCACTGAGGACAAAGAGCAACTTAAATGGTTACAGTGACTTAATGATTAATGTCCTGTGCCTCTCCCAGTGAGAGCCGTGACCCAGACATTAGGTGAGGCTCCCGGATCCAGGGCCAGGGCCCTGCAGGCAAAGGCTGTGCTGGGCAGGGTAGATGACCACAGGGCTGCATCGGGACGCACAAGGCCTGAGCTATTCTACTGGAGTCGAAAGTCACTGAGAGGAATCGTGTTCCTGCAGCTCTGAGCCTGGCAGACCCCTCCTGCTGCTTCTCCAAGGTCACCTCTTGGTGCTGCGCCCCCCCCCCGTGTGATCCCCCTCCCAGGCTTGCAGCCAGGCAGCCCATAGGTGAGCAGTAGCACCTGTGCCCCTCAGCAAGGCCTGTCCCTCTATGGCTGTGGGCTGTCAGAGGAAGCTGGTGGGGACAGATCCTCTGGCTGTCACCACACCGCCACTGCACGCCCACACTCTGCCCTCTCACCTGCAGGAAGCCACCGGTGCAGCCTGCTATGAAGATGCAGGTGTAGCTGGGCAGCTGGGCCCGCCGGTCCTGGTGGGAGGTGGATGTGAGGGCCTGTAGGGTGTTGCTATAGACCCCAAACAGGACAGAGTTGACCATGCCTATACTGGCAATCGGGAAGCTCATTCCCTTGTAGAAGCCCAGGACCTGCAGAGCAATGAGGTGGCACTAGAGTAGGTATAGTGGACCTCCCCTGTCCTTTCCAGCCTTGGCCAGATCCCCCTCTGGCCTGCACCACCCCAAGCCCTGGCCCAGGGACATGGTACAAGAGAGGCTGGGATGGCTCCACCCAGCGGCTGCTACTCGACCACCTGGGTCCCAGACTTAAACATCTTCTCTCTTCCAGCAGAGCCCTGCTGGACAGGAGAAGGAGCTGGTGCCTCCTGCCCCTGGTGCTACCCACCCCAAGGAAGAGAGCCACCCACCGACTCATGGCGGTAAATCTTGATCATGCAGTCCATGATGCCCCGGTATGTATTCTGGGTTTGCAGCCGCACCTGGACAGGGAAGACATGGCAGATAGGACAGCCAGCCAACCAGCTCTGCTCGCTGCCTCAGGAGCAGGATGCCAGGAGGCTGGCAAGGCAGAAAGCTTCAAGCAGGACCATCCACCCTTCAGGTGCCTCTCCTAGACTCACCTTTACAGTGTCAAAAGGGTAGCCCATGACCAGGCCCAGAGCTCCTGTGGTGATAAGAAGGTACTATGAGTGCAGGCTTGTGTCAAGGCCAGGAAGCAAGTCTGAGATAGGAGAGAGAGATCCAAGCAAGAGGAGAGGAGCCCAGCCTCATCAGACACCTGCTGCCCACCTTCCAACCTACGTCCAAAGCTACCTGTGCCCAGCCCCTGCGCCAGGCACTGGGCTTGGAGGCACTGGGCTGGGAAGAGACCCCTGACCCTCCTGAGCAGCATGGAAAGGAAGCACGGGTGGCACGGGCACCATCTTAGTGTTATAACTTTGATCCAGAGCAGACCCTGCCCTTTTGGAACTTGCAGCCCCTCACTGAAACTGGGAGGACCATCCAGGAGTCCTGCTGGCCCCAGGGAAGGAGTCCCCAACTCCCCAATTCCCTATTGCTCTGGAGCATGGAGGAAGTCACAGCTTCCAGAGTCATTTAGGATGTCCCAGAGAGGAAGGCCATCAGGAGCTGGGCTGGGTGCACACTTAGCGGGCAATAGCACCCATTCATTATCTGATCAGCAGATGGGGTCAAAGGTAGACTTCTTTCTGGACTCCACAGGATGGGACCACACCTGGGGACCATCTAGCCCCCAGTGCATGCCAAGCTAACAAGCCTTGGGATGCAGAAGCAGTTCCCCAAGCCTGTGCCTCCTCCTTGCTGGTCACAAGCAGGAGACCCTGAGAACAGATGGCCTCGAGGCACTGTCAGGGAATGAGGCTTTGGTATCAGCTCTTCCTATGTCGCCTGCCTTTTCTAGGAAATGACCCACCCTGAGGTGTGATGTGATAGATAGAAGAAAGAAAAATGTCTCACCTGAAATCCAGCCAGCCACAAACTCCTCCACAGGCATTGTCTGGGCTAAGACAGGACCCAGCAGGTGGCAGCTCCACAGCTCCACAAAGGAGACTATCCAACTTGTAACTTGTCCCCTCTCCTTCACCTAGGCCTGCAGATAATCTCCCACTAATGTTTAACCCTGGCTGGAGGGTGAGAAAGTGGCCCAGTGCCCAGGCCTCTGGCAACCAGGAGAGGGGAGCAGGCTAACCTTGGTGACCCTAAGATTAGAAGGGGTGTGTGGAGCAGGCAACCTCAGGGACAGGGTGACAGTTCACAGCAGGCCTGATTCCTCCACCTGGGCAACAACAGCCTCATTGTGTGGCTACAGATCACAACTGAGTCCCAGCTAGCCAGACCCCTTCCCAGCTGCCTCACTCAGCCAGGGACAGTCCCCATTCACAGGCTTTGCCCACCCTACAAGCAACCAGGCCAGGTAATGGGGCAGCCTGGACACCAGGGGGCATCCTGGCTCGAAGGGGCCTGGAGCAGCCACCCAGGCCAGGGCGGGAATGGGAACAACCCACAAAGGAGAGGAGTCACTCCCAGAAGTGACTCACCAGGCCTGAAGCCTTCTGCTTTCTCGAAGAGTTGTTTGTGACTCCTCTGAGTGAGTCACACACCAGTCTCCATTGGCCTCCACACCCCCCGGGGATGGCTGTGTAAAGGACCCTGTTTATGCCTGTGACAGCGCCAAGCTGCCCTGTGCCCACACGCTCCCTCCCTCCCTCTGGCCTTCTGCCAGATGCCAGAACCTAGATCTTGGGTTTCCTGGCCTCCAAACTGTGAGGAAGAAATTCCTTCATAAATGGAGAGAGAGAATCCAAATCTGTTCCAGACAATAGGAACAGCACTGCTGCCCATTCTCCTCCAACCTCATATCCAGCTGCCTCAGATTCCTCGTCAACTAGGCCCTGTCTCTAAAACTTTGCTTGTCTGTCCCTTCTTCCTGGAAACCCTCTCAAATGTCACTTCCCCACTGAGGCCTCCCCAAATCCACTGCTGGAACGTTGTTGTCTGCCTGCCCAAGGCCCTGCCTGGCTCTTCCCCCCACCCCTTCCCCAGCACTAATCACTGACACAGGAGGAAGCCACTGCTTATCTTCCTGGGCAGACAGCAACCTCTGGCTCTTTGGCCACCAGTGTACACTGTGTGGTAAGCCAGACATGGTGGCACACACCTACATCTCAGCACTCAGGAGGGTGAGGCAGCAGAACCATAAGTTTGAAGCTAGCCTGGGCTACATAATGAAAGCCTGTCTCAAAAAAAAAAAAAAAAAAGCACAGAACAGGGTAAGGATTCAATAAATGGAGCTGGATGAATGAAAGAATGATTGAGTGAAATCAGGGAATAGCAGCTAGTAGCCACACCTGAGGCCCACTTCTCCCCTGTAAAAACAATTCCAGAATGTAAAGGAAATTTTAAAAGTTGTATTTCTAACATTCTATTCACGAACAGGACAAGCAATCTCAGCCTGTTCTCATAATTAGAAAATAACAGAATGTAGCTAGCTTTGACAGCCAACTGCAGCTTATAAGATAAGTGTAATGTAGCAGGACAATGTATCTTGTTACGTTTTACTTGCTTTCAGGTTTTCAAGGACAGCTCAGCCCAGTCTTGGACAGTAATTGATTCTTTCTGTTCACCGCAATCCTGACCATATGATAGTAACCCCAATTAGCTTATGTGAAATAAGTCTGCCTGACAACATATTATCCAGCCTATATAACCAATTAACAAATATCCTGTTATCCATCTTTTATACTTCCTTCTGAAAACCTATAGAAATGACTACCTTAACAAAGGGCTTGTGATTGGGAACTGTATGTTCCCCAGCCTTCTAGCGTAATAAAGCTGTCTGCCTTCCAAAGTGCCTCTGGTGCCATATCTTTGTCTAGTCTGGTCCTGAACCCTGCATCACCCCCAGCCCCAACACTTAAGAGCCCAGGAACATAAAGGCCCCAAAGCACCCCAGGTCTCCTTGCAACTCTTGGTTTCCTCTCAGATGCTCAAGGACCAGCCAGCCTCCCTCGCCCCTCTCACTGTGGCTGAAGTAGAATCTGTCCATGCCTGTTCCTGCCTAGAGGGTGGACAGGTCCCAGACACAAGGTCTCGTCTCTGATCTCTTCTGCCTGGAGCTTCCCAGGGTAGCTACCCTAAAAACCATGAGGTCTGGCCTCTCACAGCCCTCTCACAGGGCTGCCTTCCAAATTCCACCTCCTGCTCTTACCCAAGTGACATGAGTGACCCCTTCTGTGGGCTGTGGGTTCTTAATCACTTGCCAAAGAGACCAGCCCAGTCAATTGGTGTCCAAGCCTTTCAGCCCTAAGGGCCTGCAGGTCCCTCCTACTCACTTCGGAATGATCCCCTTTTTCCCGATCCCACTGCCTCCCCCAGTTCAAAACAGCCTCTCCTCCCTACTCCCAAAATCTTGCCAAAGAGAAACCCACTCTTAATCCCAGCACTCAGGAGGCAGAGGCAGGAGGATCATTGTGAGTTTGAAACCAGCCTGGGCTACAAAGTGAGTTCAAGGCCAACCTGAACTGCATAGTGAGATCCTGACTCAAAATAAGACGAGACAGAGACAGAGAGAACAGCCCTGCTGTTGTTTCCCTGGTCTTCTGCAGATTCCACCACTACAGAACAGAGCTCTGCTCTTGTCTCTCTCCAACTGAACAGAAGGGTTTCTGACCTCCTATAAAGAAGTAGGAACAAAGGGCCCACGGGTCGCCCATCTCTTCAGAACCCCCTACACTGATTCTTTTTTGGAGACAAGACCTCATTATGTAGCTCAGGCTGTCTCTGAATTCACTATGTATCCTTGGATGGTCTTGAACTCATGGTGATCCTCTAGTTTCAGCCTCCTGAGTACTGAAATTACAAGCATGTGCCAACATACTCAATAACCTGACCATGATTCTTGCCAGGAATCTTCCCTTTATCTTCCTTTCCAGTAGTCTTCATTTCCTTAAACCTTGTACATTTAAGCACTACAATATGGACATTAGTATCCTGGTGAGCTGCTTCCCCCCGCTGAGCAGCAGAGCTCATCCCCCAGATGTGACATCAGGAAACACACAAGAGGGCTTGTCCCAATGTCCAGTCCACAGTAGGTTGAGCAGGAATTGAAGAATTTTTCATGTTTGCAGTATTTTGTATCTCTTATCAGCAATGCTACCACCTTTGGTACTTTTAAACACTCTAGTTACCTGAGTTTCTGTTCCCTCCTCCTCCGTTCCCCCAGTTAAACCATAAAGAACACTTCCTAAAGCAGAGGCCTTGTTCTCCTGGGTCTCCACTCCCTGCTGCAGCACAAGCTCCATACCCACTGGGCACTTGATGCTGAATTGCTCCTCCTTTGCTCCAGCTGGTTGAGTGATGTGAGGGTCCACAGCTGAGCGGGGGAAGGAGGTGCCTGCTCCTGCACACTCTTCTCTGAGCCCACACACCAGCTTTCTGAGTCCTTGGGTCACCTCTGCAAGGAAGACATTGCAGTGGACTCAGCTGGTGTGATATGGTCCTGGGAAAATATGCTTCAAAGACAGAAGATAAAGCAGGGTGTGGTGGCAAGCCCCTATAATCCCAGCTCTTGGAGGCTGAGGCAGAAGGATTGCTGCCAGTTCGAGACCAGCACGGGCTACAAACTGAGCTCAAGGCCAGCCCGAACTGCAAAGCAAGATCCTGTCTCAAAAAGATAAAATTGGGTCACAGAGTCAGCTCAACAGTCTAAGTCCTTGCCTAGGCAAGTACAAGGATCAGGGTTCAATCCCTGGTACCACATGCCGTGCTAGGCCTGCCCTGGGCATGCTGAGCCAGCCACAAAGACCAGGCATGGTGGTGCACAACTGTAATCTCAGCACTCGGGAGGCTGAGACAGGAGGATCACTATGAGTCCAAGCTGAGTAGTAAGACCTTGTACCAAATACGTAAAAATTTTTAGCCCTTTCTTTTTTTTTTAAACATTTATTTATTTTTATTACATTTATTTATTGTGTGTGTGTGTGGCCAGCTCAGCCCACCAGGGGGCGGGGCCGGCTGGCATGTGGTGCTGGGGATTGAACCACGGTCCCTGTGCCTTGCCAAGCCCGTTCCAAGTAGGTGCTCTAGACCACTGAGCCATCCCCCCAGCCCCAATTTTTAGCCCTTTCCAGCGGTGACAACCTCCCCACGAGAATATGCCTCTCTCAAAAGATCTCCTTCATCTCTGTCCGGAGGAGAAGAGGAAGCACAAGAAGCAGCGCCTGGTGCAGAGCCCCAGTTCCTACTTCATGGACGTGAAGTGCCCAGGATGCTATAAAATCACCACGGTCTTTAGCCACGCAGACAGTAGTTCTGTGTGTCGGCTGCTCCACTGTCCTGTGCCAGCCTACGGGGGGAAAGCAAGGCTCACAGAAGGATGTTCCTTCAGGAGGAAGCAGCACTAACAGTACCCTCAATCAAATGAGTGGGAAGCCATCCCAATACACACATTTTGGATAAAAAAAATTTTTTTTAAATAGATACATATTTTTTTTAAAGGCCAGGAATATAGTTCAGTGGCACAGTACCTGTCTAGCAGGAGCAAGGTCCTGAGTTCGATTCCTGATACAAAAAAAAAAAGACAACAAAATGAGGCACAGTGGTGCACGCCTGCAATCCCAGGACTCAGGAAGCTGAGGTAGGAGGTTCACTGCATGTTGTAGGCCAACCTGAAATATGTAATGAGACCATGTCTCCAAAACAAAAAAAGCAAGATGGGCATCATGGAACACAACTAATCCATTACTCTGGAAGCTGAGGCAGAAGATCACAAGTTTATACAAAAAAAAAAAAAAATCACAAGTTTCAGTGCATCCTGGCTAATTTAGTGACTTTGTGAGACCCTGTCTCAAAATGAAAAATAGGGCTGGCTATATAGTTCAACTGTGATGGCCCTGTATCACCAGTAACAAACATAGAAGATCCTTGGACAGGCAAGGAACCATAGAGCAGCTTTCCACCCCAGGGCCAGGGAATTGGAACAAAGTGAACCACTTGTCCCCCTGTTGCTGATCCCCAAGCCCACTGGTTGTCACTTGAACAATCTCCAATTCTTCCCTGGTTTGGGCATGTATCCATGATTTGTTTTGCTGGATTCAGGCACATTCACGCTGGGGCTGCCTGGACACGTTGGTGAAGTCACCAGGGGACAGCTGGATTTCCGCCTGCCTCCTCAGCTCGGGAACACCTCAAGGTCTTGGAGGTTGTGTGCTTAAGATAGCAGGGTTCCTATGGCCACGCCCTGGAAAAAATGTACCTGGCCGGGTACACAGACATTTCACCGGATCCTGGGGTGGGCCTTTGAAATGTGCAGAATCCAGTCTTGTTTTACAGATGAGAACACTGAGACCCCGAGAGGAAGGGGCACATGAGGAGGACCCAGTCTCCTAACCACAACCAAAATCCCATCACCCCTCACAGCAGGGGGCGCTGCGGTGCAGGGGGCAGTCAGCAACGCCCCCACCCAGCCCCTAGCCCGACCGCGCGCAGAGAACATCTCCATTTCCCGGCGGGGACCACCTTGGGAGTGCCAGATCTCGTACTCCCAACTGCAGTTTTCTTGAATCTTCGCCACACCCTATTACAAGTCAACGGTCTGTGTCTACGTAGTGGAAAACCACTGGGGTCGCCGGCTGGACCGGTCCAAGCCTCCACCCTCTGGGGCGTGGCTACACGGCGCAGGCGCTCGCCCCGGACTCCGGGCCTGCGCAGCCCCTAGAGGGCGCCGACAGGGCGCGTGCGCGAAGGTCTTGAGCTCGGATTGGCTCCCATGGCCGGAGAGGCGGGGTCCTGTGCTTGTTGTTTCCTCCCGCCTTCGCTTCCGCGGCGCAGCCGGTGCGCGAGGTCCTGTGGGGTTGCCGTTCCCAGTGCGGTGGTCTTCGGATTTAGGACCAGAGCTAGGGTAAGATCCTGGCCGGAGGTGATGGGCTCAGTGGCCCGCGAGGTGAGAGCTCGGCTGCTTACTGTCCCAGACGGCAACGCACCCTGACCTGCGAGGGCATCCGGACGAGCGATCCTCTGCCCCTTCCCAGACTCTCGAGCTCAGACCCTCTGAGCTGGGGGAGCTCAGACCCCTCAGACCCGCCTCCACCCGCGGTGGGCAGAGGGACGCAGCCCTACGCCACTCTGCGCTCCAGGCCTCCCGCGAACTTGTTGAGCCTTGTAGACAGTCCCGGACTTCCTCCCTCACTGAGAGCTTGAGGAGACCCTCGGTCTTCACCTCTGCCCCCACAGTAACTGCTCTTTCTTTTCCTTTGCAGATGGAAGGGACAGAGGGCAATCCCAGCCAGCCTGGCCCTGCTGAGCGGTCCCACCGGAGCAGCGTGTCCTCCGTGGGAGCCCGAGGTGGGTCCCTGACCTCTTCCCCCCATTCCCTCTTGGGACGCAAGCCCTAGGGAGAGAATTCAACGTGCTCTCTCTCTCTCGCTCTCTCTCTCTCTCTCTCTCTCACTCTCTCTATTTTATGAATTATTTAGAAGTAAGGGGCTTTGAGATGTCACAGACTCACAGGAATCCGACTCTGAGGACCTGGGCTATGCCTCTAGTTTAGTGCTCCATTCTCTACTGTCATTTGGTCTCATTTGTAAAATGGGCATGTCACATTTCTGGAATTTCTTGTGACATTCAAATGATAACATATAAATGAAAGTGACACTTTACTTTGCGCTATTTCCTTCTCAGTGTTTTGAAAGCCGGGATCATTATCTTTTATAGGGCGGAAATTGGGTCCTAGTGGAGCCCTCTAGGTGATTCTCAGCTTGAGCCTGCCCTGCCTCGTAAAGAGGATCATAACCTCAGCCTCCTGGGAAATGTTTGTTTGTTTTTTAATGTATTCGGTACAGGGTCTCACTACTGCATCTCAGACTCATAGTGATCTGTTTTCATCCTCCACAGCACTGGGATTACAGGTGTACACCACAACACTTAGAGGCTGGCTCAGTGTGAGTGGGGAGGGGGACGCAGCATGTGGTGCTGGGGATCAAATGCTGGTCCCTGCACTTGCCTCAGCAGGCGCTTAGTCCACTGAACTACCTTGCCGGCCCCAGGAGTCGATTTCTGTGTTCTCTCAGAGCTTTTGAAGAAGAGACCAGCAGTAGTCCAAAAAAGCACCTTAGCCCGTGTTAGTTAAACTACACTTTTCACAGACTTCACCTCATTTGGTTTACAGCTGCTTTTTAGGGAAAGGATGTTATCTTTGGATTTTTGTTTGCCTTTGTTGGTGGTACTGCAACTTGAACCCAGGGCCTTCACTCAGAGCTACATCCCCTGCCCTTTATTTTAATGAGGAAGGGTCTCACTAGGTCATTAAATTGCCCAAGCTGAGCTTGATCTCATGATGCCCTGCTTCAGGTTCCCAGAGTGCTGGGATTACAGGTGTGTGCCACCATGCCCAGCTTTAGCTCTGCTCTGATGGGTGAGGCACTGTGCACTCAAGCTGACTTGCTGAAGTCAGTTGCCTGCCAGAGAGAAAAGAACCCGCTTGTGTGGGCCTTTACTGTGCCTGTGGCTCCAGGGATGGAGGCTTGAATCTGGCTGCCTGGCAAAGGCCCTCCTTTTGACTCTGGGCTCCAAATTGGGGTTTTCCAACCTGTCATAGGGAACCCTTGGCTGTTTGTGTTATATTTTCCTAGCCTGCTTAAGGCTGTCCTGAAAAGAATTCTGATGTATTGCTCCCTGAGTTTGAAAAGTTCTACGAAAACTGACTCCTGTAAGTTGCTCTCACCTGGGGTGGCCTTAGGAATCCTCATTCCTGGCTAAGTCTGGGCCTGAGAGAGACAAGAGGCTTGCCTAAGGATGACCAAGGATCACCAGGTATCCCTACTCCCAGCCCAAGAAGCTAATAGCCATGCCTCCAGGCTGAGTTCACCTGTGCACCTTCCTCATTGGTGAGCAGTCTTGTTCAAGGCAGAAATACAGCAGAGCCCCTGCAGTTGCCTGAGCAGTTGAGTGAACAGTCTTGCTCTGTCTTATTCTGATTGAATCTTGGAAGGGATAATGTGGAGCTTGTGCCTGGACCAGAGTTGGTTTGAGGGTCTCATGGAAGGCCAGGCTGAACTACACAGCAAGACACTGAGAAGAAAAAAAAAAAAAATGACAGCCAAAAAGAAGGTATTTCAGAGTTGGTGCATGACTGTAATCTCAGTATTCTGGGAGGCTGAGGCAGGAAGATCACAGGTTCTATCTCAGCCTGGGCAGCTTACTGACTTAACTCATCTCAAAATTTCGAATAAAAAAAGGGCTAGTAATACAAAAGCCCTGCATTCAATCCCCAACTACTACAAAAGAGGGCATCTTTCAGGGATGCTGAGGCTCAGCCTTGGAGTGTAGCCTGGAGTCCCCAGGGGGCATGGAGTAACAGAGAGGCCTGTCATTGGCCTCAGCTGACCCCACCTGCCCTGCCTCACAGCCGCTGATGTGCTGGTGTACCTGGCTGACGACACAGTGGTGCCCCTGGCTGTGGAGAACCTGCCCTCGCTCAGCGCCCATGAACTGCACCGGGCAGTCCGGGATGTGCTGCAGCTCCCTGACACCGCCTTGGATGTCTTTGCACTCTGGCTTGTCTCCCCGCTGCTAGGTGAGTGTGGCTGGCTGGGCCGCGAGGTGCCCCAGCAGGCAGTTGGCCCGAGCCACAGGCCCAAACCTCTGGCTGCTGTGCAGCGATGAACATGGGACTTGGGTTGTCCTGGTGCTGTCTTTTTTGAGAAGCCACAGCCCTGAGGAGACTTCTGGCGCCACCTCTCTTCTAGTGGCAGAGGAGGCCCAAACCTGCCCCTCTTCAGGGGGGCTGGGTGTCAGGAGGGCCAGGATTATGAGGCAGCAGGAACGGAACACTATCTGTGCAGCAACCTGAGCCAAACCTTACATAGTTTTATCTCAGGCCTAGGCGCCCTGCAGTAAGGAATTTGAGGTTGGGGGGTTGAGATCAGTGGTAGGACTAAGATAGTGTCCTGTTCTTTGGGGAGCAAGGAGTGTGGGGCACAGTACTAGAAGCTGGACTTAGCTGAAGGTAGAGAGGGCACAGCTGCCCCCCTACCCATATTGTGAGATTTCAGGCTGGGACCTTAAGGGAATGGGGATGACCCCTGGGTGAATAAGGTCATTGAGCCTGCTGCCTTAGGCAAGAAGACTCTAGTGAACTGGCTGTGGGGCTAAGCATGTCTTGTTTTTTTGAGACGGAGTATGTACTGTATGATATGTACTTAGCCTAGGCTAGTCTTGAACTTGCAGCAGTCCTCCTGCCTCAGTCTCCTGGGAGCTAGTATTGCAGTATGCACCACCACACCCAGCTCCAGACGTGTTTGCCTTTTTGTTTGTTTGGGGGTTTTGTTTTTGTTTTTGGACAGCCAGTCTCACTATGCAGTTCAGGCAGGCCTTGGACTTACTATATGTAGCCCAGCCTGGCCTCATATTCGAAGTGATCCTTCTACTTCAGCCTCTCAAGTGCTGGGACAACAAGAGTGCATCGCCATGCCCAACGCCAGGCATGTTTTCTAATCTTAAATATTTCCCATGTTAAAGAAGAATAGGGAGGGCCAAGATGGGAAAGACTGCCCCATTGAGAAGACTGGTCCCGGGAGGACTGCTGGATCAGACTGCAGGGGCGGGTGGGGGACTTTTTGTCCTAGACTACTGGGATTTGTGTTTGCCCTAGAGGGAAGGTCTCAGTTGGCTTGCTGGAAGAGAGAGAGCTCCACCCCCCACCCCCTCATCCTCTTAGCTTCCTGAGCAGCTGCTGCCTGGAGCGCCCACCCTCTTCCTACTGAGTGGCCTCCTGCCACTGCACAGCCAGGCCCCCTCCTGACCTCTGGTCTCTAGTCAGGACTGTGGGCCCCTGGTTGTGTCTTTGGAAGAGGTGGGAGGCCCTGCCCTGCCTCTCCAGGCTCTCTGGGTAGCCTGCTTCTCCAGTACTTTGTATGTCTCCTCCCTCCTCACATTCCCGCCTCCGCCTCTGTAGCCAGAACTGAATGGGCTGTTGTGTCCAGGAGGAGGATGGCAAGGCTGCTACACAGTCTGCACCTATGTTCCCGGGCTGCCTTGGAAGGGTGAAAGGCTGCTCCCACTTTGCCTTAAGGCCCTGGTAGCCCAGGCAGTGAGGCAGTGACAACCCTGGGCTCTTGAGTGTTCGTGAAGTGGGAACACAGCACTGTCCAGAACTATCCTCTGCTTACAGGTTTTGGTAGGGTTTAGCTTTTGCAGTGCCCTTGTCACTATGGATGGAGCAGCAGCAATTGGCAGCCTCATTTAGGTGACATTCCCCAGGCAAGAAGATGCTATCCGGAAATCTCAGAGAACAGGGCTTCTGCCCAGTTCCCCTCTGGTGATAGGATTCTCTAAGCTGCTGTGGTTAGGAGTGAAGGCAGGAAGAAGGATGCCCGTCTCCTGGTCCTCGTAGTTGGTGGACCTTGTGCCTATTCCATAAGGATGTGCCCAGCTCTCTGGTGCCAGCAGTGTCCTACAGTCTGGGGACACAACAGGAGAAGAGACCAACCAATGTCCCGCCTTCAGAGAACCCCAGATTGCTACCACTAATCTCCAGGTGGAAAGAGCATAAAGAAAGGCTCAATGAGCAGGATGGTGGGGAGCCTTTCCTGGAGAGGGAGGGAGGTGGCTGTTGGGACAAATGGCACCTTCTCCTATGGGGGAGGGGGGAGGGGTGTGGCCAGGGATCTGGGTAGGAAATGAGGGCTATAGGGCATCTGGGAAACCTGGATCAGGGATGGCAGGACAGGCTGGGCATGGTGGCGCAGACCTGTAAACCCAGCTCTCTGGAGATGAGGCAGGAGGATTACTGGCAAGTTGTAGACCAGCCTGAGCTACATAGTGAGACCCTATCTCAAACAAGCAAAAACAAAACAAGGAATGACAGGATAAGAAAGGACTGGAGAAGCTGAATACAGTGATTATTTGAATGGAAGCAGTGGGAGGCAAGGAAACCAATTTGAAGGTTCTGGCTACTGTTTGGGGTCAAGAATAAGGTCCAGGGCCGGGGAGATAGCTCAGTGGAATAAGCGCTTCCCTGGCAAGCGCAAAGGCCTGAGTTCAATCCCCTGTTCCATTAAAAAAAAAAAAGAACAAGGTCCAAATGGAAGGTCTGGACAGTCCAAAGAATAGCAGAGACCAGCACCCTTGGTATCAGGCTGGCAGGATGAGGTACTTGGCCATCAGGAGAGAGATGGGCGTAGAGGGAGCTCTGGGCGGAAGACAAGCATTGTGCCACTTGCTCTTCACCTCAGTTTATTTCTGGGTGAGTTTGGACATGGCTTCCTAACTCTTAAAAGCAGCATCAGGGCAGCCACTTGTCACCTGGTAGACAGACAGCAGTGTAGAGCAGAACCTGCCTTGTCACTTGCGGGCCCTAAGCCCCGAGGTAAAGGGCCGTGATGGAGCGCTGACCCACAATGACCCACAGGCAACTCCTGCCTCGGCGGCAGTGACAGGCCAGGGCAGGTGGAGGTGGTGAAAGCTGGGGCAGTGGAAACGCTGCAGAGGCAAACAGCGGTGCGATGGGGTGATGGGGACATACTAAGGAGGGGCTATCTTGGGGGTGACCAGCCAGCCACGTGAAAATCTGGGAGATGGCATTGGAGGCAGGGGACCAACAGGGTAGAGGTGCCCAGGCCAGGCATGCTCAGGTGCTCCAGGAGGGGGCATAGCAGAAGCAGCGGGGCTGGGAACAAGAAAGGACAGCGCCTGGCACTGGGCCACTGAGTCAGGAGCTGGCTACATGGAGGCCACCGGCTACAGCCGTATGGTGGGGAGGCTCCTGCCGTGTCAAGGGCTGGTGAGGATGGCGTCTTGAGCCTTGGGCCCCTTGTGACCAGCTCCAGGTTCTGCTTCCTAGTGGCAGTGCCATCACCCTCAGCACCCTGCTCTACCTCAGCCTTTCAGCTGTCCCTTGCCCCAGGGCTGGAAGGAGGAGAGGCAGGCTGTGCCTGGAGCCATGCAGCCGTGCACTTACTGTGACTTCAGATGAGCAGTGTGACCTGTCCGAGCCTTATTTTCTCTGTGGCTGAAATGGAAGATGGATTATTACAGCATCGGTGTATATAAACCACTTGGAAGGTTTTTGGGCACTTAGTACCTGACTGTTGGCTCTGAGGTGCCCTGCATTGCTGCAGTTAGGAGCAGTGTGACAGGCAGGTAGGCACCTTTAGTAGGCCAAAGCTGCAGGGCCACTTCCTCTGTCATCCCATAGAGGTGCAGCTAAAGCCCAAACACCAGCCCTACAAGCTGGGTCGCCAGTGGCCGGAGCTGCTGCTGCGCTTCACTGACGCCCCTGATGATGACGTGGCCATGGGTAGGTGCTGCCCTGGGTGGGGCTGCGGGCAGGGGGAGTCCAAGGGAGTGGGAAGAGGGTAGACTAGAGGGGCTGAGTGGCTTGAGGCCTGAGGATCTTCCCTGTGGGGTGGAGTGGGTTGGCCAGGCACAAGCCCAGTTATCTCTGCAGATGAGCCTTCCCTGCAGTTTCGGAGGAATGTGTTCTTCCCAAAGTGGCGGGAGCTCCAGGTGAGGCCACGAGTGCTACCCAGATCCTCACCCTGTGCCCAGCCATCCCATCCCTGGCCCTCTAGCCCTTCACACCTAATTCCAGTCCACTGAGGCGTTCTTCCTTGCTGTACTGGCCCACAGATCCGTGATGAGGAGGTCCTGCGGCTGCTCTATGAGGAGGCCAAGGGTAACGTGCTGGCTGCTCGCTACCCATGTGATGTGGAGGACTGTGAGGCCCTGGGCGCCCTGGTGTGCCGTGTGCAGCTTGGGCCCTACCAGCCCGGCCAGCCTGCAGCCTGCACCCTAAGGTAAGGGCAGTGTGACCCCGGGGTCCTGCCTACAAGTGGTGCCAGGTCCCACAGGGTGAGGCACAGTCATGGACCCAGAAGGTCACATTCCCTGCTGTGCTTGCTGCAGCCTCTCTAGGCTTCCTTTTCCTCCTCTTCTGTGGGTAGTGGGAAACACAGGACTCTGAGGGATCCACAGAGGGTGAGCCTGAGGGTGTGCCCTGGCTTTTCTGCAGTCAGGAAGGAGCTGACCTTATTCTTTAACCCGAATAACTGACTTTCCAGTGACAGCTCGGCTTTGTTCCCATCCCCAGCAATGAGTGCTGTCCCAGGACACTTGGAGGCTGTCTCTGTGTCCCCAGCCTCTCTCCAGAAGCCTGTGTTGGCTGTAGGAATTCACGGGGCGGCAGGGGTTGATTTTGACCTGGCCAGGCCCAGGCCTCCATGGAGGGTGGCCCTGATGAACCTGAGTCCGATCTGTTCCTTGCTAAGGCTCCTTCCCACCTCAGCCCTGCTTACTGCAGGCAAGAGAGCTACGTGCAGGAACAGGAACTTTCAACTAAGTGTCGTGAGGTTGGTAGCCCTGGGGTTGCAGCCTTGTTCTGCTTGCAGATGACAGTAAACCTAGCTCCAGGTATTTTGATGCATGGGCCTTTGTCAGCCAGGGTGACATTTAAGCCCGGATGATCAGGGTACCTGGAACCTAGCTTAGTGCCATGTCAGTGAGGTTTCCCGAACCTGCTTGTCTGTTCTCGCCCCACCCATGTCTTCTGGGCCAGCATGAGGTCAGACATGCTCTTGCCTTATGGCTATGTGGGCATAACAGCTGCCTGTGGGAACAGAAGGCCTCTCTGCACACCCAGAGGCCCCACACTCACTGCAGTGACCATAGCCATGTAGGTCTGGTTGGCTGCAGCCCAGATTCCCATGGGTCACTCCATGTGCTTACATAGACCCCATCAGCCAAGACCAGAAAAGGCTGGGTTTCCATGCAGGGAGCTGAGCCATCACTGGAGAAGGGATTGAATGGGGCAGAGGTAATATAATACCCAGAGCCACCCTGTGAAGGGGTGAACAGCACCCTAGGATCCCCTGCACAGGTCACTTGTGGCTAGGCCTCTCAGCAGCTGCCACTGCCCATGGTCGAGGGTGTCTAAGGCCCCAGGCACCCCCATAAGACCCCCTCTTCTGGTGGAAATCATAGCTGCAGAAATATTTGTTGGGCACCAACCTCAGGCTGGCCCATGCTGACACCTCCTGTGCTTGTTGGGACTTGTGTCCACATGGTACACACAGGAACATAGAGCCTGGGAGGCCTCATAGATCAAAGCTGTGGCTGATGTTTTGTTTGATTAGTGTAGTGCTAGAAATTGAGCATTCATGTGAGCATTCATGTCCAACCACCATCCTGTTTTGTTTTGGTTTTGTTTGTTTTCAGTACTAGGAATTGAACCCAGGGCCTCACACTTGGCAGACAAGTACTGTGCTGCTGAGCTACATCCCTGTCCCCCACCAAATTTAGTTGGAGACAGGCTTACTATGTAGTTCAGTCTGGCTTTAAACCCATAGTGATCTTCCTGCCTCAGCCTCCCAAGTGCTGGGATTACAGGCATGTACCACCATGCCTACATAATTTTCTTGTATGTGACAGTCTCATTAAATTGTCCAGGTTGGATTTTTGTGAAGTTGGTTGTTTTTGTTTTTTTGTATTGGGAATCAAACCCATGACCTTGCACTTGCCAGGCTGGCACTGTGCCACTGGATTATATCCCCAGCCCTCCAGGTTGGGCTTGAACTTTTGCTCTCTTGCTTCAGCCTCCCAGAGTGCTAGGATTATGGGTATGTGTCACCATCCCTAATAAAAATAGCAATTTTGGGCGGGGAGATGGCTCAGTGGAATAAGCGCTTCCCGGGCAAGCACAAGGGCCTGAGATCAATCCCCGGTACCACAAAAAAAAAAAAGTAAAATAGCAATTTTGACAGTCATATCTGTCAGAACCTTACATTGGGGGTGTTAGGCCCCTGGCAACTGTATGGCTGTAAAAATTCTCAGCTCAGAAATCCTTCGCACCCTGCCTTAGTGATGGACACTGCCCTGAAGCCCTCCTCCAGTCAGGTTCCCAGCTGGGTGCTACTGTGGACCCTTCCTGGCTTCACAGCCTCCTTTAGACTGAGGCCTCCCAGGCCATCCTGGACACCTGAGTGCCAACAGGCCTCTTGAAGGACAGGGTGGGAGTCCTTGCCTCAGTACCCAGCATGCTGTAGGTACTCAGGACTATGCATCTCTTTTTCTCCAGGAGACTTGGCCTGGTGACCTCTGTATGTGTCCCCTCTGCCAGCCTAGAGATTCCCCCATGACTTTCCTGTGTAGGGGCAGGGTGCTGACTGGGAGGGAGGCAGTGGCAAGTCAGGCTGTGGGGGAGCCATGCACGGTGTGATAAGGCTTGGACTAAAGCGGGAAGCAGTCGGGGTTTCTGGGCTACACCAGCTGGCTTCTAGAGCAAGAGAACAGCGGGATAGGTGGCATTAGACAGTCACCTGGGCTGGTCTCATGAGGCTACCTCCCTGATCCTGGGCCTGTCCTTGGAGAACCTGGCTGTGTTTTAGGACTGAGGTAACTGTCAATGGGGCCTGATGGTAGCTTTACCATCCCCTGCAGATAAGCAAGCACAGCAGGGAAGACGGTGAATGTAGCTGTCATGACTGAAGCTGAGACAGGCTACAGAGCCTACCTTGTGGAGGGGGCTGAGATCTGACCCCATCTGTGCCCCTCCAGTGTGGTGTGGCTTGTGTGTCCCCTTCCTCTGAGTGCCCCATTTTCTCTTAATAGCATCCCTACCCCTGACTCTACAGTGGCCCTTCTGAGCAGGCTGCTGTTGGGAAGGCCATAGAGAACTCCGTGGTGGGAACTTCTGGTATCCCCTTGGGCAGGGAAGGACCCTGGGCTGGGCCTCCTGTGAGCTCTACCCTTGCCTGTGTGTGGAAGCCCTAAAGACCTTGGCTCCCATCTTCTGTCCTCCATAGGGAGAAGTTGGACTCCTTCCTCCCTGCCCACCTCTGCAAGCGGAGCCATGGCCTCTTTGCTGCCCTCCGGGGCCGAGGAGCCAGAGTGGGGACAGGTGAACAGGGCCTGCTGAATGCCTACCGCCAGGTGAAGGAAACAGTCAGCAACAGCGGTGCCCAGGAAGCCTCCCTGGGCTCCCACTATCGTGCCTACCTCCTCAAGTGCCACGAGCTTCCCTTCTATGGGTGAGCAGTCACTGCCTTGGTGTTCCCCGCATCCCTGCATAGCCCTGCAGACTGACCCTGTCTGTGGCAGCTGACTCTGCTTCCCAGGTGGTACTACCATGGGGTCAGTCCTGGTGCCAAGGTGGGTATTTGTCCTCTCCTTCCTCCTATCTCAGGATGGCACACCTTGTGGATCCTCTCTCTTCTCACCACTGCCACTTGAGGGCATGGGATCTTCAGAGGAGAGGCCTGCTCCAGGCTGGGCCCCTCCTGCTGTAAGGATAGGGCTGGCTCTGTGACTTGGCACCAAGACTACCACACCTTGGACTCAGTGACACCTGGTGTGCAGCTTGCAGAGCAGGTCCCTGGGATGGCCAGGCCACCTCTCCCTAGACCCTGGTGTCTTCAGCTAAGAGTCTGCTTCTCTGGGCACTGCTCACATCCTCATGTGAGGCTCCTTGCTTCTGAGGGTCTTTGCCATGGATAGCGGGTAGCAGGGCTCCTTGCTGGCCCTTAAAGGACATTTCTGTGTCACCTTCATCTCCTCTCCTCTCCAAAGTCTCTGTGGACCAGGTTCTACCTTTGATTGACCCAGATGCTTTAAGCTTTCCAGGGCCTAGTGCTCCCTGCACACATGTCCTGGGCAGTCAGTGGCTGACCCTTGTCCCTCTTCAGGTGTGCCTTCTTCCATGGTGAGGTTGACAAGCCAGCCCAGGGCATTTTGCACCGTGGTGGACGAAAGCCAGTGGTCGTGGCCATCAGTCTGGAAGGCGTGTATGTCATCGACAGTAGAGAGAAGGTACCAACTCCTGGGGGACGGAGGCTGGGGTGGCCTTAGTGACTTAGTGAGCAGAAGGGAGTAGGATCTTGCCCAAGCCTTCCAGGTTCTCCTGGGCCTATGGGGGGGAGGGGTAAGTAGACAGTTTTGGAGTGATTGTGCCTCCCTTGGACATCCCTGGATCTTGATCATGTGTCCTGAGGGCTTTGTGTCTGCTAGGGATCAGCACCTGGATCCTCTCCTGGTGGTGGTATAGCTCAACTGGGGCTGGGAGCTCTCCTGGGCTGCCCAGGTCCTGCTTGTCCCTGCCTTCCATGGCTGGCTCCCTTCTGGCTGCCGGTGTAGATGACTGTGTGGACGACCATCCATGTGTGTCTGCTGTCCTGTGCCTGGGCAGGAGCCCGTCTCAGTGTGGCAGAAAGGTTTCATCTGGTGTCTGACCCAGGGAAAGGACTGCAGCCCTTCCTGGGTAGCTGTGCCCTGGAGTACAGGCACAGCAGGGGTCGCAGTGCAGACCTCCTGCACAACCTCCTCTTTCCCATGGGGTTCTCTTGGGCCTGCTGGTGGGAAGGTTGAGGATCAGGGATTCTCAGCCTTCCTGGGAGAGTGATGAAAGCCAGAGCCCCTCTCTTCAGAGAAACACTTGAAAGACTTAAATGCAGTGTGGGAGAGGCAAATGCCCCCACAGGTGTCCCCTCCTGATTCAGGGCAGGGGCACCAGGTGGGGAGTAGCATCCGCCAGGCCTCTAGCCTTACTGTCTCCCGTGGGCCAGCATGTTCTGCTGGGTCTGCGCTTCCAGGAGCTGTCTTGGGACCACACCTCCCCAGAAGAGGAAGAGCCTGTCCTGTGGCTGGAGTTCGATGGGGACACAGAAGGCCTTCCTGTCAATAAACTGCTCAGGATCTACTCTAAGCAGGTAGTGTTGGTGTTCCCAGGGTCTGAGAAGAGGTGGCCTGGCCAGCCCAGGGACCTGCTCTGCAAACTGCACACCAGGTGTCATTGGCAGCTGCAGGTGGGATAGTTGTCCTTCAGGTGCACGTGCCATCGTCTCCTGTTGCAGAGGCGCAGCAGGTGGGAGTGTGATTGTCCTGCTCTCAGGAGGAGCGGGCATGGGAAGGTGAAAGCTGCAATCCTTTGCAGCACACCTTCCACTGGGCACCGTACCTGCCCAGTTGCCTTCTGCTCCGCCCAGGTTCCCCCTTCCAGCAGCCTTTGAGGAGCTCCCCTTTCTCTCCTCTTTTCTTGGTGCACAGGCAAGTGCAGGGCCTCCTGTCTTCAACACACATTTCCGCTCCAGCCTGTGTCGAGTCTTCCAAAAAGTTAGAAGCCACACAGATATCCAGAACTGGGGAATTGATACATTATGCTCAGCCCTTCAGTGTGCAGTATGTGTGCAGGGCCGGGGAGATGGCTCAGTGGAATAAGCACTTCCCTGGCAAGCACAAGGGCCTGAGTACAATCCCCAGTTCCTCAAAAAAAAAGAAAGTATGTATGTGTGCAGCTTTCTTCTTTTTTTAGTACTAGGGCCTGCACCCAGGGCCTTACATCTGTTAGGTAAGCACCCCACTGTGGGGCCACAGAGCCCTGATTTTCCCTTTTACTATCAAATAAGAGACCATCATATAGTCATACAGGTGTGCTTATCTACGCACCCACTGCATAGATAAGAGAGCTTTTGGGATCTGTTTATCAGGAAAGTTCCTGTAAACATTTGTGTATAGGCTTGTATTTCAACATAGATCTTTTTTCCCAACTACCAAAACCTAGGGGGCTGGGGAGATGGCTCAGTGGAAAATGCGCAGGGGCCTGAGTTCAATCCCCAGTTCTGCAAAAAAAAAAAAAGCCCTAGGAATGAGCCCAAGGGACTGTATGATAAGCATTTGAACCAACTATACTAGAAATGACCAAACTATTTTCTTTTTTTTTTTTTTTTAAAGTAAACAAATTCTTTTTTTTCCAACTATACTAGAAATGACCAAACTATTTTCTTTTTTTTTTTTTTTTAA
>NW_004524594.1:23006574-23007950 GCF_000260255.1 Octodon degus | reverse complement strand
GCTCAGCCCACCAGGGGGCGGGGCTGTCTGGCATGTGGTGCTGGGGGATTGAACCGCGGTCCCTGTGTTTTGCTTAGCTTAGCTTGTTCTAAGTAGGTGCTTTAGACCACTGAGCCATCTCACCAGCCCCTGACCAAACTATTTTCTGAAGCAGCCATACAAATTGCCAAGCCCTGGTCACTCCACATCCTCATTGGCACTTGGCGTCGCTGGGCTCTGCTTGTTTGTCATTCTCACAGCGCACAATAGTGATATGTCATTTCAGTTTTAATGACTAATGATGGTTGTCATCCTTTCACATACTTATTAGCTGCTAACCACAGATCTTCTTTTGTTTAGTTTTGGTGCATATCATTTGCCCTTTTATTTATTGGGTTGCTTTCTTCATGAGTTACGAAAGTTAATTATGTGTTCTTCACACCAGTTCTTTTTTTTTTTTTTTTTTTTTTTTTTTTTTTTTTTTTTTAATTAATTTATTTTTTTGTGTGTGTGTGTGTGTGTGTGGCCAGCTCAGCCCACCAGGGGGTGGGGCTGGCTGGCATGTGGTACTGGGGATTGAACTGCGGTCCCTGTGCTTTGTTAAGCTTGTTCTAAGTAGGTGCTTTAGACCACTGAGCCATCTCACCAGCCGGCACCAGTTCTTTATCAGATATCTTTTTATTTTTGAGACAAGGACTCACCATAAATTTCAGCCTGGCCTTGAACTCACTGTGAAGCTCCAAGCTGGTTCCCCCACACACACACACGCTGGTCTTAAGCGCAGAGCAATCCTCCTGCCTCAGCCTTCTGAGTGTTGAGATCACGGGCATGCACCACCTTGTCCGGTGCAAGCATTTTCTTTCAGCCTGTGTTTCAACTTCATTTCGTTATCCTTGAAGATATGTTTTTAATTTTGATGAAATCTCTCCATTGTTAATCAGGATCTCACTGAATTACCCAGGCTGGCCTTTAATTTATGGTCCTCCTGCCTCAGTTTCCCAAAGAGTTGAGATTATAGATTTATGCTAGCCACCATGCTTAATGGACAGAGATAGAGCTCAGCAGCACAAGTGCCTGCCTGGCAGGCGCAAGGTCCTGAGTTAGATTCCCAGTAACAAAAAAAATCTTTATGACACCATGTTTACCTGATGAAATCCACTGTAGTAATTTTTTAGTTTTCCTTAAATGATTTGTTTTTTTTCCTAAGAAGTTGTTGCCTAGGAGCTGGGGATATATATAAGTCTCAGCAGTATAAGTGCCTCCAGGCAAGCACAAGGTCCTGAATTCAATCCCCAGTACCAAAAAAAAAAAAAAAGAAAAGTTGTTGCCTAACCTGAAATCACAATCATTTTTTCCTAAGTTTTCTTTCTTTCTTTTTTTTTTTTTTTTTTTTTTTT